>NC_137193.1:63544771-63562271 GCF_960531495.2 Zeus faber
TTCTTGCAAGCCAAGTATATTATCATCCAACTCCTAGCGTCTCCTAACACTGACTTTAGTGACATGTCATGAAGAAGGCTGTCGACAAGGTATTTAAAGTCCCTGTAAATCAAAAATAAATATGTGTTCTGAGTTTGTCACATGACAGAAAAATGGGATATTAATATGGAGATAGATTTTTCTCAAAATTATCTGTGTGAACAGATCAACAATCAGTGTGTAAATGTGTAATCGGTAAATATATAACACCTTTAACAAATACAAAAAAAAAAGATATTGCAAAAATATTTAGCAAACATAAAATATATGTGGATTGTTGTTACACACAACTTTTTGCCAGTCTGAACAAAAATTCACATGTATCAATTGTCTATTTTCGGATTGCACGTGATAGCCTGCTGACGACGTCATTTCCACATTTCAAAGTAAGAACACGCAGCCTTTCTCTGAGCTGTGTTTTCTTTTTAGTTATCAGTGTAAATAACGTGCATTCTTTATTTTCTAATGTAAATGTGACGCAATGAGTATTAGTGTGTGTTTATTTGTTCTGCGCACCCTTACTAATGCAGTTGTAATGTAGTGTGTAGAACTGCACCGTATTTAGTTAGGTTACATTGTTTCAGTTAGGCTATGAACAGTTGCAATTTATGGCAGGAGACAGCACCCTTATTAGGGTCCTTTGTATGGCTGTTGGTGTTGATAGTTGTTTTTGTTTTGAAATTTTATATTGTAATTTTATTGTTCATTGTTAATATGCAGATTAAGCTAAGCTAACATTAGCTATACTAAACTATATCTTAACTAAACGATTAACTGTATCTGTTGCCATGGCGACAGTAAACATTCATGTTGCGGGCTAGGAGATCGAAAGCAGGGTGTAAGATTTTATACATTGTAAATAGACCAGAAATCATACCCATCCAATCTGTAAAGTGATAACTTGTGTCATTTGTTGAACTCACCATTGCGTTTATTGTACTCATTCAGTCCATTTGTTGTTTTCAACATAATTGTTATTTTATATATATATATATATATATATATATATATATATATATATATATATATATATATATATACAGTTGGCAGTTATCTTCAGTAGTCCTGTACAGCCACTGAGGGTCAGCCAACTCATCCATTTTATTTTTCAGTTATTCTTTCAGAAAAAAACTTTTTTCTAAAATACGAGTCTAACTTCTCAATTTACGAGTGTAACATTAATAATGTTGTTATTTAGCAATGTTTATTTTGACTGGATATTTAGTATGAAGGTTGTTTATGGATAGAGCAGTGTTTTCCAATCGATTGGTGCACACCCAGTCTCATGTCCCATTCGAATGATTGCTGCTACACACGTACAACCAAAACAATTCTCAATGGTAGTTATACTAAACTATCAGGTGTAGGAGTCTTGCAGGTGGTAAAAGTAAGGAGTATTTTATAATAAAACATTTATAATATATAAATATAAGAGTCATTGGTCAGTCATTTTTTTGGTAGCATAAATAATATGTTAGTGTTAAGAAACATTGTATTCTTAGGATAATATGAAACTGCAAAGATCAAATTTCATTTAGTAGGATGAGGATCCAAAAATCGAGAGGGTCCATTCCTCTCAGTTCCCCATGTTGACGTGCACCAACTGTAAGGTGTTCCAGTAAATGTTCTTGCCAAATGAACCCGGCAGTAACATTGTCTCAGTGGTCGCCTTTTGGTGTTCCATCTGATGTTTGTTCAGAGGACTGCTGATGACAAGAACAACTTCCCCTGAGTGTTCCTCAGCTAGATGACCACTGGCCTCACAGTCAATGTAGGGCATTGGTTCTCAAACATTTTTCAAGTATTGTAACCCCCCCCCAAAGATCTTTTTTCAGTTGAGTACCCATTCACTGGCATTAGGAGGGAAAAAAAAGAAAATTAACATAAATGATGTGCTGTATGTATTTTTATTATTTTATTTTTTTCAATTTATTTATTTATTCATTTTAACCTGTACTGTCAGCATGCTGGGCAAACAACACAGAGTATTTGTATGCCATTGAATCATCATGGGTGACACAGATAAAAGTAGAACCAAACAACTGTACATGGAAAAACACCAACATAGAAACAAACAACATGTACACGGAAAAAAATAAACATAGAAACGTCAGATGACAACACGTATCAACAAAACAGAGTTAATTAAGTCCAGGGAAATGGGAACAACAATTGTGGCCTCTTCCCGTCATAGTTATAGCAGTAAATGAGGGAGGAAAGGAGAGGTTTCCAGGAGGGTGTTGGGGGTGTGTTCAAAGCAGGTACTGGTGGTGTGTGTGTGTGTGTGTGTGTGTGTGTGTGTGTGTGTGTGTGTGTGTGTGTGTGTGTGTGTGTGTGTGTGTGTGTGTGTGTTTGTGCGTGTGAAGTGTCTATCGGTGAGTGTGCAGGACATGTCCCAATTACTGTAGTTCTGGGATATGAGGTCGGTATAGTAGTAGTATGTACTAGTGTCTTTTATATTTGCAAAATATGTTTGTGAGTTAAAAAATCTTTTTTTTTTTTGTGGAAGGTGTTTTATATTTACAGATTACACATTTACACACGGATTGTCAATGTGTTCACACAAATAATGATTTGAGAGATTGAGACAAATCTATCTCCATATATTAACCACCCGGCAAAATTTGAATGATCAAAAAAATCACCAAGTATCTAAAATTAGGTTTCAAAAACATGGAGAAAAAAAAAAGGCAGTTCGCTCTGTTCGGAAACTCTGGGGGCATGTCCACTAAAGACACTGAAACCACGGCCAATCGCGTTAATTGTGTTAAACATTTACATTAGAGTAAGTAAATTCTATGTTTAAATGTTCTGCTGAACCCAGTCCCCAGTGTTGTGTGTCTAGTTAGAGTACACACCTCAAAGCGCCACTGTCTGGCTGTGGGAATCCCCGCTCTCCGTTGGTCCCTGCTCACTCCTCTGCAGGCCAGGTCGGGGCTCCGAGGCCTGCTAACGGGCAGCTAATGTTAACTCACTGAATTCACTTACAGAGACTTGAAAGGAATCGTTTAGATTTTCTGAAGTTCAGCAGTCCTACCAATTCTCCATAGTGGACACGCGACTACATCGCCCCATCAAGAGTTCAATTCAAGCAATGCAATGCAATGCAATGTCTGACTTTGCAAATTCCAGGAATTACATTTGGTTTTATGCAAAATTTGCTGTTTGCTGTCACAATTTGTACTACAGTGTTTTTACCGGTGTTATACCCAAATGGGTGACCTATTTAATTGTGGGAAGCCATTTTTCCTGCGTATTTACACCTATAAAAGATTAGTGGTCACACAGATGAGAGACAGCAGCTCAGCACAAGAAAATTGATAAGTAAATGGACAGACTTAACTGTATTAAAATACTGTATTTCGTCAATATTTTGACTGGTCGAAAATGCTTATCTGCGATAATAACCTCACATAAAAATTATTTAATTAAAATATGAGAGAAATCTGGGTTATCTCAAAAAAGTTGTTTTCTTTGGTTGTTGCAAAAGTAGTCATCGTCACATCACAAAATTTGGCAGGTCTTCCATTTGGCTTTAACACCGGTGACAAGACTGTGGTACAGCAATGAAAATAGCACCAGCAAACATCCATCATCTATCATGGGGAACAAATAATTGTACTCCATGTTAAACTCCTAATGGGGTGATGGAGCGTCCAGTATGAAGAAAAGGCTGGACTATCCGAGAAAGAAACCTACCTACGTACTACATTAAGGATGAGTATAAAACAGGGATGAAGCACAATTAATTACTCATAAAGGCAGCCATTGAAACTACACCGACATTGCCTGAATGACTCTTCTTCCTTCACAAGCCTTCATAGCAGTGGGGTCTTGCAACATGGTAGCTGAATGTTCTGCCATGCTTGCTCAAACTAAAATGAAACCAGGAGCTATAATTGACATAGTTCAGGGGGGTAGGGGTTAAGTGGAGACTGACAGATCTGGGGGTGAGGAGCACTTCAGGCATAGTCCACGCAAAGTATCTCCTACTCTAATATATTGTCCGTGAGTGCAGGTTATTCCCTTCCACCAACCTGAAGGCTCACATCTTGACAACAGAATAACTATAGTAATCTATTCATCTCAAATCAATATGGGTTTATAGTACCAACACCTCTCAGATTCAGGATGTCTTAAAGCAGAGCTACTTACTGTCTCCAAGACACTGCAGTCAGTCGCCCGAGCTGGGAACTTCCACAACTTTTATCTCCCTTCCACCAGTTAATTTTTCGTCAAACAGGCGGCATTCAAATGAGCTGGATTCTCCCATGGCACGCTCAAATGTCAGAATTTGCACTGGAACAAATAAGTCTGTTAAAATTCAATGGCGGCAGAGTGGGTAATGAGCTATCTGGGTGTTGCCACACGCAGACAGGCTCCCGACAGTTCTGGGCGCTTATAGACATTCAGCTCACACAGCATGCACCGCTGCTTTGATTGTTGCCAACACACCCATACACCAGCCCAGGTGTATGTGTATGTGTGTGTGTGTGTGTGTGTGTGTGTGTGTGTGTGTGGGTGTGTGTGTGTGTGTGTGTGCATGCGTGCGTGTGTGCGTGCGTGTGTCTGAGTGTGTCAGAGTGTTTTGTGTGGATAAGAAAGTAACAGAAGTGCTTTGACTTTCGATTGACTGTTTCCTTCCAATGAGACACGGCAGACATACACAAATAAATGAAAATACAATTCTTTCTTTCTTTCTTTCTTTGAATTCACCCTGAATTGGGGGGGAAAAAAACAATGGCAAAACAAACAAACAAACAAAAAACAACGATGTGCCACATACATTCCACATTCCATATTTCATGGAGTCAAAACAAAACATTTCAAATTGCGTTCCTCAATTTCAAATACCTCCTTGAAGCCTTCCAGTGTTCATGTCATTATGCGAGACTAAATGTCACTTCACAGCTGTATTTTATGGGTTATTAACCTTTGTTAGGGTAGTGGTGTACTGTGACCTGTGCCGCTCCCTTAGGACCTTCCAATAAGTGCCTAATCGGCAGTTTGGGGGGGGGGCTCTGCCATGCTGGCAATTTGATGGGCGGAGCTCCCCTCCAACAATTTCAGCTCATTTAATAGTGGAGGTCTGGGTTCATCTTAAATCTCTTTGTGTGTGTGTGCGTGTGTGTGTGTGTGTGTGTGTGTGTGTGTGTGTGTGTGTGTGTGTGTGTGTGTGTGTGTGTGTGTGTGACAGAGAGAGAGAGAGCGAGAGGGTGCACCCTCCTGTCAGTTGTGGCCCTTGACGAGGCCCTCTTCCACCCGAACAGCTCCGTAGCCAGTTATTAGCAACAGGAGCCAGCCACTCAGCCAGTCATTAAGCCAGCCATTTCCTCCGCCTGCCAAGCTGACCCAATGATTTAGATTGGTCCTGTACTTAACCTATGAACTCCCAGTCCCCTGGATACTCTGTCAAGGGGGTGATTTATCATTGCATGTGTGCTTGTCGTTGTGTGGGTGTGTGTGTCTGTACCTCCACGCTCGACAGACTGTGAATTGGGTGTTATTTTGGTGAGTGCCAAACCACATTTTTTCAAAAGAATAATGGAAAAGGGAGTCATGTGGCAGCAGTGAACAAAATTGAAATCAGAACTTTCCAACACCAGACTAAGTACATATGCAACAGTAGGCCATCATCTAATGTACAGTACAGTACATGTTTGGGTTATTTGACGTGTTAAGTATGCATAGTTGAGATATAACATGGAGGGGATGGGGGACTGTTTAGTTCAGTTTGAAACCAAAAGCCAGAGTTGAAACATATTCCAGAAACAGACCGACCAGGGCCAGAGAGTATTCATGGTGCTCTGTCTAGTGTCCTCGCCCTGTAGATGTGTTGTACCCAGTGTGTTAATTTTCCTCAATATGTTTTTGTGCGACACAACACTCAAACAAAAGTTATCTAGTTTTCCGTCTGTGCTCTATTATTGCTTTCACATGTACATCTGTACAAGTGTTTTCTTGCGTTTACAGTACATGCATGTATGGAGGATACGCCTAACTATGCATAATGTATGTTTCTCAGAGTTCATCCAGCTCCTGTTTTAAACTAGTGTATGTTGATACGGTAATTTAAATATTCACTAATACCTCCTTAAATGCTGCTCTAAGCTGTGACACTGCCAGGATTAACACCCCCCCCCCTCCCCCCCCGCACCCTAAAGCTACTTTGTCTTAGCCTCCGTCACTCCATGTCAGCCTCCTGAAGCTCTGCTAGAAGTGATAGCGTGAGAAAATAAGACGGCTCCCTGCCCCAAAAGCTGCTGCTTTAAGACAGCCCTCACCTTGGCCCCTGAGGCTGCGTTAGCATCACTACTAATCTAAGAACTAGGGAAGTCAATCACCCAGTTGGCCCTGTTAAGCTAACTTACTGTAAACGACCCCCTTCCTCCACCGTGTCTTTGCATGATAAGCTAATGCGGGTTTGAGAGGGTTAAGGTGAAGTTGGCAGGCTGTGAATTAAGAGTTTTAGGCACCACATTTAAGGATGACCATTGGCTATCTTCCATTAATATGCCGGTCCCCATCCAAAAGAGGGTAGGAATCAGAATAGCATTGTCTCAAAAAGATAATGCAAATGAGAGAAAATGAGTGGCATCTATGATCTATGATGAAATGTATCTATGATTGAGACCGGGGGGCTTAAATCAGTTAGAATGCTATCTAGATGTGAAACCTCAGGTTGGCCCCAAAGCAGTTAGACAGTGCTAATATTCCCCTATTGTCTTGTCCAGATAAGGTAATGAGGGTTAGCGGGAGGTGATATGGGCACTAAGAGCTGCATTAGTAGATGGACAGCCAACTAGGAATTGTAAAATGGTTGAAAACGCCTCATCAGATCAGGGCAGCTCACCTCTTCCACAGGTTGGCTTGGCTTGTGTGGTATTTCCTGGTGCCGGCAGGGTAATGACAGAGGAGGGAAAGGTCGAAGTTGGAGTTTTTTGATTAAGGATTAATGCAAAGCCAATATCTCTCTAATTAAATATACCATGGGAAAATAATTGTAGGCCACAGTGTTGAGCTGTCAGTGGATGACAGATGAAGAGCTATATCTTTTTTTGTTAAACCTTTATTCGAGGACTGCCCTGGGGTGGTGTTTTCAACTTAATAAAAAAAAACCCTTCATCTGGCTCTGAATTGTTGTGCTGTGAAATGAGAATTTTTTTGTTGTTGTTGTTGTTGTTGTAGAGCTTTCCGAGCTTCCAGGCGAACTCCAGCCAGCTGTGTTCGGCTCCGGCCTCAGCTAGGCTAATGGAGCAGCCAGCAGAAGGGCCTCCCCACCATGGCCGGACTGGAAGTGTCCATGCTGGACGGAGAATTCTACTCCGGAGCCCCCCGCCAAATGGCTCTGTTTTGCAATGCGCATATGGCCGCGTGTTTACGGCTGGAAAGCACATGTTTATAGTAGAGGAACACACACAAACCATTTGCCCAAATTAAGTGTACAGCAAGCTCCCATTATAAACGCTGGCCCGCTGCGCACAAGGCCCTGCAGTACCACAAACCACAGTTTGAGTGTAGTCACATATTCAACAATAAAATGTACGAAACTCATCAAGCCTGGTATCCCATTTTGTCATATTATACCAGTGGGGATTTTTTATCAGAATATATAGAGGCAACAATTGGCCTTGAGCCGGCACACGCCCGACCCATTGAGTGCTGCATCTGCGCGCCAACAGAGGACTGTGACCAAGGGCTACATCATCCAGTTTGCCCTTCCTCCGCCCACTTTCAGGGGAAAAGTCAAATCCGTAGCCCTGGACAATCAGACAGAGGTTTTCGTGAGAGAGATAAACTCCCTGCTTGAAAAAAGGCCGGTACCGAGCGTCCCGAGAGAGAGGCACACAGACACTACACTAACACCGTTACCCCAGCAGGTGAGAGCACAACTACCTGGATGACTGGTTGCTCTGCTCAGTCATGCGGCCAATTTACCCTTTCTAACTAGTGGAGTCTATGCTTCGCTATCAACATGGACAAAAGTGTGTTAACCCCAAGCCAGCACACCCCCTTCTCACCCCTTCTTCTTCCCATGTGAGCACGGGGAGAACATGCAAACTCCACACAGAAAGGCTCCTATTTGGGAGATAACTGGCACTGTGCGGGTTATCTCCCAAATAGGAGCCTTTCTGTGTGGAGTTTGCATGTTCTCCCCATGCTCACATGGGGTTTCCTCCACCTCACGTCAGTAAGGACCCCCCCAAATAAGGCAAACCAAAAATTTAATTACAAACGTTGACAAAAACAGTTCTATAATTCCTGTGCAGATTTGAACTTTGTAGAGCAAAATATATTATTTAAATTGTCATCATTTCTACATGTTAAATTAAGATTCAGTAAGAACTAGAATTTCTTAAGTAAAAAAAAAATAAAATAAAATAAAAAAATATATATTTATATATATATATACACTGTATATACAGTGGGGCAAAAAGTATTTAGTCAGCCACCAATTGTGCAAATTCTCCCACTTAAAAAGATGAGAGAGGCCTGTCATTTTCATCATAGGTACACTTGAGAGACAGAATGGGGGGAAAGAATCCAGGAAATCACATTGTAGGATTTTTGAAGAATTAATTGGTAAATTCCTCAGTAAAATAAGTATTTGGTCACCTACAAACAAGCAAGATTTCTGGCTTTCACAGACCTGTAACTTTTTCTTTAAGAGGTTCCTCTGTCCTCCACTCGTTACCTGTATTAATGGCACCTGTTTGAACGTTATCAGTATAGAAGACACCTGTCCACAACCTCAAACAGTCACACTCCAAACTCCACTATGGCCAAGACCAAAGAGCTGTCAAAGGACACCAGAAAAGAAATTTGTAGACCTGCACCAGGCTGGGAAGACTGAATCTGCAATAGGTAAGCAGCTTGTTGTGAAGAAATCAACTGTGGGAGCAATTATTAGAAAATGGAAGACATACAAGACCACTGATAATCTCCCTCGATCTGGGGCTCCACGCAAGATCTCACCCCGTGGGGTCAAAATGATCACAAGAACGGTGGCCAAACATCCCAGAACCACACGGGGGGACCTAGTGAATGACCTGCAGAGAGCTGGGACCAAAGTAACAAAGGCTACCAGCAGTAACATACTACGCTGCCAGGGACTCAAATCCTGCAGTGCCAGACGTGTCCCCTGCTTAAGCCAGTACATGTCCAGGCCCGTCTGAAATTTGCTAGAGAGCATTTGGATGATCCAGAAGAGGACTGGGAGAATGTCATATGGTCAGATGAAACCAAAATAGAACTTTTTGGTAAAAACTCAACTTGTCGTGTTTGGAGGAGAAAGAAAGCTGAGTTGCATCCAAAGAACACCATACCTACTGTGAAGCATGGGGGTGGAAACATCATGCTTTGGGGCTGTTTTTCTGAAAAGGGACCAGGACGACTGATCCGTGTAAAGGAAAGAATGATTGGGGCCATGTATCGTGAGATTTTGAGTGAAAACCTCCTTCCATCAGCAAGGGCATTGAAGATGAAACGTGGCTGGGTCTTTCAGCATGACAATGATCCCAAACACACCGCTCGGGCAACGAAGGAGTGGCTTCGTAAGAAGCATTTCAAGGTCCTGGAGTGGCCTAGCCAGTCTCCAGATCTCAACCCCATAGAAAGTCTTTGGAGGGAGTTGAAAGTCCGTGTTGCCCAGCGACAGCCCCAAAACATCACTGCTCTAGAGGAGATCTGCATGGAGGAATGGGCCAAAATACCAGCAACAGTGTGTGAAAACCTTGTGAAGACTTACAGAAAACGTTTGACCTCCGTCATTGCAAACAAAGGGTTTATAACAAAGTATTGCGATGAACTTTTGTTATTGACCAAATATTATTTTCCACCATAATTTGCAAATAAATTCTTTAAAAATCAGACAATGTGATTTTCTGGATTTTTTTTCTCATTTTGTCTCTCATAGTTGAGGTACCTATGATGAAAATAACAGGCCTCTCTCATCTTTTTAAGTGGGAGAACTTGCACAATTGGTGGCTGACTAAATACTTTTTTGCCCCACTATATAGATATAGTTATATAGATTATATACAGTATATACGTTTAAGATTTATTAATATTATTTAAATGTTTTATAGTCATTCCACATTAACCTAAAAATACTAAGTAAAACCCAAGATCCCCACCCCATTACGTGGAGACCGCACGTTGCCTGTCTCCCAAATGTGCATCAATGAGCCTTGACCCTGTAAGCCAGTTCACCAGATGTCCTTCCTTGGACCACTTTTGGTTGGTATACCGGGAACACCCCACAAGACCTGTCATTTTGGAGATTCTCAGACCCAGTCGTCTAGCCATCACAATTTGGCCCTTGTCAAAGTTTCTCAGATCCTTACACTTGCCCATTTTTCTTGCTTAGAACATATCAACTTCAAGAGCTGACCATTCACGTGCCATTGTAACGAGATGATCAATGTTTTTCACTTCACCTGTCAGTGGTTTTAATGTTGTGGCTCATCGGTGTATATTTATAAGAGGTGGTGAGACCAACAAGAAAGCCGACAACCTCCAGATGAGGAGTCAGAGTGTGTGGATCTATAACTAATGGTGGTGATGATGAGGCAGTGCGCTGGTCTCGGGTAATGGCCTGCCATCCATCACATAGCAAGCTGACAGCATCACAATACACTGCCCTGCGAAGGGAGGGTCTACACACACACACACGCACGCACACACGCACGCACAAACACACACACTCACATACACACACACACACACACACACACACACACACACACACACACACATACACACACATACACACACACAAAAACCTGTAAGTGGCGGTTTGTTAATAAACTAAACAAGCTGCTTTCCAAGTTACCACAACTACAGTACTCTGCCTACTCTACTCTTTTTAAGCTGCTGTCCTTGATCCAGTCTCGATTATGGTGATATTTCAACAAGGCAGTGTGATGCTTTTTGTTCTAGTCAGGTGAGGGAGAGTGCATTTTCATAATTTAATTTAAAAAAATGTACCATTTACAATGACATGCCAAGCTGGTTCAACTGACGGAGCACTAATATTGATTTAAATGTGCGTGTGTGTGTGTGTGTGTGTGTGTGTGTGCGTGCCATTGTGTGGTTTTGAAATGGAGCCATACTTTTTGTTGTTGATTGCAGATCTCTCACCTGCCTTACACACACACACACACACCAAAGCAGCATGTTCTGCTTTTAAAGCCATTACAGTCAAACAGCTGTAAGTACATCAAGCAAAGGGGTGTCCATGTGATGTGAGGGAGCGAGAAAAAAAGATAGACAGACAAGCAGAGAGAGTAGAGGGATAAGTGGTAGTGGCCAATAGATAGATAGATAGATAGATAGATAGATAGATAGATAGATAGATAGATAGATAGAGGGAGAGAGAGATAGATAATTGGGTTGAAAAAGAAAGAGGGAGGTGTATGATGTGGGGATGAAGTGGTGGAGAGATGAATGACAGGACAGATAAGTAGATGGATGTGAAAAGAGAGTTGGGGCCCGTGCGTGAGGCCTCCACTGAGTGAAAACAGAATGACAAAGGGGTGTTAGAGAGGAGAAAGGTGTCCACCCACATCTCTCGATATTCAGTCAATTATCAGATGGACCTAGCAGGCCTCACAGTCCACCAAGCTTATCTATGTATCCAAATACATGCATTGTATTGTGCTGTTTTTCAATTATTATTATTATCTTTTTTTTTTTTTCTTGTTTCTTTTGTTACTGTTCATGGACAAATAAAAATGTACTACTGACCGACCACCAACAGAAACTAAAATCCATAATTTTGCCGTTCCACAGAAACTGATTTTTGGGCCTGCCCTAAAATCTGCCCTATCAGCTGCTCCCGTTAGGGGTTGCCACAGTGGATCATCTGCCTCCAATACCTTCTGTTCGCAGCTTCCTCCCTTACACCAACTGCCTGCATGTCCTCCCTCACCACATCCATAAACCTTCTCCTTGGCCTTCTTCTTTTCCTCTTACCTGCCAGCTCTATCCTCAGCATCCTTCTTCCAATGTAACTCTGATCTCTCCTACACAGATGTCCAAACCATCTCATTCTGGCCTCTCTCACTTTTTCACCAAACTTCCATCCTGAGCTGTCCCTCTAATGTACTCATTCTTAATCCTGTCCATCCTTGTCACTCCCAATGAAAATCTCAACATCCTCAACTCTGCCACCTCCAGTTCAGCCACCTGCCTCTTTGTCAGTGTCACCGCCTCTAAACCGTACAACATAGCTGGGCTCACTACCTCACTACTGGGCTCACTACCTCACTACTTTCTACGATTCCCGCCTGGGGCGCTGTTGGCACTGTGCTCCAGCGGGTTGTCTCCCAAATAGGAGCCTTTCTGTGTGGAGTTTGCATGTTCTCCCCGTGTTCACATGGGGTTTCCTCCACCTCACGTCAGTAAGGACCCCCACCAAAAACATGCACACATCATCCTCTGACCAGCGATGGACACTTATCACCTGGTCCCCGGGCGCGTCTACGTATGCTGCCCACTGCTCCTGGCTGTGGCCCCGGAGGAAGGACAAGCCAGGATGGGCTAAATGCAGAGGAACCATTTCACCGGCCACCATCCAAAGCATGTGCATGTGTGTGTGTGTGTGCGTGCATGTGTTGTAGTGTGGTGTGTTGTGTGACAAATAAAGATTGTTTCTTTCTTCTTTCTTTCTTTCTTTCTTTCTACCGTCCTGTAGACCTTCCCCTTCACTCCTGCTGGAACCCTTCTGTCACAGATCACTCCGGACACTCTTCTCAACCCACTCCACCCTGCCTGTATTCTCTTCTTCACCTCTACCGCACTCTCCACTGCTTTGGATGGTCGACCCAAAGTACTTGAGCTCATTTGCCTTCTCCACCTCCACTCAATACATTCTCAGCTTTTCGCCGCCCTCCCTCCCATTCAGGCACATATATTCTGTCTTACTCATGCGGATTTTCATTCCTTTTCTCTCTAATGCATGCCTCCACTTCTCCAGGCTCTCCTCAACCTGCTCTCGACTCTCGCTACAGATCACAATGTCATCCGCAAACATCATAGTCCCCGGACATTACTGCCTGATTTAATCTGTTAACCTGTCCATCAACATTGCAAACAAGAAAGGGCCCAGAGCTGATCCTTGATGCAATCCCACCTCCACTTTGAATGCCTTTGTCATGCCTACTGCACACCTTACTACTGTCTGACTGCCCTCGTACATATCCTGAACCACTCTTACGTACTTCTCTGCCACCCCCGACTTCCTCATGCAATACCCCACTTCCTCTCCCGGCACCCTATCAGAAGCTTTCTCTAAATCCACAAAGATGCAGTGCAACTCCCTCTGACCTTCCCTGTACTTTTCCATCAGCATTCTTAAAGCAAACATTGCATCTTGTAGTACTCTTCCCTGGCATGAAACCATACTGCTGCTGGCTGATCCCCACCTCTCCTCTTAACCTAGGCTCCACTACCCTTTCTCATAGCTTCATGCTGTTACTGATCAACTTTATTCCCCTGTAGTTACTACAGCTCTGTACGTCTCCCTTATTCTTGAAGATGGGTGCCAGTACACTTCTTCTCGACTTCTCCGTCATCCTCTCGCTTTCGAGGATGGTGTTAAACAGTCTCGTTAGGAATGCCACTGCCATCTCACCTAAACATTTCCATGCTTCCACAGCTATGTAATCTGGACCAACTGCCTTTCCACTCTTTATCTTCTTTATTACTGTTCTCACATTATCCTTGCTAATTTGCTGCACTTCTTGATTCACTATCCCCACATCATCCACTCTTCTCTCCCTCTCATTTTCTTCATTCATCAACACCTCAAAGTACTCCTTCCACCTACTCAACACACTCTCCTCACCAGTCAGCACATTCCCATCATTATCCTTCATCACCCTAACCTGCTGTACATCCTTCCTAGCTTGGTCCATTTGTCTTGCCAATCGGTACAAGTCCTTTCCTCCTTCCTTATTGTCCAACCTCTCATACAACTCGTCGTATGCCTTTTCCTTTGCCACTTCTCTCTTTGCCTTGCGCCGCATCAGCTTGTACTCCTGTCTACTTTCTTCATCTCTTTGACTATCCCATTTCTTCTTCGCCAACCTGCTCTATGCTCTCCTGTACTTCCTCATTCCACCACCAAGAGTCCTTGTCTCCCTTCTACTCCCTTCTTTGTTTCCCAGTCAACCATTCATTCCCACCTATTGCCTGCCTTACCTCTTACCTAAATTGCATGCAACACTCCTCCTTTTTCAACTTCCACCAAACACTGGCCATGCTGCCCTTAATTCATGTTGGCATCTACGCCACACTTGTTAACTCTGGGGCAAGCCAGCATTTCACCTTTGTATCTACAGTATTTGTAAAATAAATAAAAAGAAAAGAAAAATGATGTTGCCATTATTGAGTGGCGTTTGGGGGAGGGGGGGACCTTGTGCAGTTCCAAGAGCCCGATCCCCAGATCCTCTCCCCGCTGCTTAACAAGGTCAGCGTCTGTGGCCCTGCTATTGGCCAGGAATGTAGCAGACGGCAGAAGCACATGTTGCTATTCAGCGTTCAGGCCTTGAGCTGCAACACGAGAGGCACTTGTCGCAGAGCAACCGTACGCACACACACACACACACACACACACACAAGTTTTTACACAAGGTTATACATATGTAGATGGGAATCAAAATATATTTTTTTGGGCCACGTGTACTTTCATATACCAAGAATATGGTTAAAAAAGACACATATGCAAACAGTGCAACCATAGACCAGCACAAACACGTGCACACAAAATGACACAAGTGTCCAAGCTTACACACACACACACACACATCTTTCCTTTGCACCGTAATGATCCCTCGTTGCACCAGAAGCCATACTTTGTTTCTGTCTTTCCATCAAGGCTACCGATCTGCTATCTCTGTTTGGGAGATCATTTATGAAGGTAAATGTGTTGCAAAATTGGTGCAGTAAGACAGGAGGGTTGGAGCACACAGAGAGGTTAATGCATCCTACAGTGCTAATTCATCCTTGAGGTTCTCATTCAAACAGTGCAAAAATACACCACAAAGGGCCTCCTTGTTCCACCCGTTCTCCGCCGCCAGAACCCGGAAATCTACTGAGTAGTCAGCAACACTTTATAGACCCTGTCGGAGGTTAAGCAGTCTCTTCGCGACGTCCCCTGCATGGATGGGATGATCAAACACCATCTGGAATGCATCAAGGAACTTAGAAAAAGGTACAGAATGTCCGTTATTCCTGCATAGGGTGGAGATGGGGGAGATGATAGGACCCAGACGCAGCACACACCCCAGGGGAAGATTAGAAGGTTTATTTATAAGGGGGGAACAAAATTATGTGGGAATGGAATAAAGGACAGGTGGGTCGTTCGGGGTCCAGGCAGGGAGGCTGAAGGCACAGGGCTCAGAGTGTGGACAGGCAGGTGATGAGGCGTAGGAAGGCAGGCAGGCAGGCTTGCACGTGGGAGGTTTTCTGGAGACGAGGGGCGGAGAGGGTCAGGCAAGGCAAGGCAAGGCAAGGCAAGGCAAGGCAAGGCAAGGCAAGGCAAGGCAAGGAGCAACAAATACATGCGACTCCAACGGCACGCAGTCTGGAGAATACCACACTACTGTATGTGACGGTATGATCAGACGAGGTCTGGTTGAGGAGCTGGGGTTCTTATGGAGAATGGTGATGGGTGTGATGAGGAGCAGCTGTGCGAGCCAGGCCTGGAAGCAGGAGCCACACTCATGCTGCACCGTCAGGTATAGACATGGACATACTAGATACAAGAGGGAGAGGGAGGTGAGACACATAAGGAGACCACAAGACAGGAAGGCACAGCTGGGGCTGTGACAAATGTAGCTTTTAGATGTTTTTTAGAACATTTCAATGTCTCAGAATGTCGGATTGTATCAAGGGATTGATCCCCACCTCCACTTTGCTGTATTGTAACTGATGGAATTTTCATAATGCTTCATAATCACTGAAGATTGTTTGAATATATATTTATATTATTTATATTATATATGTAGGTGTGAAATGTTATATTTGTTATTCATACGTGCTCCGGGGAGCGTATGATGTTATGAATATTTGGTGCTTTACAGTACAATGATAACTAACGTTATATTTGGCACAATTTTTTAAATATTAGATTGGTTAATTTCTTTCAATTCTCTATTGCAAATCTTTATTTTTCCTGTTGAGTCTGAATGTGTTTGTGTGCATATTTTTGGAGAAATTAATACGTATGTTTTGCGTGTGTGTGTGTGTGTGTGTGTGTGTAGCTCAGCAATGTGTTATCAGTGCCCCCTGCAGTAAAGCGAGAGAGAGCGAGAGAGCAATAGAGACAGAGAGAGCTTCACATTATCTTCATCACATAGAGGAAGATAATCACTTCTTATACAAATGGAGACTTCTTATAAACCAAAGACCAGTGTTGGTTATCAGAGTTATTAAAGCAAGAGCGAGTCCCCAAATGGCGACTGAAACAATATTGTAGCTTCAAAAGAGAACAATATGAGCCATGTTACCAAATTCCTTTTTCTTTTCTGGCATTCCAGTTATTTTGGAACAGGTAAAATAAATACTGCTTTGTTGTCCAGTCAGTTCAACCAGATGAGACAAAGCTGTGTTACTGGATGACAATTTGGGAATTTCTATTTTATTTTTATTTTAAAATGTATTTTGATATATGACTGATCCTCACTTCAACAGACATTTGTAATCCAACATATCCAAAAATATTGAATTACGTTGACGACTCAAATATTAATTGCTCTTTTTATAATAATAATTATTATTTTTAAATGTATTATTATTATTATTATTATTATTATTAGTAGTAGTAGTAGTAGTAGTAGTAGTAGTAGTAGTAGTAGTGGTGGTAGTTGTAGTATTAGTAGTAGTATTTTGATCGGTCAGAGCATCGATAACATCTGTCTCCGTATTTTAGAGACTAAAAATTATTATATTTTCACATCACTTTCACTTGCATTTCATACAGAAACAAGCCCATGTTCTCAATCCACAGGAGGGGATGGGCTCAGACCATTTTGTGGGGCCTTGCCCCTCATGCCCCATGCCTAGAACTGCCCCAGTGCAGAAACAAAGCTCATTCTTATGTGAAATTGACATTCCCGCCACCTCTAAAAATTCAGCATCATGTTTTCTCTGTCCCGCTTTTTCCTGCCACCTCACAGTGTCAAATTAAATTTATTCCAATTTGTATAAATTCCTTAAGATCACACTTTGAGGGACGTCATCACTTATGAATTTGACTTTGTCGCCATCTTTTTTTCTTTTCTTCTATTTTGCCCAACATTTCAGCTCAGCCCCTTCCTCCTCCTCAAAACAACTGAAGGGCTTATTTTGGAGCCCGTTTTTGTCCTCTAGATCTTGTGGTCAGGCTCCTGTGCTCTGAAGAGGCTTAGTATGAGTGCGTGCGTGCGTGCGTGCATGCGTGCGTGCGTGTGTGTGT
>NC_137193.1:63564771-63577271 GCF_960531495.2 Zeus faber
GGGGAGGGGTGGGGTGGAGTCATTGCACTAATTTCGCCGCTTGGTTGTGAAGGTTACAGCTACAACGCTTCGCCTGTTAGGCATGAACGTGGCGCTCTCTGCGTAGTGATAAGCAGAGAGAGATCTGTCATCTAGTTTCGTCCTCCGTTGTTTACATCTCATTTACATTTTGGTTTGAAATGCAAAGCGTGGGGGGAAATGTGTGTGTATACATATATATATATACACACACCGATCAGCCACAACATTAAAACCACCTGCCTAATACTGTGCAGGTCCCCCTCGTGCCGCCAAAACAGCTCTGACCTGTCAAGGCATGGACTCCACAAGACCTCTGAAGGTGTCCTGTGGTATCTGGCACCAAGACGTTAGCAGCAGATCCTACAGCAAGTCCTGTAAGTTGCAAAGTGGGGCCCCCATGGATCAGGCTTATTGTTCCAGCACATCCCACAGATGCTCAATCTCATTAAGATCTGGAGAATTTGGAGGCCTTGAACTTTGAACTCTTTGTCATGTTCCTCAAACCATTCCTGAACAGATTTTACAGTGTGGCAGGGTGTATTATCCTGCTAAAAGAGGCCACTGCCATCAGGGAATACTGAAGTTGCCATGAAGGGCCATATTTGGTCTGCGACAATGTTTAGGTAGGTAGGTAACATCCACATGGATACCAGGCCAAGTTTGCTAGGCAGGACATTGCCCAAAGCATCACACTGCCTTCTTCCTATAGTGCATCCTGGTGCCATCTCTTCCCCAGGTAAACAATGCCTACTCAACCAGCCATCCACATGATATAAAAGAAAATGTGATTCATCAGACCAGGCTATCTTCTTCCATTGCTCCATGGTCCAGTTCTGACTACAATGTGCCCATTGTAGGCGCTTTTGGCGGTGGACAGGGGTCAGCATGGGCACTCTGACTGGTCTGCGGCTATGCAGCCCCATACGCAGCAAGCTGCGAAGCACTGTGTTCTGACACTTTTCTATCATAGGCACAATTAACTTTTTCAGCAATTTGTGCTACAGTAGCTCTTGTGTGGGATCGTACCAGAGGGGCTAGACTTTGCCCCCCACGTGCATCAATTAGACTTTGGCGCCTATGACATGACATGATGTTGCCCGTTGTCCATCAATCGACCACTTTTGGTAGGTACTAACCACTGCATACCGGGAAAACCCCTCAAGAGCTGCCGTTTTGAAGATGCTCTGACCCAGTCATCTAGCTAACACAATTTGGCCCTTGTCAACGTCACTCAGATCCTTACTATTGCCCATATATATATTTATATAAAAAAGAAAGAGATGAGACTGTGGTAGTTGGGTGTGGTTTTAGTGCTATCTGCAGGTTGGCGTAGGTATAACTGGTCCAACCGGCAGGGGATGCAGCTGTCGGTGATTGAGGTAATCAGCAGTTCTATTTATATAAACGCCCAGTAGAGACCGGTTTCTCCCAGTTGCTTTTGTCCTCCTCTGAGCTCTTCTTTCCTCTGCATCCTTCTCCCCATCCATCCATCCATCGCTGGCCCTCCTATCTTTCCCTTCCTCTGGCTGTGTCTCAGGCCCCCAGACAGCAAGGTGCGTTTTGTTCCCATTGTGCTCCTCCGCCCTTCTCTCTACCTTTCCATCCCATCACTCCATCCGCTGGCGAGGGATCTGACACTCTTGTCCTCTATTGTTCTCTCTGTCTCACTCTCTCTTTCCCTATTTCTCTCACCTTCTCCTCCCTGCCTTTTATGTCTACTTCTTCTTTTTGTGTGGCTGTAGTGGTTGGTGAAGATGTCACTGAGGATGTCCCCATACGGGGGAACTTTAAAAAAAATATGTATCAGCCTTTCTGCTGGTAGGGACCCCATGCTGCTGCGCTTTATAACATTGACTCTGGTTTCAGCTTCTGTCCTGAAAAAATGCAGTGTTTGCTTTTTTTGGCATAAGCCTACCCTAAGAGTAATATAGGGTTAATACTACTGTCGCAACTTAATAAGTACATAGAATAATTTATCATTTATACCCACACCAAGAACTTATCATGTGTTTAGAATCACATTTGTATATTCTATATGTACTGTATATATTTTTCCAATTTTAATTCAATTTCATGACATTTTTTATTTTTATTCTTATTTTTACTTTTTTATTCTATTTTATTTTATTTTATTTTATTTTATTTATATATAATTGTATTTACTTGTATTCTTATTAATATTCTTATTATTATTATTATAGTTGTTTTATATTTTATATCTGCTGAAATGAAGTAATCCTGATTCTCATTGTTATTATTATACAAATTATAAATATATATCAATAAATCATATGAAAAATATAATTTCTATAAATTAGTTTGACTTTTTTGTGTAATATACGTAGTTATAGACTATATAAATACCATATACAGTATATATACTGTATATGCATTATATATAGAGAGAGATTATTTTTATTCTCAATATATCAGATGAGTTACGCTATTTAAAAATAAAGATTTTCTGTAAATGTTTTAATTTTGTTTATGTAATATAGTTATTGACCATATAAACACACACACATATATATATATATATATATATATATAGAGAGAGAGAGAGAGAGAGAGAGAGAGAGAGAGAGAGAGAGCTTAATGTATATCTGCTGGCCTAACCTTCCCCTCTGTTCCCTCCTCTCCTCTCTCACATGCTTCTACTGTTGCGATTTATTTATTTATGTATTTATGTATTTATTTCTTTCTTTATTTATTTAACCCCCCCCCATGCTCCCCAAGGCACTTTCTGCTTAACAAGGCTAGATATCTGTTTCCTCAAATCAATCGTCCGTCTTAACCGAACATCCTCGACCATCTGCTGCGTGGGGAGCGCACTCACACACACACACACACACGCACGCACACACACACACACACACACACACACACACACACACACACACACACACACACACACACACACACACACACACACAGTATATCAGCCTGCTCCTTGCCAGTGCGCCAATCCCAATATTTGTTGAGTGCTTGATCCAGGAGGCCCCCTGGGGGCCCCTGAGGCCCTACACTGGGGTCCCTCACATTGGCTGGCTGGGTTCCTGCACTTGGCCCTCTCCCTCCCTTTGTCACTTTTCTGTTTGATTAATCTCTAAATCTGTGTGCCACACGGATGGGATTCTGAGCCAGAGGTGTGTGTGTGTGTGTGTGTGTGTGTGTGTGTGTGTGTAAAAAAAAAAAAGTGAAATGCTCCCGCTAATCTCTTTAGCAAGCTGTTAGCTTTTGCATTGTGTGTATGAAGGCCACAACAGTAGGAATAGCCTTGCCCCAACAGCGATAATCTCACATCTCCATTAGACACTTTCACCGGTGTTGACCTTTGAACATCCAGCCCAGTGACCCAAGGAATTGGAGGGCTGTATTTTACGTGTAATTCTCCCAATACATAGTGGACAATTTTTACTCATGTTTCCATTTTCCCAGAAAGATTTTATGCTTTGCACAACCACATGTTTTAGTGGTAAACGGATGAAAATACATATTTTTATTTCAATTTTTAATTTCATTTTTATTTATGACATTTTTTCCTTTCTGGTATGTTGGTCAGTAATTAGCCAATAGAGACCTAACAATAGAAAAAAGGTCTGATGAGTCATCTTTCACCCTTTTCCCTACATCCCAACAGGTTTAGGTTTAGAGAAAACCAATGGATGCCCCTCAACCAACAAGGTCTCTCAATGTTTGCTGCCAGGTACCAGGTGACACTGTTCCAAAATTATCTTCCAAAATTCCAGGATGATAATGCCCCATACACGTCTTCTTTTCAACAAAGCCATTGTGTGGCAGCCTTACCAAGATGCCGCCACAGCCTATGGACTAAATGTGTGATGTGTGCACTGTTATTAAAGAGCCGTCACATAAAAAAAAGGCTGTGGTAGTTGGGTGATAAAGGCTAAATGGTAAAAAGGTTAAGTTGTTAAAACTTTTTTTTTATTGGGTTTCAATTATGAACAATAGCCAAGTCAGATATATAATAATTATATCCGGTTGGCCAATCATATGGTTCACTGACTATCAACAGTCAATGAGGGGTGTGGTCAGGAGGTATCTGTGTACTCTGCATTTGATGAACCTGAAGATCAGTGCCAGGGCAGCCTCTGTCCAGGGAGCATGTTCTGGAGACTGGGAGGGTAAGAGCATGATCTGATGTGGCTGGGCATAGATGGGTGGTGGGGCATCTGATATACAGTATGGTGACAGGAGCAGAGCTTGGAACACCCTGCAACAGAAACAAATTTTGTTCCAATTGATTGTGTCTCTCTGCACCGCAAAACCAAAGAGATTGTACACTAATGCTGCCGGGCTAGTGGCGAGCATCTGCTAAAGCCTCTGTTTCAATGGCAACATCCTATCTATTGATTTTAAATTGATCAAATGTAATACTGTATATTATTAAAACCCAAGTATGATGAATGAGCCAAGATTGTTGTCCTGGTCAGCATTTGCTTGAATGTGTCTATTCTGTCTGTGTAGGTGTTTTTTCCCCTTTTCCCACATTTTTATGTTTGAATATCTTTAGAAATACAATAATATCGAATGTGTGCTGATTTGGTGTGATGTTCACTTTAATTACATTGCATGTTCCATTCTGCTGTTATGACTTTTGCCTCCTTTCCCATCATCCCAAAAAATCTGGCACACATTGACTTTTGGCTGTGAACTTTGTAAATCCATTTAATGTAGCATCTGTGGCGACTGTATGTTCTATTCAAAATCCTCTACCCCAAATCAAGAAGTAATTCAGTTCTCCAATGCTGACATTCTTTCAGATATTTGAATATTCCATTAACCGTGGGCAATTTCCAATTCCCCGTCAGCCTTGCACACACACACACACACACACACACACACACACACACACACACACACACACACACACACACACACACACACATAAATATATATACATATATATTCAAACACACCCCATTGTGAGGATGCTAAGGGTTAATAGGGTTAATTGCCATGTAAAAACCATCACTGCTGTCGACATGATGGCAAGTCAGTCAGAATCGATGACAGTCTCACAAATACCGCACACACAGACAGACACACACACACATAGAGACACACTCATGCACACAACTGGCGTGTGTGTGTCTGGTAACCATGAACAGACAGCAGACACATTCCCAAGGGTCCCTTCTCTGGCCCAGATGGCTTTTTTCCACAATGGCAGTATGTGTGTGTGTGTGTGGGGGGGGACACAAGAGGCTTTGCGGTGAACAAGGCGCATCTTCTCTGTCTAATTAATTTGCTATTATATAGCACCTGTTTCATGCCAGATAGAACGGGGCACCCTCTCTCTCTCTCTCACTCTCTTTCTCTCTCTCTCATACTTTCTTGCTCTCTCTCTCTCTCTCACAAACACTTACACTCATGGCTAAAGGAGAGGTTAGGTTGGAGGATGCCAAATATATAAGACAATGACAGACTGAGGGTGAGTGGACGATGAAAGGCAGTAATGGATGGAGAACAACTAGTGGCAGAGAGAGGGTGAGAGAGCGAGAGAGAGAGAGATGCGAGATCACGGAGGAAGAGAGGCGTAGCAATAAATGGTTTTTGAACTGATTCTATTAAGCCAATCCTTTGATCATTTAAAGGGTTTAAGATGAAAATGTGTTTTCTCTGGGGGGAGGGAAGGAGAGAGAGAGTGAGAGAGTGAGAATGACAGAGGTGGAACAGACTTAGCCAGTGATTACCTTTACACACACACACACACACACACACACACACACACACAATACAATGTCCCCTTCAGACAATGAGATACTTCATTTTAAACATTCAAGTCGAAATCTTACACGTTATATCCATGTGGTTCACATTTCCATAACACTGATTCTCAGCTTTAATGAAATGAATAAAAAAAATGTTGCAAAATCAATGTTTTAGAATCAACGCAATCCACCGATCAGCGGCAGGGAATTCTTGACAGATGAGTGTTTCCTCTTTGGCCAATGCACTATTGCTACAAATTTGGTCCTTCAGTGTGTGTGTGTGTGTGTGTGTGTGTGTGTGTGTGTGTGTGTGTGTGTGTGTTTTGTGCAAGTAAAACAAAGCATCGGTAATCAGTGAGAAAAAACATATATACGTAGCTTAACCTCACGATCCTCTCTCTCTCTCTCTCTCTCTCTCTCTGTCTCTGCTGAGTTCATTACTTTCCAGCCCGGTGAATCTATGGAATTAACATAACCCCGTCAGCCGTGAAACGCCACAATTTTCTGCTTGTAAAAAAAAAAGAGAAGGAGAAAGAGAGATGACAGCGATAGGGTGGGGAGGTTAAGCTACCTGTATGTTTTTCAAATAAGCACTAATGGAACGAATAACAAAACCCTGTACAGAAAATTGAATGGATGGATGGATGTATAGATGGATGAATATTTGGATGAACACATTTTTAAATTGTGGGGTGGATTGACAGAGGGTGTGTGTGTGTTTGTGTGTGTGTGTGTGTGTGTGTGTGTGTGTGTGTGTGTGTGTGTGTGTGTGTGTGTGTGTGTGTGGGGGGTGGTGGGGGGGGGGGGGGGTGTTGTAGCAGCATTGTGGGGACTATCAAATCATTCCTACACAGACTTTAAGGTAAGACGTATGATGAACAAGGTCCAAATCCTTTTTTGTAGTTATTTAACAATGTTTGGTGAATATTAGTGTAATTTGTGAGTTGGTGTTTTTGACTTGCAATTGAGAGGGAGAAAAATGTCTAGAGTAACTAGTTATTGAGCAGATGCATAAAGGTTCAATCAGTCACATGAGATAGTTTGCATAAAACAGCTAAAGAAAGCTATAGAAACTACATCAACATTGCCAATTGACTGTGACAGCTCCTCCTCCACGAGGCTTCATAGCCTTGGGAGCAGATCGGCCTGTTTGGGAGCTGAATGTTCATCCATGCTTATCCTGTATATATTGCTTCGTCCACGCATTCTTGCAAATGAACATGAAACCAGTTTGGGGATATAAGCGACGTAGCTCATGGGATATTGCGAACCCTCGCCACTATGTCATGGACAATACAGCAAAGAGTTACTTTTAGTGTCTTTGCGATGTAGGTTAAAGAAATTGTTGTTGGCTTCAATGTCACAACCGCATTGTCTGCTGCACCTGAGTGTATGCGTCTAGGACATCAAAACCACTGTATATGTAAGGCGCATCGTGCAGGCGCAACATAACGGCATCGTGGCATGACGTCTCTGCAATCGCATTAAGTTTTGACTGACCCCACTTGCTTTCAACACACTCAATATACTGTACAGTCTGTCCTCATTGATTGTTCGGATGAAACAAGCCACAACCAAGCCTGCGTCGCCAAATAATTAAAAATCCTAGTTGGTGTTGTTGACATTAGATGCAGTAGGTGGTGGGAAGTGCTCTTGTTGTATACTGGTGAATGTTGACTTATTAGTGTAGGCTCACTGGCTCTTTTCTTCTCTAACATGCCAGGTGCTGTCTCTCAGTCACACACATGTATACTCTGTACACATATGAGGACCACAGCACGTACATTTTAGATCTACAAATGCACACGCACACACACACACACACACACGCACGCACGCACGCACGCACACACACACACACACACACACACACAAACCCAAGCGTCAGGATGTAGAACATTTAGTATAAGCAGGAAATAAGTCATTAGGTAATGTTGTGTTGGCAATCCTCTTGGGACTCCGGTTCAACTCATCACTTCCAGCACTACACATTTTACAGATACTGATGCAAATTCTTTCATTTTAGTTTTCTGCTAATCCAACGCTGATTGCCATATATTTTAAGTACTTTTAAGTGTAGGCAAATACCATGACAAATATTTGTGGATTTTTTTTACATTACTGAACATAAAGGACACCAATACCAGTTATTCTTTTTGACAGAATAAATTTTCTTTATTTGAGACATCTGAAATCAAGTTAATTATCTGCTACGTTTGATATGTTTGATACATTTTCTGCAGAGAACTCAAGCTGTAGTATTCAGCTTCTCAATGTGTCTCAAAGTGCAAATTTAAAATTTTGAAGAAATTCATTTGACTGAGTGTTTTCCAATGATTTTGCCTACTGGGCAATATCACAAACATATTACACCACGGTATTGAACCAGTGTCAGTAGACGAGTATTGGTGCATCCCATGTTCAAACTGCACTGTGGATGTTAAGGGGCACTTTGTGTGTAAGGGAGGGTGGGACACATTATGTCTCTTGCTCTCTTTCTCAGCTATCGCACGTCAGTCGGCAGCTTGGCGGGTTTTTTTTGTCGCGATTTCCAATTTTGATCATAGTGCTGAAAAAATAAGAATTGGTAATACTAAGCGCAACACACTCGCAGATGCAGACGCTAAAAACGAGATACTTTTATCTGCCTCAATATTTATTTTATTCACATTTTCACAATCCTCATTTCGACATCTGTGTGTGTGTGTGTGTGTGTGTGTGTGTGTGTGTGTGTGTGTGTGTCTGTGTCTGTGTGTGTGTGTCTGTGTGTGTGGGGGTGGGTGATTACAGTGTGAAAGCTCCCCCACTTACCTTGGTTTGAACAATAGAGTATTCTGAACAGGAGCCACTCACGTGGTTTACTATAATAGCTTTCCAGGGCCAGGCGCTCTGCACACACACACACACACACACACACACACACACACACACACACACACACACACACACACACACACACACACACACACACACACACACACACACACACACACACACACACACTTGAGATATATAGAGACAATGTGTGCTGTTGGCTGTATAATTACAGGCGGAGACTTTCAATACGGTGGTTTCAATAAGTGGAAGAGAACCAGAGAGATGGAGAGAGACAGAAAGAGAGAAGGTTGTAATGACATAAAGAATATAGGTGGCATCGTATTAACAATAATTTCCAGTGTAAGGTGTGGAATAAGAAAGATGAAAATTACGGACTATCATGGGAGCATTGAAAGGGGAGCAATCAGCGTATCCTATAAGTTCAACATGCAGGACATTAATGCCAGCACCAACATATTCTGGAAGAGTACGATTCTGGAAGCTTTTCCGAAGCTCTTCTCCATAGTACTGTATGATCACCTCCGTGTTATGTAAATGTCTTGGAGATTTTTTGCACGTTTCACAAACTTAATGTCACAAATAGACGACAAGATTCATTCAGAAAAAATACTCAAAATCGAGTGAAATTAACAGTAATCGTGCCATTTCCTGAGGTGTATTGGATTTTTAAAAGTACAATATATAACTTTTCTGCATTAACATTTCTAAAAATTAGTAGATCTATGTACTATTGTTTGTATTGCTCTACTATTACTCTACAAACTACTGTTTGATGGAGCACGATCATTTTTTACTGCCTGCTGCGTGTTCTGACACAGAGTGAGACAAATAAGATCGATTTTCATCAGCAATGGTGCACTGAAGACAGCAACTCCCATGACCCTACGCTCCTTCAAAATGCCATCAAACTCTGTCTTTTGTTATTGTTTTGATTGAACCCTAACCCTTTTCAGTAAAAAAAAAAAAAGTATATTTAGAAATATATTCTCAAAGCTTGCTAATAATTATGTATAGTGTATATATTTTTTTCCTCTACTATCAAATTAGATCATACACATATTTGAGGGCCAACTAAAATGCAACTTCACAATATCATCAAACTACATATTTTGTTATTGTTTTGATTGAGAGACCCCTAGCGGCAGAAATTATATATTGTACCTTAAAGTATAAAAAAGTATTTTAAGAAATAATTTCTTAAAGCTGGCTAATAATTATATATATATATATATATATATATATATATATATATATATATATATATATATATATATTATAAACACGCTCTTCTTGCCAGAACTTGGAATGCATGAATACTGCTCCTGTACTCCTACTGGTAAATAAAAAGTTATAAAAGTACCTGACACAGATACCAACGTCACATTCAAAGCTAGATTGTGTGTTCTATTTTTTAAACTCAATGAGTTTGATGCTATATATCATCCGTATTTTGTTGAAGCAAGGCAAGTGAATAAACTCATTAGTGAAAATAATGAACGGACACAAGAGAGAGTGTTATATCGGAAGGAGTGGAGTGGTGCCCGAAAAGGTATTGAGATTCTTCTCCTAGAGTTCTCCCAGTAAGATTTTGTATCTACGCATACGAATCAAATCAGATAAATTCAAATCAAACTTTATTTATAGAGCACCTCTCAGGCAAGCAAATGCAATTCAATGTGCTTTACATAAAGTAGATGAATTATGTTATGGTAATTAAGAAAAGTAGGAAAAAATAATACAAATAAACAAACAAATAAATAAATACAAATGAAAAGCAATACATATATGCCTAAAATTAAAATTAAATTTAATTAAAACACAGAAATGAAATACAACCGGCGATAAGAGCATTCGTCCTAAAGGACTACTGGAAATCTCTCTCTCTCTCTCTCTCTCTCTCTCTCTCTCTCTGTCATTGTCTTAAAGGAGATTACATAGGGATAGACACATTGAGAGGGGAGCGGGGTTTGGGGAGTGGGTGGTTAGTCGGGCCTTAAGCTATGCGTTTGGGATGCCAGTAAATGTACTCACAGATAATTCGATGTGTCTGCAGCCAGAGTCTTTAAGTCCAACGTGTACGTTGTTTTTATTTATTTTTCTCTTCTTTTTACCAGCTTCTCAGAGGCTTGGCAGTGTTTACACAGTCTTAATAACAAGTTGCGTCTTTTAGGGATGCAGTACGTCCGTTCGCCATTCAGACGCCACTCCGGCTTTAGCCTAATCCCTCCCCCAACACCCTGAACGCCCAACGGCACACCACTCCCGTACAAAATGAAAGATTGCATTTTTTTTTACTGTAATTACTTGTTTTTATAAATCCCCCCCCCCCCAAAAAAAAAAAAAAAAAAACAAACAACTCATGCCAAGATTGGAGCTTTGGTCACATTTTGTGCATCCGGAGACTGTTGGCAGTGAAGATGTTGGGGGGGGGGCTCTGCGCCGTGTCTAAAATGGGAGTATGTTTTAGGGAGTTGTCTGCGCCTTTCCGATAAACTAAAGGAAAAAAAAGTAGTGAAATTAAATGCTTTGTTTTTTGAAAGATAAACTTGAGGAAGACTCCTCAGCCTCCCGGTAATCTGCTGTTTTACGAGCGCTGCTTGGACCTTCAGGATGGGCCTGCTGGGAGGTGGGTTACAGATTGTTGGCAAGAACTTAAATCTTGAATAGTTGTTGAGCAGTTTGCAGCCATAAGTCCTCCTTATACACAAATGGAAACGAGCACAATCAAAACACACACATAACAAAAACATATTATGACGTGAGGACTGACTGTACAGAATGTGTCTGACTTTATTTGACACTAAGTGTTGAATAAGGTTGATCTGTATATTTGCCTCAGAGGTCTAGTCAGAAAGGGAAGCAACCCAGCTCTTTGGAAATTTATCAGTTAGCTAGGTCAATTGTTACTTTTTAGGCGGGCCAAGTCAATTACTAGTTAATTAAGTTAATTATTAGTTATTAGTTAGTTAATCATTAGTTAATTAAGATGCCTTTTCACACAGTGAAATCAAGCATGTGAATGCATTGAGCCTATTTACAGTACAGATAGTTTTTCTGAATGCACACGTTCAATGGAGGCAGTTTGGTTAGTAGTTTCATCATCAAGTCTAGAAGTCTGACTGATACATATAAGTCCTGCAAGCCTATGCTACTGCTACCCCCTGCAGACAAAACTGTACAGAAATAATACTCTGTGTCTAATGTAAATTTGATTACATATCACTGTATCTCTTTCAAATTACCTCTAATCACTTTTTTTCATCAGTATTAAAATAACACATATTAAATTGCTTCCATTTGAGAATCAGAGAGTTTTTCTAGATTTTCTTCAGCAAATGCATCCGGAAAAGTTATGTCTTATACATCATCAAAACATCAAATCATAATGGATTTACAGAAGTAAATCAAAAAAACGAAAAAATCAAAGATCAGACCTTATGACAGATAGATAGACGGCGTTGAAAAAGCTTTTGCCATAAATTTAACAGGCTTTTGTGGAAAAAGGAGTGGAGGATTTGCATTTGCCTTTGCAGTGTTTTGCTACTGTAATACCTGAATTTCTGTAATAACTGGGATTGATATAGTGTTATATTATGGTGACTGCTACGATATCCGTGTTCAGTTGACCATTACATATGGTGTGCCATCATCATCATAATCGACACTCAAACATTATGTTCTGTATGTGCCATCTCTTCTCCCTGTGTAGCTGCTAGAGTGCGGCCCTCTGCCCTAATCTGTCTGCATTTAAGCTTCTCTATAAACAGTTGACACTGTGTAGATTCGCTCTCTCTCTCCGTTTCTCTCCCCGCTCTCTCTCTAGCTAACAGCGCTATCATCTTCAAGTGGACGGAAAAAGCCTTTGATTTTCCTTTCTAATTTGGCGTGTAGTGGATGCCAGGCTGT
>NC_137193.1:63582271-63654771 GCF_960531495.2 Zeus faber
AGGCCATGCTGTCCGGCCCTGCATTGAAAAGTTAAATGTCAAGGTTCTCTCTCTCTCTCTCTCTCTCTCTCTCTCTCTCTCTATGTCTCTCCAGCGTCCCTCATTCCATTTCTCTCTTTTCCACTTTATTTCTTTGTTGCTTGTCTACTACTATAGTCTTGCACCTCCCCTCCTCCCAAGCCCCCCAAGCCCCCCTCATCTTGTACCTGTACAACCCCCCCAACCAAACTATCTGGCCGGCTACATCTCCCAAGATGCTGTAATTTCCTCAGCCCGGCTTGATGTTTATTGTATGGCTGAAATTGAAAATGGCCTGTAATGGAGCGAGCCCGTCGGCCCCGGGACCAATTCACCATCTAAATGACTTGCTCCTTTTCAATGGCATCGACTGGAGGACTCTTTGTGCAGCCTCGTACCTAATCAACCTCCGACGTGACCCCCAGCGCTAGGGAGGCCGCTGTCGGATTAATGATAAAATCATTGGTTCAAACAATTATTCGACCTGAAATGGCTGGCCATTTTATTCTGAAAATTAAAGAATGTGAAATTAATTTTCCCTTTTTTCACACTGCCGTTGTAGCAGCACCCCTCATGGCCGATCTCTGCCCTCTAAACTCTTGATTTCATATAATAGGCTGCCTCTGCTTTATCAAGTTTCTCCCTCTTAGTTATTTCGCTTTTTTTTTTTCCTTTTGAGTCCCTCCATGAACGTCGATGCAAATAGCTTGGCGGGGGTGTAGGAGTAGCAAGGCTGTGGATTTCCTGCCGTTTCTGTTCAATTGTCTGGCAACATTTTCTGCTAAAGTGTCGTCTTGCTGTCAGACGATCTTTCTTTCCATGAAATGTTATTAATAACGACCACTAGAAATATCAACAAAACAATTACTATTAATTTCACATGACTACTCAATTCGAGCTTGCAGTTAAGATTTTATTACATTCACATTAGCTTAGAACACATACACTCGCACACCAATCCTACTCTGAACAACACTCCATTGGACCAGTGTCTGCGGGACAGGAGGGGTGCGAGTGATTCGGGTTCGACTTGCCTGAAGCACTCGCACCCCCAGCCCTGCAATTTTAACTGCAATACCAACAGCACACATTGAGCACTGGGGTTTTTCCGGGGTGGCCAGTCGCTGGCGGGTCGGTGTGGGGGCGTGGTTGGCCAGGGGGCGGTCGGGTGGGGTGTAACATCGAGGTGCCCCACGCTGGGCACACGCTGCTACATGTATGGGCACTTGGCACTCATGCCAGGCCGGGCGTCTGGTTGGCTGCGGTGGGGCGGTCATCCCCCTTGTGCGGGGCATGGGGGTCCTGCCGGCTCGCCTGTGGGGGGGGCAGCTCGGGCGAGGTGTCGGTCTGTCGCCGTGGGGCCGGGACCCGGTCCCGTGGTCCGTGCCTTGCGCCTGTGGCCCGGGTTCTGTGCCGGCAGCTGCGTCTTGTGCCTCCACCCAGGGGGTTGGTTCTATGTGTGCGCCCCTGGGGTGCGGGGTCGGGGTCTCCTCGTGCTCCCTGGGACTGGGTCATGCTCCTCGGGGCTGGGCGTGGGGGTTGCTCCACGGCCCTCTGGCTTCTCTGGGGGCCCGGGTGTCCATGGGGCTGCAGAGTTTGGGGGGCTTTGGGGCCCTTTCCGCTGCTTGGCGGCGCCGCGACATATTACCAACCTTCTACACCAATGCCAATGGGGATAAGTCATGTACACTCACTTGTGGACATCTTACACACACACACACACACACACACACACACACACACACACACACACATATATATATACACACACACACACACACACACACACGCACACACACACCTGCTTCGAGTGTACCCCAGCACCCTCCTGGATGCATTCCTCTCCTTTCCTCCCTCATTTACTGCCATAATTATGACAGAAAGAGGCCACGTGACCACTTGTAGTTCCAGTTTTCCTGGACTGTTTTTTAATACATTTCATCCAATGTTCATGTTTTTGTGTAAATGTTGTTTGTTTCTATGTTTATTTGTCTAACCGTGGTGATTCTCCCCCTCTTGGAGTAGTGATCAGTTGTTTATAGACCCAAACATGATAAATAGTTCTCCAAAGAGGGGGGTTGGTGGTGGCTCTCCATAACCAAAACTGTGCTCTTGTCATTCTACAGGTCATCCACAGGACAGAGTTATTGCAGCAGTTCTTGATGATTTAAGAATTAATAAAGAGTTGCAATGCAGGTTGAGAAGTTGAACTCCACTTGCAGACTAACTCTGTCCTGAATGCAATGGCGTACAAATACTCTGTGTCGTATGCCCAGCATGCTGACAGCACAGGTAAAAATAAAATAAATAAAAAAATGTAACTGGTTCAAATGTTACGATTTTGGAGTCCGGTTGCAGAGTGAATGTTCACATCACATCACAACCTCCATTCCATTAACTGAATTACATTTGAGAATGCTGATAGAATATTCAAATATTCTGACACCTGAAACTTGGGCATGTAAAAAAGGTTAGCAAGGATTTTGTCATTATTGACAGCATTGATTCTCTATAAATCATGTAATTATCCTCCATGTCACCATCTTGTGCAAAGTTATGTTTAAAATAATGAAGGTGGTGGTCGTTGGTTAAATAATCTGTGCACTACGCCAACCTTTGTTTTAGCTGAAGGACTGTGACTGCCAGCTGTCACAGAAGGACGACGATGCTTGGTGTTCTTACTCTTAGAGTATTAATTTGGGTGTGCTCTTGAAGCCGCTAAGAAGTTACAGTAATTTATTATAAGCTAGCATGGCACTAATTAATGCAGTCATTTGCCGTCACGCGTCTAGTATCAGAGCTGATACCAGTTAATAAGGTTAGTAAATGTTCAGTAGTACATTTTGCATCACTTTGAAATGTGCAGTACTTTATTGTTGGCGGAGGGAATTTCAATGGTAAAGAAACTTAAGAATACATAAGACCACAATGTAGGCTTACAGACGAGAGTCCTGAGCCACTCAGGCATATTTCAAACTTCTTTCTGAGTCTATTCAAAGATTTGCTGGTGGTATTTCATGAAATGGGGTTGTCACAACGCTGCTTTTCAAGGGTTATACATTTAACAAATAATTGTATTTTGTCCTAAACAAGATGTGTTCTCGTGCTTAGTATGATTCCACCCCTCAAGCAAACACTGTGGTCATTTTTCAAGGATTCCACACATAATACAAATGCACAATATCAACCACAGTGATGGGATACTGAAAGCATTAGAATGGGTTTTCTTCTTTTTTTTGTACATGTTGTACATTGTACAGCTGGGAAAATAATCAAGTCTGAAAACTGCTGTGTCTCCCTTAGGAGTTAACAATGTAAAGATTTTTTTTTTTTAAGTAATGCAATTCATCCAATGCATCTAGCAAATAACCATAATGAAGTCATAATAACCACAATATAGTTTTTCAGGACAGCCAGCACTTTAACAACATTTTATAAAGCTCATGCATTTTTTCCCCCCTGTTTTTTCCTGTTGACACTAGACTACCAAAAACATTTGGTAAAGCTTTTTTTCCCCACTCTTTCTTAGTTAAACCATCACACGTGTGCCGGTAAATACTCAGGTATATAAGCGGGCATATAATCACACAAAGGATATGCATATTTGGATTAAAGATGGTGGGCCCTTTGTGCGGCTAAACTGACAATGAGCTCCGCCGCGTGCTTGCGTCGCCACTTGATTACTGGCGGCACGTTTATCATTTTCACAACCGCTATTGCCATCATCATCATCATCATCGGTCTCCTCTCCGCTTTAAGTCTGAGACAATGGGCCGTCTTTAAGAGAGTCTTATTGAACAGTTTCCTCAACACAGGACCCCGCAGCACCCGGTCTGCAGTGGTGGCGGTGGCGGCCGACAGTGTGGCTCGGTAATTACCCAGGCATTGATTCCCCCTCACAGAGACCATTTCTTCACCTCCTAAAGAATTGCTAAGAGGCTTATTATAAGCCCCCCCCCCCCCCCCCCCTCCACCTCGCTCACCTCAATAGCTTCCTAGCTAATGTCTCTGCTAGCCAAAGCCCCTATTGACTTGGAATGGAAATGCGGCTTGTAGTAAAGGCGGATGGAGAACATTTGTGAGGATCTCCCACCCCCCTCTTATTTACTTCAGAGATTTCAGATCATTAAAAGGGGTTCTTTATTTTAATTACTCCTGAAGAAAAATAATATATTCTGGTTGGCTTGACATTAAACTCAATGGACTGTTTTCCTTTGATTCGTAGAACAGTCATGGACCTTTTGCACGATGACCTAGCGTGGAGTTGCGATGTTGGTGATTCACCAGAAAACTGTGTTGTACTTAAAGTGATCTCTAAGACAACAGTTTACACATTTGCAATCATTGCAAGTGTGGTTTATTTGTGTGTTTGTGTGTGTGTGTGTGTGTGTGGGGGGGGGGGGTGTCAGAAGTCAATCAGGTGACCAAAAGGTGTGCCTCATTATGCGCCTACAGACAATACAGTGTTCATGGCCATAGTAATTATCCATTCTGAGCATGTAGCAATTTGTTTCTTCCGATCTGCCAGTCAGCAGCATAAAAGAGGGCCAAGAGCCAGACCAGGCACAGAGGGAGAGAGGTAGGGAACAGAGTGTTTCATTCATAAGGCCCAGGGGGCAGGGGTTGCCCGTACATCCTACATCACATAGAAAAAACAAACCTGCAATCGACAGACAGACAGTGTAAGATAATGTGTTAGGATAAATCTGTCTTCAGAGCTGCCGCACAGCTAGTTAAGAACTGTGAATATGCAAGTTGTGTCGCGAGCTGTTGTCACTTCACGACGACAAAAGATACCCTGGACCTTAGACAAACCAGAGCTCAGAAACTTGTATCAGGATAATCAAACTATCAGGCCAGGGTTGAAAATCCTCTTCTCAAACCATGTAAGAGACTTGAATAGAAACATGTCACCACCAACATGTCCCCGGTTGCGGGGAGACTATTTAAAATCATTGAATACTAATTGCTTGTGAATGACTGCTTTCAGTTATTTGTAGTCTGAATGCAAAAAGGCAAGGGCCTTGAGAAAATCTTGCCAGTGTGTGTTTTTTTTTTTTTTTTTGTGAAATATCACATCATCACATCATCATATCATTATATGACATGCGTATTGTTTGGTGATTATACATAATCGATGGATCAAATTATCAAATTTTTTGATGTACTGTAAGGACCGTAATTTAATTGTAACCAAATTGTCTCAAAAATTCTCCATTTGCAAATCATAATGCATTTAAGTGTATAATGAAAATGGAAAATTTTAAGGAAATCCTTCTGCTGGTGCTATGCCAAATCCTGAGGGGGGGATTTGAAAATCCCCCGTTAAGCACTGGAAGACCCCGTTATGTGGAGATGCTCAATGCGCAACGGGGTCTCTGCAAAAAATTTCCCATTTTTTCAAATCCAAATGACAGATATTTGACTGCGCAGGCACCGCCTTAATTTTTATTCATTCATAATTCATAATTTTTTTCGCGCAATTACCACCAGCTCTACTGGCAGATGGTAATAATTTCACTCTAACTACATGTAGCTATAAGCGCCGGTGTTTGTGAATGGGACGTTTTTTGCAATGAGGCTCATTTCCATAGAAAGGGGTCAATTTGCACCAAATGTATGCATAATACCTAATTTAAATATGTACAAATAGCACCGGCACACCAAACGCTATTTGCGTCAGAGTGCAGTTAGGGGTGTATTTCACCGTTTTGAGTGTGCTTTGCGAATTAGACGCCTCCCTTTTTGCTTATATGTACAGATCAACAGAAGCCGTGCAATCCATTTGTGAATTCGCCCTTGATCCCCATAGGCTAGTGGTAGTGGTAGTTAGGGAACGACGGCATGTCTAGGAAGTGCCAAGTGTGACAATAGTTAAGGATTATCACTTGCCAGCCAGTCTGGTGGGGACTATGGTATTGAAAGCTGAACTATAATCAATGAACAGCAATCTCACATAGGCCCCCTTCCGGCCATCCAGGTGCATGCGTGTGGTGTGCATTACCTGGAAGAACACGACATCTGTTCTGCCGGTACGTGAACTGCAGCGGCTCCAAGGTGCGGGGGAGGGAGGCGCAGAAGTAATCCTTAATCAGCCTCTCGAAACACTTCATGACAACCGAGGTGAGGGCCACTGGACGGAAGTCATTTAGGCAGGCAGGAGAGGCGATCTTCGGGACAGGAACGACTTAAAGCAATGGTACCACTTATTCAGCCAGGGAGGCGTTGAATATCCTAGTAAACGCTGGGGCTAGCTGGTGAGCACAAGTCTTGTGCTTGTCCAGATATGCCATCTGGGCCCGCAGCTTTTCTGGTGTTCACCCGCATCAGAGCCCTCCCGACGTCATGCGCAGACACTGAGAGTGCGCGCTCATCCCCATCGGTGTAACTCCAATTAGCTGCGGAGCTAGCAGTGTTGTTGCCAGACCGCGCATAAAAGGAGTTCAGTTTGTTCGCTAGGGAGGCGTCCACACTCGTGGCTGGGGAGGAGCTGCTCTTGTAGTTCATAATAGTCCGCAGACCCTGCCACAACCGCCTGGTGTCCTGTTGCTCCATCTGTAGCTCCACTGTGTCTCCGTACGTCCTTCACAAGCCTCCGCAGATTGTACGATGCTGCTTTGTAATTGTCCATGTTTCCGGACACAAGACCTTCGTTGTAAGCGGCCGTGCAAGCATTCAGAGCGCAGTGGATGGATTTATTGACCCACGCTTTCTAGTTCGGGAATATCCAAGTCTTCACGATGGGAACGATGCAGTCCGCTAACGTAGCTATGAAGCACACAGCTACTTCCGTAAACTCGCTGACATCACTGGAACTTGATTGGAACATGTCCCAGTCTACATCAGTAAGAGCCTCCTGAAGTGCGGCCTCTGATGGGTCCGACCATCGCTTTACATCCCTCGTCACCACCGTTCCATGCACGATCCACGGCTTGTAAAAGGGAACCAGCGAAATCGTGGTGTGATCTGATTTCCAGAAAGCAGGGAGCAAGACGGTCTTGTATCCGTTCTTGTAAGGTGTGTAACAATGGTCCAAAGTTCTATCTCCCCTGGTGGCACACGTGATGTGTTGATCGAAATTAGGCAGAACTTTTTTAAGGTTAATGAGTAATTAACCTTAAAATATATAAACGGCTATGATGATGACCATGCTGAATTCCCAGGGGAGGTAGAATGGACGGCATGACATGGTCAGTTGTTCGAGGTTCGGCGAGCAGGAGCGGGAGAGAGTCTTAATGTTGTTGGGGTTACGCCAACGGCTGTTTATCATGAGGCAGACGCCTCCACCCTTGGAATTCCTAGACTCCTCCAACCTGTTGACACGGAACACGGAGATGGAGTCGACTGCACGTATGGTGTGGTCCGGCACCAGCAGGTTCAGCCATGTCTCTGTCAGGCAGAGGACGCAACAGTTTTTAATTTGGGGATGACGTTTAAGCTTGCTTGGGACCATGGCACTGTTAGGTAACTTTTCCCCACACACCAAGCATAACAGAGACGGTGCAGTCGGAACTCCGGTGAAAGTAAATCCAAACGAAAATAAACTTTTTCTGTACTGCCCTGAACCCACCGCTTTTGCTTTCTTTTGACCACCGCTCATACTAGGCATCTCATCTGGGTTAGAATTTTGACTAGGACCCAGGTCAGAGTCTGCCCTTTTCCTTTTCAAATATTTATTGATAGCTGTCGCACTTGTCGTCACCGTTACATTTATCATGCAACACTAATCATGCATCACTAATTCTGTTGTCTTAATAAGGTAATTAATGCACTCCCTACTGCCACCTACTGACATGGAGGAGTATTACTCAACCAGCCACTACATTGCTGGCACCGGCATTGAACAATTAAGTGCAGTGACGAAATAACATTTTTTTGGACCTATTAAGTGAAATTGGATAATTTCCCACGGCACACTACCGTGCCATGAGAGATCGTCAGGTGTGCTGAATGGTTGAAAATCACTGCTCTAGATGACCCCAAACACTGATTAGAATGGAACAGAAAAGTTAGAAGCTACCAGCACAGATTAATTGGAGAGGAATTGGACAGGTCTAAAGTTTTCTCACACTCTGTTGACTGCCCAAGTTTAACTGCCTTTTTGAGTAAATTTGTGCAGCCGCAACAGCAAAGTCAATTTAGAGACAGACCTCCTGTAGAAACCATAATATAGAAACCAAAATATTCAATAACTTTAGTTTTTTGTGCAAGATGGAGAATAGCTTGTACCTCAGCAGTGCATCACTGAACACTCACCAACCCTGTGCCCTAGGAAAGTAACCTGAGCTTCCCCAATCTCACGCTTGGGCAAGCTGACCACTGGCATTGAAGCTTTAAGCCTTTCAAACAGCTGCGTTGTGTGTTAATCATGATTGAACCATGAAAAGCAATAGACAACTACTAGATAGGTTACAGTGTTTTCTAACCCTGATCCTATCCCGTTCATTAACCTTTGAAAGGCAGCTGGTGTCGTTTTCATTCCAAAGGGGAGAACAAAGCGACTCAGGTGAAGCTCTGACACAAACTGTGCATGTTCTACCCAATCAATACTATCCTATACCTTGAGCTGAGGTATAGGATAAGGATGTGGGTGAACAGTTTGATTAGGTTTAGGGACCAAAGGGGAAATCCACTCACACTTTCTTTAATGCCAAATATTTCCTCCATATACGTTAACCTATCTTTAACCTGAACCCACCTGAGTCCCTGAAGGATGCTGTTTAATGGGTGCCCACATCATGGATCAGGAAGCGGGTCTATCCTTAAACAACAACAACACCTTATCATTTACCATGTGGTAATATGGCCTCCTCTTGGTCTTCAATAAAATAAAACAGACCAGAACACCATAATTGTTAAGCTTAGCCAAAATTAACTTAAACACATGTAAAATATTCAATACCTTTTTCATTCACATCCCCTCCCTCTCTGTGACAAGCTTGGACTGCTGAACCCACACACAAACAGCACTGCACCCCATGGTTGTATTTGTAATTAGGCAAGAGTCGACACAGCACCTAAGGGTTCCTCCATAATGGGTGACAGAGGGCTGTAGGGTTGCATGATTTTGAATTAAATGAAAATCTTTCACTGGAACAGTCCCTCACTGGAACAGTGAGGGACGCCAAACGGACGTACAGAGAGACCGTGGAGCTGCAGATGGAGCGGGGGGACACAAGACGCTTGTGGGAGGGGCTGCGAACAATAACAAACTACAAGTGCAGCTCCTCCCCAGCCACGAGTGTGGACGCCTCCCTGGCCAACCAACTGAACTCCTTTTATGCGCGGTTCGAGTCTGGCAGCAGCACCGCTAGCTCGCCGGCTAATTGGAGTTACACCGCTGGGGACGAGCGCGCACTCTCAGTGTCCGTGCACGAGGTCAGGAGGGCTTTGATGCGGGTGAACACCAGGAAAGCTGCGGGCCCAGATGGCATATCTGGGCGAGTACTGAAGACCTGTGCTAACCAGCTAGCTCCGGTGTTCACCACAATATTCAACATCTCCCTGGCTGAATCAGTGGTCCCGTCCTGTTTCAAGAGGTCCACCGTCGTTCCTGTCCCGAAGATCGCCTCTCCTGCCTGCCTGAATGACTACCGTCCGGTGGCCCTCACCTCGGTGGTCATGAAGTGTTTCGAGAGGCTGATTAAGGATTACATCTGCGCCTCCCTCCCCCGCACCTTGGACCTGTTGCAGTTCGCGTACCGGCAGAACAGATCCACGGATGACGCGGTCTCCCAGGTACTGCACACCACGCTCACGCACCTGGATGGCCAGAAGGGGGCCTATGTGAGAATGCTGTTCATTGATTATAGTTCAGCTTTCAACACCATAGTTCCCACCAGACTGGCTGTCAAGTTGATGGAGCTAGGATTGAATGGTCCGCTGTGCACCTGGATCCTGGACTTCCTCACAGGCCGCCCCCAGGTGGTCAAGGTGGGGAAGTACATGTCAAGCTCCCTCACCCTGAACACAGGATCCCCCCAGGGCTGCGTCCTCAGCCCCCTACTGTACTCCCTGTACACACACGACTGTGTGGCCAGGTCCAGCTCCAACACCATCATCAAGTTTGCTGACGACACCGTGGTCGTGGGCCTGATCACCGACTGCGATGAGAAGGCCTACCGCGAGGAGGTGGCTGACCTGTCACTCTGGTGCCAGGACAACAGCCTACACCTGAACGTCAGCAAAACCAAGGAGCTGATTGTGGACTTTAGGCGTGGATCACAATCGAGGACGCACGCGCCCTTGTGGATTAATGGGACTTCTGTCGATAGGGTGAGCAGCTTCAGATATCTGGGAGTCCACATCACAGAGGACTTAACATGGACTGTTCACACAGACACTCTGGTGAGAAAGGCGAGGCAGCGTCTCTACCACCTCAGGCAGCTGAGGAAATTCCGGGTCTCGGTGAGGATCCTCAAGTCCTTCTACTCTGGAGCAGTGGAGAGCATCCTGACAGGCAACATCACTGCCTGGTTTGGGAACTGTACTGCCCAGGACAGGCGGGCCCTGCAGAGGGTGGTGCGTTCAGCTGAACGTACCACTGGAACTACCCTCCCCCCCTTGCAGGAGTTATACACCAGGAGGTGTAGTAGCAGAGCCCGTAGGATCATGAAGGATCCTCATCACCCCAACAACGGACTGTTTCAGCTGCTGCGGTCAGGCAAGCGCCTCCGCAGTCACGCAGCGAGAACAGAGAGACTGAGACGGAGTTTTTTCCCGCACGCCATCAGAACTGTCAACGCTGACCTCACCAGGGCTCCTAACCGAGCCATGCACTAGGCTCCACTACCTACTGTACTGTATGTAGCATACTGTACCGCATACTGTGTCACTGTTCAGGGTTGTTCGTGATGCCGTATTGCTGCGCCGTACTGTTGTATACTGTGCTGTATTATCCCAAACACTACCTCACACTATTCACATTCACATGCCACTTTAATTCACATGCCACTTTAAATGCACATATCTGTATATACATTGGCATATTCCCTCTATCTATTCCATTTTATTTCAATTTATTTTTATTGTATTTTATTCTATATATTTTTATCTTATTCTATAAGTATTCCACTTACTGTATTACGTTTTAGGAGTCAGTTAGTCGGTCTATTAGAAAGGAATTTTCTACTTTTTATTTTATTTTATTTTTTATTTTTTCCTAAGACTTATTGTGTGCTATCACCGGGTGCGTTGCATTACATTTCACTGCATATATGTATGGAAGTATGTATATGTATGTGACAAATAAAAAATCTTGAATCTTGAATCTTGAATCTTGAAATCTCGATTTGAATTGAGATCTAGATTCTCTCACGACGCTTTTCTCTTGTGAGGCTCTGTGCATCGCACTTTGAGCATGATTATCCCCAAGATTGACACCGTTTTAGTTTCTTTACTGAGTTAGACTACACCAAACAGTGCGTGAAACAAAAGAGAAATTAGGAGCGCTTTGTTTGACACAACTGATCTCCCGATTAAAAATGCAGCAGAATCGCTCTCTTGTGGGAATGAGATTGCATCAAACACGCTTTTCTGAATATCTCAGTCAGAATTACTTGACTCCAAACTGAGTTGAGACTGTCCAATGCATTAGCACTATACGATTGTCATGCTCAGTGTTGGGGGTTACGCATTACAAAGAAACGCATTCGAATACTATAATAATAGCTTTTTTGTTGAAACGAGTAACATCAATACCTTTGCAATTTAAGTAATCAGGTATGTAGTTACATTTTCAAATAAGCAATCCATTACTGTTAAAATTGATTTCCCTGTTCCTTTTGTTGCAACAAAAAGAAAAGAGAAAATCCCTGACCATTTGGCACCAGGGTTTCCGTTACATTTTCTTTTTCCGTTAAAATTCAAGAGATTTATTCATCACATACATATACATACTTTCATACATATATGCAGTGAAATGTAATGCAACACACCCGGTGATAACACACAATATGTCCGAGGAAAATTTCTTTCTACTAGACCAACTAGCTGATTCCTAAAAGGTAATACAGTAAGTTGAATACTTATAGAATGAAATAAAAATATATAGAATAGATAAAGGGAATAGGCTTATGGGATAGGTGATTATGTATATACAGATATGTCTATCTATATGATACATTTAGCAGACGCTTTTATCCAAAGCGACTTACAATTATTTAAACACCCACGTAGCCATCAGGAGCAATTAGGGGTTAAGTGTCTTGCTCAAGGACACTACAGCATGCTAGCAGGAGGAGCCTGGGATCAAACCAGCAACCTTTAGATTACTAGACAACCAGCTCTACCTCCTGAGCTACCATCCCCTGAAATGTGCATTAAAGTGGCTTGTGAATGAAGTGAGGTCGTGTTTGTGGGATAATACAGCACAGTATACAACAGTACGGCGCAGCAATACGGTATCACCAAACAACCCAGAACAGTGACACAGTATGCGGTACAGTATGCTACATACAGTACAGTAGGTAGTGGAGCCTATGTGTGTGGCTCAGTGAGGACCCCTGGTGAGGTCAGCATTGACAGTTTTTATGGCTGGCGGGAAAAAACTCAGTCTCAGTCTCTATGTTCTCGCTGTGTGACTGCGGAGGCGCTTGCCTGACCGCAGCAGCTGGAACAGTCCATTGTTGGGGTGATGAGTATCCTTCATGATCCTACGGGCTCTGCTACTACACCTCCTGGTGTATAAGTCCTGCAGGGAGGGGAGGGTAGTTCCAGTGGTCTGTTCAGCTGAACGCACCACCCTCTGCAGGGCCCGCCTGTCCTGAGCAGTGCAGTTCCCAAACCAGGCAGTGATGTTACCTGTCAGGATGCTCTCCACCGCTCCACAGTAGAAGGACTTGAGGATCCTCACCGAGACCCGGAATTTCCTCAGCTGCCTGAGGCGGTAAAGACGCTGCCTTGCCTTTCTCACCAGAGTGTGTGTTTGTAAAGTCCATGTTAAGTCCTCTGTGATGTGGACTCCCAGGTACTTAAAGCTGCTCACCCTGTCGACAGAAGTCCCATTGATCACCAAGGGCGTGTGCGTCCTCGATTGTGATCCTCGCCTAAAGTCCACAGCCAGCTCCTTAGTTTTGCTGACGTTCAGGTGTAGGCTGTTGTCCTGGCACCAGAGTGACAGGTCAGCCACCTCCTCGCGGTAGGCCTTCTCGTCGCAGTTGGTGATCAGGCCCACGACAACGGTGTCGTCAGCAAACTTGATGATGGTGTACAGGGAGTACAGTAGGGGGCTGAGGACGCAACCCCGGGGGGATCCTGTATTCAGGATGAGGGAGCTGGACATGTGCTTCCCCACCCTAACCACCTGGGGCCGGGCTGTGAGGACTGTGAGGACTATGGTGTTGAAAGCTGAACTGTAATCGATGAACAGCATTCTCACATCGGCCCCCTTCCGGCCATCCAGGTGCCTAAGCGTGGTGTGCAGTACCTGGGAGACCGCGTCATTCGGGATCTGTTCTGCCGGTACGCAAACTGCAACGGGTCCAAGGTGCGGGGGAGGGAGGTGCAGATATAATCCTTAATCAGCCTCTCGAAACACTTCATGACCACCGAGGTGAGGGCCACTGGACGGTAGTCATTCAGGCAGGTTGGAGAGGCGATTTTCGGGACAGGAACGACGGTGGACCTCTTGAAGCAGGACGGGACCACTGATTCAGCCAGGGAGATGTTGAATATTGTTGTGAGCACTGGAGCTAGCTGGTTAGCACAGGTTTTCAGTATTCGCCCAGATATGCCCGCAGCTTTCCTGGTGTTCACCCACATCAGAACGTTCCTGACCTTGTGCACGGACACTGATAGTGCTCGCTCATCCCCAGCAGTGTAACTCCAATTAGCTGGCGAGCTAGCAGTGCTGTTGCCAGACTCAAACCGCGCATAAAAGGAGTTCAGTTTGTTGGCTAGGGAGGCGTCCACACTCGTGGCTGGGGAGGAGCTGCTCTTGTAGTTTGTTATTGTCCGCAGCCCCTCCCACAAGCGTCGTGTCCCCCTGCTCAATCTGTAGCTCCACAGTCTCCCTGTACATCCGTTTAGCATCCTTCACTGCCCTCCGTAGATTGTACGACCCTGCTTTGTAATTGACAATATTTCCGGATACAAGACCGTTGTTGTAAGTGGCCGTGTGAGCATTCAGAGCGCAGCGGATGGATTTATCCACCCATGGTCTGGTTTGGAAATATCTTTCACCGTGGGAACGATGCCATCTGCTACCATAGTCACAAAGCTCACAGCTACATCCGTAAACTCGCTGACGTCACTTGAACTTGATTGGAACATGTCCCAGTCTGCGTCAGCGAGTGCGTCCTGAAGCGCAGCCTCTGATTGGTCCGTCCACCGCTTTACTTCCCTCGTCACCACCAGTTCTCGCGTGAACAGAGGCCTGTAAACGGGAACCAGTGAGATTGTGGCGTGGTCAGATTTCCCGAAAGCAGGGAGCAAGACGGTCTTGTATCCATTCTTGTAAGGTGTGTAACAATGGTCCAAAGTTCTGTCTCCCCTGGTGGCACACGTGATGTGTTGATGGAAATTAGGCAGAACTTTTTTAAGGTTGGCCCTGTTAAAGTGCCCAGTCACCACCACAGCTGCGAGGAATGTTTGTCATGAAATCCGCACAACACATCATACAGGTTCGACAGTGCTGTGTCGGTATCTGCTTGCGGTGGGATATAAATGGCTGTAATGATGACCGTGCTGAATTCCCGGGGGTGATAAAATGGACGGCATAAGATGGTCAGCTGTTCGGCGAGCAGGAGCGGGAGAGAAACTTGGTGTTGTTGGGGTTACACCAGCGGTTGTTTACCATTAGGCAGACGCCTCCACCTTTGGATTTCCCCGACTCCCCCTATCTGTCACCACGGAACACGGAGAAGGACTCGGCTGGACGGATGGCTCCATCCAGCACCAGTGGGTTCAACCATGTTTCCGTCAGGCAGAGGACGCAACAGTTCCTCGTGTCTCGTTGGAATTTAATCCTCGCTCGAAGTTCATCCATCTTGTTCTCCAGGGACTGAACGTTGGCAAGAACGATGTTCGGCAGAGGTGGACGGTAAGGTTGCGTCCTCATTCTGACCCGAATGCCGTCTCGTTTACCACAGTGCTTCCTCCGTGGGCGCGTTCGTGGAACAGCTATATCAGAATTTGGGCTTCCACGTGTCGTGGAAGATTTCAATGTCCTGGACAAATGCAAGAAATTCCGGTCAAATATTATTGTTTATTGAGCTTAAAAACTATTTATTGGTGGGCTATATAAAGAATTTAAAAGTAGGTTAATTTTGCTTATACATTATATTTAAAAATCCTGTCAATAGACTCATGTACATAACACTATTAAAAAATATATAAAATAAAGTTTGTGGTGTTGCCTGTCTTTGTCGGCACCTATTGTCCAAATATTTTACACAATGCATATTTACTATCTGCTTTGGGTCGGTACGTAAATATCCCCCCCCCAAAAAACACACTTTGGATGTATGTCTCATTTATCAACAATACATCATCCTTCTCCTTCTCCTCCAAGTTTTGGACGCCACCGCTCTGTCTCTGCTGCCGGTGTGTTTGCGGTGTGTTCGTTTGTGCAACCTACCCATGAGGGAGGGGGCTGGGCTTATTTCTATAGCAACAAACGTTATTGGCTAGAGGTGAAAGGTCAGCTTTAGATCATCCAAATTGATTGACTTTTTGTTGTTGTCTTCGTTGTCACTACACATGCCTTTACCCGCATGTGTGGCTCAGCTAGCGAGATGGCGAGAGGACAGCCTTTACATCGTGCAAGTATTCAAATTATTTAGAAATTGTGGATGAAATGGACAAGAACATCACAGTGAAATGGGGGTTTTCATTTCTGGCAACGCAAATGTACTTTAACGGGTTACTTTTCTCAGTAGGTAACGCAGTTATGTAACAAGTTACTTTTTAATAGCAATAATCTTGTAATGTAAAAAGTTACTTTTAAAAGTAACGTTTCCTAATACTGGTCTTGCTGCAGTCACTTTCAACAAAGACACAGGAGGGCCGTGCTTCTGCTTTACCATGGCCCAACAAGAAAACTGCAGGCAAGTTGAAGTTAAAGTTTAATAAATAAACCTTTTCCTAACTCCAATGAATTTGTTTTGTACTCCCTCTGAGCTCCATCAGCAGCACAAGACTGTGCATGTATCACGACAACCACTATTGCCAAATCAGCCCAAAACCAGACATACCATTAGTCAAAATATCAACCCCATCAAGAGGAACATCAGTCAATAATCCTACTTAAACTGACTATATTGTATCAAAAAAGTGGGTGCGACAGGCGGGAACTAACCGCGGCCTGTACCAAATGCTTTTTCCCCTGGAGACGATCAATAGCTAATAATAATAGCTGTAGGCAGCAATGCGCAGTGTCGCAAGATTGTTTGTGTGTTCGTCAGATCCATAATATCCATGAAAGGAGTGAAGTCAGTGCCATCTGCATGTGCCGCCATCTTGGCAAGAACTTGGTTGTTGACCAATCACTAGGCTGCAATGCCATCATATGACCTGTGTGAGCTGTCATGTGCACATGCACGCACGTTGCGCCGATGACAAGTAATATAGTTTTTTACTAAATTATTCAACAATAATGGACCAATTTAGATCAAACTTGGACAACTTCATCTCAGGACTGCCCGGAATACACATTTTATCCATCTTGTCTGTCAGTACAGCGGATACATGAGATCCATAGACTAATTACGTCAGTTTTTCATTAACCAAAACAATGGGGCTGCCGGCTCTACAGGGCTGGACCCCATATAACATGCGTTTGGAGTAATGAAATAATGAAAAACCAGAGCTTACATGGCTATTGACATCGTTGGGTTATTGACAGGAAGCACTCAAATATCTCACAATAATTATCTCTCTCATCAAACCCAACATTAAAACAGTCTCACTTTCCTATGCTACCTCCTGTCCTTGCCTGTTTAGAGTTTAACTTGATTAAGATAATCAGGGTAATGCTCACGCATGAAATACAATAATAGTTTATATTCTACTCTACCTCAAAACAGTAGTCGATACATTCAAGTTGCCTTTTCCTATTGTTGATAGTTTAGCCAGTTGCCTATTGGTGAAAATCAGCTCTATCACTGGTTTATTGCTAACTGAACCCTCATTTCAAAGGTCTGTACCAATTGAGTTTAAGTACGTTTAAGTTTTTCTTGGCGCAAACATTTTACATTACCTCTTACCTGGTGATGCATGTTAATTTGTCAAATTCTTTCCTTTCCTTTATTTCCTCCATTTATTCATTCATTCATTATTTATTACATACCTCCACCATTTCTTTATTTCATTCTTTAGTATCTTCTTCTCCTATTATATTCTTCTTTCGTTTCTCTTTGCTGTCTCTGAAAATTATGGACTCACTGACCTACATATCTGAACCCTTTGTGCATAATCAACAAACGACTGGGCTGAAAGTAAAAATTGCTTGTGAATAAAGTGTTTCCCTTTGATTTGTCCCACAATACAATCCCTCGATGGAGAAGAAAACAACCCCAAGCATTTGGCAGGGCTGAGATCCGGTATGTTCTCGTCCGTCTGTGTTTATTTACACCATTATTGCTGTGTCTTCATCTGGAAAAGTAAATATTTTTCTGCTTACTTGCGCAGTTTTGCAAGTGCACAATGCAGAACGCTGACTGTCGGGTCGCCGGCGGTCTGTGTTACGACAAACGCCGGCAAGTCCATGCACCAGATCGCCCCAGAAACAGGATATGTTCCCTTGAATAAGACTGATTATAAAAGCAGCAAATTAAAAACCGTTGACCTGCATTCACTGAACAGTGTTTGCGCGCTGCTTAGAAGATCTCTCTTTCAGGAAGCCGAATTGCAATTGGTTTATGAAGCGCTTTGCTTCTCAGACGCACAAAGTTTCTTTGACTACTACACCAAAACTCCACAACCCCACAATCCCTCCGCAACGAACCCCCTCCACACTAGATTTGTACTCTTTCTCACCGGTCCCACTCTCTTGCCCGGGACAAACACTTCCATAATGAGGGGCGGGTTGGGAAACCTGCGGGGAATTGAGCGTGGGTTTGACCTCCGCCACAGACCAGAACACTTACTATTCATGTGTGTGTATGTGTCATTTAAAAGTGCATTTACATTGTGGGTATGTGTTTTCTTTTGTATGTGGGTGTGTGTGTGTGTGTGTGTTGTGTGTGTGGAGTTTGAGGTTGGTGTTTTGGGGTGTTGGACTCTTAACGGGTTATGGTTGGTTAACTCAACAAAGCGGTCCTCATTACAAGATATTTTGTTTTCAAATTGTGCCCAATGTTTGGCACTGTGATTAAGCAGGTTAACTGGTGCTGAGTTATTATTTCTACCTCACTATTCAATGTGAGAAATGTAACCAGTGTATGGATATGGCGTGCGTGTGTGTGTGTGTGTGTGTGTGTGTGTGTGTGTGTGTGTGTGTGTGTGTGTGTGTGTGTGTGCGCTCATGCTGTGTGTGTGTGTGCTTGCGTTTTAGGAGACCAGCTCTGTCCGTCTCCATGACTGAAGCACATTGTTTCCACGATCAAGGGATGGGAACACAGAACACACACACCACTCTTTGTCACATAACCCAGTGCATATAAATAGCGCTTCATGGCGATTGCGGTTTTGTTCAATTAACACCGTTGGTCTCTCAAAACAGTTTGTCCATCTGTCTGTCTGTCTCTCTCTCTCTCTCTCTCTCTCTCTGATGCACAGGCCTCCCAAAAGTTAATGTTGAGAAAGAATTATGTAGAGGTATAATAGGTATATAGTAGAGGTATTATGTGGTTCAGTGAGCTTAAACATTTTCAGTTCCCAATTTGATTTGATTGTATGGACAGAAATAAGCAAGAAAGAAAACAGAATTGGATAAAAAAACACATACTTCATTTAGTTGGAAGTAGGTTATTGTTAATTCCCCAGTCTTCATCAATTCAATTTTCTGTCACGGTGAGGCATTGCTCTATTCTATTTAGCGTGGCTAATTACTTTAACATGTTTGTCTTTTATTTTGTTGTACTAAACATAACCGTGGTAAGAGCAAAATATTTATTCTGAAATTGTATCTATAGCTCATAGCGTGACATAGGCCCACTGACTTAAGTGGTTGTCATGCATCCATGTACGTTCACATTGGCTCTTTGTAATTAATTATGTGACCAATCAGAGAAGCACAAACACATCTCCGCAAAGCAAAATAACGCCCCCTCCATTGAACACCAATGTGGTGCGCAGGAAACAAGATATGTATGTGCTATTACTACTAGCCGCATACGAAGCATGTGTATTGACACAATCGGCAAACTGCTGTTGTTCAATCAAAACTGCAAACCCTTAACTCCCAGAAACCTTGAGGGAAAACAAAGAAACATTAACAGGCAACATAAATGAAGGATGGCTAAGTAAACTTTGCATGGCAGATGAACAGCAAAACAGTGAAATGTATCGATTGTCCATAGGAATGTAAGGGTGTGCTTGTACAAATCCATCATGTTCTCTGCGAGGAAGCGCAAGTGTAAGACTTTCACCCATTCACCACATCGCATGGCGGATTGATCAGCTGTGGGTGGGCCTCTTCTAAAGGTCAGCTAGCAGGATTTGTTTATATGGCTCTAGTCTTTGCGTATGAGTATGCGTTTGTGTGTGTGTGTGTGTGTGTGTGTGTGTGTGTGTGTGTGTGTGTGTGTGTGTGTGTGTGTGTGTGTGTGTGTGTGTGTGTGTGTGTGTGTGTGTGTCTGTGTGTCTGTGCAAACTGTGTGACACACTGCTTCCATTGTTTTGATGTACTTCGTCAGTACTGCCTGACTCAACTAGGGTTGACATCCTTCAGTAGCACACGCCACACACACACACACACACAGACACACACAGACACACGCACACACGCACACACGCACACAAGCACGCATGCACGCAAGCACACACGCACACAACTTCCTCCTCTTCCAGTAACCCCACTCCCACCACCACAGCCCTTGCCAGCGCATTCTCCTATCGCCATGGTAATTTTGTCTGTCTTTGCTGGCGGCTGGATGACCTGTGATATTGTCAGGGGGGAAGCTGACAGTCTATTGGTGTTTTAGTAACCATGACAGAGGATCAGTTGTGCTTTGTGTGTGTGTGTGTTTGTGTGTGTTGGTGTGCCAAGCCACCATTAACGGCGACATTCCCAGCTCTTGTACAACTGGGTCAGCTACTGGTTGACAAATCACTGTGGGAATCAAATTGAAAGAAAATAAAGTTGACCAACCAGCAAGTGGGTGGATAAGAAGGACCAAATAAGGTCCGATCTTCTCAGATTGGGAATTGCAATCATAAACATGTATTTTTTTTTTTAAATATAGTTTTCTAGCATTACCAAATTTCTGCGATGAATCATGTTTCATCTCAAATGTAAGCTCACAGTGAAGTTGTATGATAATCAAATGCAAAAGTCCATACAATAAGTATGACTTGGAGGGAGAAAATGATCTGCTTGGCCATTTGTGGATTGTATTCTGGTGCAGACCTTGTTGACTACACAGTGTTTGAATTTCTTCACAAAATGTCAAAAGGCTGATTCAAATTGATAGTCAAGTCTCTGAACTCTTTTTACACGTTTACTGTACAGAAATTTGAGAAAATTGGAGAGTGGGAGTGTATGAGACGGTAGCGTATCTATAATCCCAGGTTCCTAAGTTCCCTATGTCCTATGTTCCCAGGGTCCTGTGTTTCCAGCGTCCTATGTTCACAGGGTCCTATGTTCCCCAGATCAATATTCTGTTAACACACATTAACCCTCCTATTGTGTTCGGGTCATATTTTACCTGTTTCAAGTTTAAATAGCTCATAAATATTATCCTTTTTTTATTGCAAAAAGACTTCAAAACAGCTATATAAACACAACAAAACCAATGGTTATAATTTCATTTGATTTTGAAGGTCACTTAAAAAAAATTGTTCCATCTGTGGTGTTCCCGGTCAAATCTGACCCGGCAGAGAATATTGTACTCAAACTTGACCCTCACCCTTCCCACAATAGCCCATGTCATATTAAGTGAACATAGAGCTGGGGAACATCCTTTTCAGGTTCCCATTATGTGCTATATAGAGCTGGGCAACATACGACCCTGGAAACATAGGAACTTGGGAATATATGACCCGTTGTCATGTTCCCATTATGTGCCATATAAATATGGGGAACATAGGACCCTGGGAACATAGGAATGACCCCAGTGAGACGAGTGAGTCACAGCAACAGGAGAAGCACAATAATGACATCATTGTGGCTTTCTAATAATGGCTGTCCTGTTCAAATTCCTGCCGTTAGTCTGTCCAACTCTGACTCACCTTAGTCTGTGAGGTGGTGGATTTGTGTGCCTTTCTGTCTGTGGGTGTCGCTGTGTTTGTATCCCTGTGTGTCATTCTGTAGATAGATTGATAAATAGTCAGATGGATAGATATACACTTTATTCATCCCCGGAGGGGAAATAGCAGCTCATCTAAAATAGGCAATAATAATAAAGTAATAAGAATAAAAAAATAAAATAAAATGTATGAATATGTATATCAAGTTCAAGTTCAAGTTAAAGAGATTATTTGTCACACACATATACATACGGTCATAAATATTCAATAAACCCAAGAATTAGCTATACAAATTGAGAATATATAATTAGCCAAAATTTTAATGAGAGGGTAGAAAAAATTTATGTATTCAAGAAACCTAAAAATTCAAAACAAACAATAAAAATACACCTGACACAAACAATACACCTAGAAATAAATCTAACAATAAACAACAGAAAACTACAGAACTTTGGCAGTATACAATACGATTACTAGCAAATGTCTACATACCATAAAATAAGAATGAACCTAGCAATGAACCAAGGAAATAGCCCTAAAGATAAACAATGAATAAGAATTTGGCAGTATAAATTAAACCTAAAAATGTGAACACGAACAATAATTTGCAGTCTGCATCTGTCCCTCTGTCTTGTCTTGTCTTGTCTGCCAGTTTGCTTCCCAGTTGGCCCTGTTGATGGCAACAGGAAAGAGTGGTGTGCTGGCAGGTGCATGCCTCAAAAATAACCATCTTCACCCCCCCCCCTCCCTCCGAAAAAGACCACACACACACACACACACACAGATGCATTGAGGAAAACAACCCTTAGTAATAAAGCTTCATATGTAATAGTGAACAGGGCAACTCTTTTTTTGTCGGGAGAATAGTTTGCTACATTGACTATTTTTCTATTTCTATTTTTCAAAGCGGAAGCTTTGCAGTAGTGATGTAAGACATTAATAAAATATCGCAAAAGATTCGTTCATGGCAAGCAAATCTTTTAAAAGATTCAAAAAGGGAGTGTGTGAGAGTGAATTTCCTCAATAAATCATTTTGACAATCACCACTCACAACTTAGGGCCTACAGACCATGTATTAAATTAACTGAATCAAATGAACGAGGAGTTGGAAAATCGAACAAATGTTTTTATTGAGTGAGTCATCAAGGAACGAATATTAAACAAAATAGTTGAACTGGTCTTAGACCCTTGCAGTCACAGAGCGAGCCGACACACTGGGCATACTAGTTGTAAAATAATTTCAAATAAATATTCCGTCGCAATACATTTTATTATTTAGTAAGTAGCCGTGTAATAAGCAATGTAATAAGTGTTTAGAGTGATACAAGACCGCCCCACTTTGTCTTCCAATATTTTGTTCTAATGACCGTGTGTACATAGATATATATATATATCTATATAAACACACACACACACACGCACGCATAAGCCCATTTCAAGAGATAACGTTGAAATGTGACGCGCACAAAACATACATTGGCAGACAATGCAATGTCACACACACACACACACACTCACAAAGCTCTCATTCGACACGCCGCAAGACAAAGGTGTTGACAATCATAGGTCCATATTCTCAAGGCTATAGCAGCTTTACTCTCCTCATCTTCTTCTCTGCACTCTCGACGTTCCACCTTTTTGTCTCTGACAAATTGATCAAAAAATGGTTGTCAAATTGAGCCAGGTTACTCAAAATCAAGACGAAATCTGTTGCTTTGATTGTCATTGGTAGAAGTTTTATATTTCGATATTAGATCTGGAACCAAGTAGCAATGAGAGACTTCCTTTTTTTGGTGATGACCTAGACACAGGAAATAGTTTTAATGTCATGATATATACAGCAATAAGCAGTTCTATACTTTCCTCCGTATTTCAGCCAGCACTCAATGTACTTTTAGGCTGTGTGTGTCTTGATGTGTTTTTTTAAGCTGCACATACAAAGACCAGATGCTTTAAAAATGTCTGATGGTTGCATAGCAACATTTACCTGGACAACCAGAATTGTTTTTCACACATGGAAGTGCCCCAGTTTATGTTGTGGTATCCTCTACAGTGAATTTTCATTGAGAAATATTAGTTTTAATGATTTCAAAGACATACAAATGGGCCAGTGGTCCAACATTTTAAGTCTCACCCGGCTATAAAACTGTGGCAAGCACCTCAGAACTCAATAGTATGGCTACCTGTTTAGAGAAAAATGGAAGAGAGTCCAACCTTGAGTAAACAAGTCACGAGTGAAGAGAGTCTAACGTCCTATATACAAAAAATATATTTATAGTGTTAACAAGGCCAACATAGTAAAGACAGCAATGTTATGAACAATTTTGTATGACATCATAACTCCTTGCTAGAAATGACAGTTTATTATGCCTGCTTTCCCTTGTGCCCAAGTGTTTCCCAATTTATTCATTCTCTGTGACTCTGCGCTCTTTGTTGCTTTGACCACCGAAGGTAGACATGAAATAATTTCTCGGAAAAGAGCTTTGAATGGCTGGTAATTTGCTTTTGCCTAATGTGGCTTGAAATGAAATACTAAGTCGATAAATAGATAGATAGATAGATAGATAGATAGATAGATAGATAGATAGATAGATAGATAGATAGATAGATAGATAGATAGATACAGTAGATAGATACAGTAGATAGATACAGTAGATACAGTAGATAGATAGATAGATAGATAGAAAGATAGATACAGTAGATACAGTAGATAGATAGATAGATAGATAGATAGATTCATTCTTATTCATGTGTATTCTTTATTAAGAGAAGTTGCAGTATTACAGCAGCACACATCAAAACAGTAAGCAAAAAAAATCTAAGAAATAAAAACAGAAAAAAATGGCTATATACAATAAAGACATCAGCAAAACTATTTGTCTAGTCTTTTCAATTGGTGCCCCAGCAACTATAGGCTTCGATCAAGTAATCGCCTTCTGTTGATGGTCCCTCGTGCTGCCTCTGAATTTGGAATGAAGGCTTTTAGTTATTATGTGCCATTGTGTTGTAACTGTATGTTTATGAACAGCCTGCCAAAGAGATCCTGATCTCATTGGGATTTTACCTGAACAAATAATGGAAATAATAACTTTTGACATGAACATTTTCCTTATCTTAAGAATACAATGATTGAGGACCGTTTTAAAAGACTCATTTACACTGAGTGGCCACTTTATTAGGTATAGATTTATAGTACTCTTTGCCCCAAGAAACAATCTGAACTATTGGATTACTATTGGATTCACAAGGTGCTGGAAACGTTCCTTGCAGTTCATTATTGTATAACTCATTGTCATGTTCGTGGAACCAGCTTGAGGTGCTTTGTGACATGGTGCGTTATCCTGCTGGAAGTAGCCATTAAAAGATGGTTAGACTGTGGCCATAAAGGGTTACAAATGGTAAGCAATAATACTAAGGTAGGCTGTGACATTTAAACGCTAGGCTGTGACATTTAAACCAATGCTCAATTGGTTTTAAGGGTCCTAATGTGTGCCAAGGAAACATACCCACAGCAGTATCACAGACTGGATTGTAAAGATGATAAGGGGTTTGTTTGACAGGAGGGGGGTGGTTGGTGGGGTTTCTGCAATGGCCAATTAGCACGCTCATTATACCTTATCCAGCCGACGAGGAGAAACAGGCCTCTGTCATTTGAGGTTTTTCAATCAAATCATTCACCTCACTCCCCTTCTGTGCGTTTGTGCGTCTGTGCATTTGTCACCTAACTCTGTCTTTTATTTTCATGGATTTTTATGTTGCCCTACAAGCTGGGATTCATTCTCTCTCTCTCTCTCTCTCTCTCTCTCTCTCTCTCTCTCTCTCTCGCGGGGCGGGGCATGTTATTGAGTCCAGCTGTTTAACCCAACGAGCCAAGGCTTGCCAAAAAGTCTCTCTCTCTCTCTCTCTCTCTTGCTTTCTCTCTGCCATGCTCTCTGTCAGGTGTAGGTTCTGGAATGAAAAGGGCCTAATGGGATCAGCTGTAGGAGGAGCTTTGTACTGTCGGAAAACACAGCAAACACTCAACAGATAGCTAGTGCATATATTGAGGAATCATTTCCATCTGTACCTATGCACAGGAATGGACGCCAACCTGTGTCCCAATACACCGCACGACCGACTGGTGGCTTTATTTATTGTTATCAATTTTACTTTAGTTATTAATTAATTTATATTTTATTCTGACAACACCAGAAGTTCCTCACAAAACCTCAATGCTTTTGCTAGGAGGGCACAAGAGTACTATTCTATATACCTATTGTTTAATGATTATGTATTCAATAATGTCGACGTAATTATTGATTAACATTAGAGAATAAACATTTAAAAAGAAACAAACAAAAACCAAGATTCTTTTAATCGATGCAAAATTGGCCACGTCATCCACGGTCCTCCAGACCGATATATCCCGATATAGCCCCTTCCTAACCTGAGCGGTTGGCGACACGTCTGTCTGAGGGGGCGGGGGGTTCTGAGTTTAACAAAGCTTCTTCAACGATCCTCTAGATCAGACCTGGGCATTTTACGGCCTGCGGGCCAAATCCGGCCCTTTGGGCGTCACTGTCCGGCCTCCGTGTTGGTTTTATTTTGAAAAACGTGCCTTTTTTTTATTTGCGTAAGGGCACGCATGCGTGGGTTAACAGCTACAAGTGATGCTGGCCAGCTATCTCTCAAAATGTCAGCTCACGCCGAAAAAGGAAAAATTGATGCCGAATACCGTGTTTTGAACAAGACATGGACTGCTAAAAATGTCAATGAAAGGGACAACAACCGGGAGGGATTTGTTCTCGGAGGTAAACGCACGTTTGGACAAGTTGGGACTGAAATGGGACAAGCCGGCAGGTGTGACAACGGAGGGTTGTCCAAATCTGATGGGGAAAAATGTTGGACTTTTGAAGAGAATGCAGGATAAAGTCACAGAAATGAACCCTGAGCAGATATTGACATTTTTATTATGCATCAGGAAGTGTTGTGTAAGTCAGTGTTAAAAATGAACCATGTTGTTGATGTTGTAACTAAAATAGTTAACTTCAATGCAAGAGCATTGAATCACAGACAGTTTGTTGCACTTCTGGAGGAAAATGAGGCTGGACATCGTGACATAAGCTTCCACACAGTTATCAGGTGGCTCAGCCTGGGCAAAGTGCTGAAAAATGTCTGGGACCTTAGAGAAGAGATTGTTAGAAGCACTGCATGGTGAGTTTTCAAGGCGATTTCAAGACTTTAAAACAGTTGAGAGTGAAATGCACATAGTTTCCTCTCCCTTCACCTGCAGTGTAGATAATGCACCCAGAGATGTTCAGATGGAACTCATTGACCTGCAGTCTGACACATTTCTGGCAGAGCACTTTAGATCAGTCTCACTGCTTGGTTTTTACTCTTCCCTTAAAGAGGAGAACTTTCCACACATGAGGAGGCATGCTCAGAAGATTCTAGTCCTCTTGGGATCTACCTACGTATGTGAACAGACATTCTCAGTGATGAAGTTCAACAAATCCAGATACAGATCCTCTATCACTGATGATCACCTCTCAGCTGTCCTTCGCATATCCACCTCAGACATTCAGCCAGATTTCAATGCACTTGTTCAAGCCTAAGACGGACTGGATTTTACTGAACAAGTAAAATGAACTGAAAAACATTAAAAGCACTTATTGCTTTTTGAATCAAGTTGACCTCTTGCTCATCTTTAACATACTGCAAAATACTTTTTCAGTATTTGTGAAGATTAACATGTTAAAAATAAAATGAAACATTGATGTAATGATTGTTTTTGTTTTTACTGTTTATTACTTCTGTAGGAGTATTTTCCTATTTGACTTATACCACTATTTCATATATTTCTATAAATATTTACAGAATATCCTTATTCTTCTGATTACCAGTAGCAGCTAATCAAAATATATAATTTGCTGCTTTTTACAATGGGAGAAAATTAATATTGAGCAGAATCAAGTTATAGTTGTTTAGGCCCTCCAACACAGCTTAGGTTTCTCATGTGGCCCCTTGTAAAAATTAATTGCCCACCCCTGCTCTAGATCGATACAATCTTTAAGCTTACTCAGAGCTATTTCCTTTGATCATTCCTGATCAGGACAATATCTCAGTAAGTCCTCACCTTAATTTGTTCTGAAACTCGTGTTGCCTCTGCTGGATCTGCCGTTCAGACGTCTCCTTCCCAGATGTCCAGTCTCTGACTGCCGTTGTGCACACAACTTGTACATGAAGAGGTCCAACAGAGTCAATCAGAGAGTCCCATCAACGTCGCCAGTTTGTTGGAGAAATTCTCCTGCGTGATCGGTGAGGTTTATCTGCCCGCTACAGGAAAACTAAACTGAGAGTATTAAAGATATTTATTCTGCAGAATAAAGGGAAAGATACAGTCAGGCTTCAAAGCAGTGTTCTGATCAGTCTACCCCTATAACTGAAAAAGAGGGCTTTATACCAAAGAGAGGTTGTGTGCCATTGGTCAGGTGTCATTTACAACACTGTGAGCCTCAATCATATCCCTGGGTGTTACCCCCAAACAGTGATTTAACAGTCAAACTCCGGTCACAGACGTAATCCTACTATGCCATAAAACAAACACACAAGGCTCTTTTAAGCACCCCTTGGAGTTATCCTGATCGCCACACCGGGTTAAGCGAGGATGCAATGTGGTCTGGTTTTTCCAATACTACAATTGACATTTTTTAGAAAGAACAGTCTCTTCATATAAACTCTGAGAGACTCATCAATTCCCAGAGACAATGAGTTTTAAAACTATGTAACATACAAAAAGCTATTGTCCTATACAAAACATGTAAAACATTATTCAAATAGTTGATCATGTGCATTTTTCTCTCACACTCAACAGACAGCTAGTGCATCCATATTGAGGAATCATTTCCATCTGCACCTATGCATAGGCTGCCAGAGAACAGCAAATAGTTAATTAATCTTTGCAACAACTTGAAATTGTTTTCCCTCTTGGGTGCAGCCAAACCCACCATTGCAAAGCGGCATCAAGTATCAACACTTTGTATTTATTTTACAGCAACCACAAGCTGAACGACAAAAAGATCTGTTTCACCTCCAGGTTCTTTGTGTTCGATCGTTGAACACGAACCATAATGCAGGTGATGGAGAGGGTTACATAGGGTTCACAAAGGTACAAAGCTGGACTTTGGCTTTGTTCTGTGAGTTTTGGGAGTTTAATTTGTTAATTAGGTGATGGTATGTGTTAACTAGGTGTCACTTAAGATTTTCCCAACCATTTTCATGGTTTTAGTTATATGTTATATTATACAGTATTATTTGACATCTCGTGTGTTACAATAACATTTTTCTACTTTTAGAACTACTTTTTCTTGACCTGCAGTACTTGTGTTTTATTTTCTTATTATCTATAACTATGTTAATTGCTATTGTTACGCACCAAACATGAAGACAAATTCCTTGTACTTGTAAACTTACTTGCAATAAAGATAATTCTGATTCTGATTCTGACATTTCACACAGGGTCACTGAGAATGAATCAATTGGGGAACAGCGAAAGCAGGCCTAATTACCTGACATATCTAGCAAGGAGGTACGATACCACACAAAACTGTTCAAAAACATTGCTATCTTTACCCTGTTTGGCTCATTAATATTACAAATCTTTTTCTTTCTTCTGCACCGACTTGTTTGATCATGCATTGACTCTGTATCATTGAGTTCTGAGCTGCTTGCCACAGTTTTATAGAGGAGGGAGAACAGCCAGTTAGCTCTGATGGAGTATCAAAAAGAAAGCATTTTAGCTGAAAAGCACATATTGGGGAGATGATTCTCAGGACGATCAGCAATGTTTAGAGTCTCCCGATTCAATATTATTAGCAGAAATATCACTTAATGTGAATGTGAATTCAACTATACTCTTTTTGGCCCTTCCATTGCTACTTATCTTGCTTGTAATAATACCATACCCTCTTTATTTGGTGGTTTGACTTTCTTTCCCCTTCGTTCTTCTTCACCACTGTCTGTCTTGCTCTCTTTCTGTCTATCGCTCTTTCTCCCTTAATCCTCAGTCTCCCCTTGGTTGCGACAGCTCCCCGATATTAGTGACAGGTGATGTGATAGCAATGACAGGAAAGAGACAATTATCAGGGAACGATCAGGCTAAATTGAAAATTGCAAATGACAAAGAAAAACACAATCCCGAGCAGGAATAGCAGGGTTTTTTTTTGTTCTTTTTTTATTCATTAGGCGTCACATCAGGTGACCTTAAGGCGTAGGGCTATGCTGATAAAAACATGCACCCCCCCCGACCCCCCCACAGCTTTACTACAATCCAATTTTCTATTGCTATCCTTCATCTTTTTATCCCCCTCTTCACACTTCCTCCTCCTCTTCCTCCCCCTCGCAGTTTGACCCAGCTTCAGTGCAAATGATAGGCTTTCACGAGAGCCTCCATTGTAGATAGAAGCAGGTTTTGTTTGAAAAGGCCCAGGAGTGTAAACCAATATACACATTTCTGTGTGTGTGCATTCATGCATTTGTGTTGCCTATATGCCTATCTTTGTCTTTGTGTGTGCGTGTGTTTGTATATATTTTTTTACATTTACATTTTGTCAGCAAATGATAAAAATACTGGCCATCTCTACTTTCAATGCTTGCACGAGGATCACATGCATTTAATGATACTGGACAACCCTCCAACAATGTAAGAGCATAATGTTAATTTCTGAACGAAAACTAGGCCTATTTGAAAAAAAAAATCGTACAGGTTACAAAAGTAGATGAATAAGGCTACAGAGCCTATAAAAGTGATCTAAATGAGTGTGTAAGCTTTTGCACGCTCCAAGGTGCCTCAGGTCGATCTGGGCTTTGTTTCCCAATAACGATTGACCGAAACAGCTTCCGAAGTGAGAAAAGTGCACTTACTGATACAGTCACTGTTGGTTAGGTATGGATGTTAGGTATGCTCCGTTTGTGAATACATTTTTTCGACCAGAGTCCTCACAGTATGCAAGGGGATGGTAGCTCAGGAGGTAGAGCTAGTGATCCAAAGGTTGCTGGTTCGATCCCAGGCTCCTCCTGCTAGCATGCTGTAGTGCCCTTGAGCAAGACACTTAGCTCCTGATGGCTGCGTCCGTCGGTCTTTGAACAATTGTAAGTCGCTTTGGATAAAAGCGTCTGGTAAATGCAAAGAACATGTTTTGGCAAAGCAGACAATATTTCTGCTGCCACACTGTCCTGAAACCTCTCGGTCTCTTAGCTACAGAGAGGTATCCTCTTTTGGTTTCGGGACCTGCCTGCATTTCCTCATTTCGATTGGAGTTTGAAATTAAATATTAACTGAATGACATCTGTTTATATGCTATCGACATCTTCCTCAAGATTCAAGATTATTTTTCACAGGTAGTCATACAGGTAGGGTTGTTACAGGGCAAACTCTGACACTGTGCAAACAAAGTCATCTAAATCTGAAAAATGTACACATTCTGTGGGTCCTTCGGTGGGGGGAGGACTCCTGTCGTCACACCGGGCTGCAGGGGTACCTGTCCTCTGGTGCTCTCTGTGCACGGGTCGCTCGTTGCTGCGGGGGCGGGCTGTGGGTGGGCGGAGCGTCTGCCGCCCTATGTTCTGTGGTCCGCATGCTCGGTGGCCGGGGGCTGACCGCAGAGCTGCCCGGCATGGCAGAGGCGCATGGCAGGCCACTCTGCGCCCGTGGCTGGACCCCCCCTGAAGGGGGCCTGCGCGATCGCTTCCCGGCCTGCTGCGCCCCTGGTCGATCTGGTTGCGCTTCGCCTCTCACTCACAGTACCAAAACTCATACTCAGTACAGACACCACACAAAAGGCCTAGGGCTTGCAGGATGAGTGGGGTGCGAGCTATGTGGATGGGGATGTAGCGGACGGCTGCCATCTTCCTGTCACACTCCTGCCCCGACATGCTTCTTGTCCATCCCGAAATTTTAATCCCACCCATATTAGCTTAGAACACATACACTCGCACACCAATCCTACTCCGAACAGCACTCCACCAGACCAGGGGGGTGCGAGTGATTCATGTTTGACTTGCCTGGAGGACTCGCACCCCCACACCCCGCAATTTTAACTGCAATTGCCAACAGCACACATTGAGCACTGGGGTTTTCTGGGGTGGCGGGTCGGTGTGGGGGCTAGGTTGGCCATGGGGCGGCTAGGTGGGCCCCCCGCCGGCTGGGCTGGAGTCCTGCCGGCTTGCGCCTGGTTGCTTATGGTGTGCTGCGAGCTAGCAGGGCTGCAGAGAGTGCCGCTGGGTGCCTTCCGGGCCCCTGGGGGGCTGCTTGCTGTTGTGGGTGTGGGTTGGGGTGCTGGGGGTGGCTGTCGGCCTTTGCTCCCGCTGCGCGGTTTCTCTGCAGCAGGTGCCCCGGGTGCCGGGATGGTGGAGGGCCCATATATCTGGCAGCCTGCTGCTGTTGGCTGGGGCGGGCGGGTAGCATCCGGGTGCCCCGCACTGAGCACACTCTGGTACATGGATGGGCACTAGGCGCTTGTGGCCGCGTGGTTCGGGCGGGGTGTTGGTTGGCACGGGGCCTGGCTCCGGGCCTGTGATCTGTGCCTGGTGCCCACGGCCTGGGTTCTGCGCCTGCGACTGCGTCTTATGACTGCACACCTCGTGCTCCCTGAGACTGGTTGCTCCGAGGGCTTCCGGCTTCTCTGGGGCCCGGGGGTCTTCTGTGGCTGCAGGGCGGGATGCTCGGGGCTTTCCTGCAGCCATGGGGTGTCTTTGCAGCTGCGGAGCTCAGGGGGGGGGGTGCATTTCCACTGCTTGGAGGCGCCACGACATAATACCGACCTTATACACCAGAACCAGTTGGGATAAGTCCTGTTCACTCACCGGTGGACACATTACACACACACACACACACACACACACACACACACACACACACACACACACACACACACACACACACACACACACACACACACACACACACACACACACACACACACACACACACCTGCTTTGAACGCACCCTAGCACCCTCCTGGTTGGATTCCTCTTCTTTCCTCCCTCATTTACTGCCATAACTATTACAGGAAGAGGCCACGTGCCCAATTTCTGTTCCAGTATTCTTGGACCTGATTAACTCTGTTTTTCGTCCAATGTTTATGTTTCTGTGTAAATGTTGTTTGGTTCTATGTTTAATTGTCTCACCCGTGGTGAACCTCCCCCTCTTAGAGTAGTGATTAGTTGTTTTTAGATCTAATCATGGCAAAATAGTTCTCCAAAGGTATTGGGGGTGGATTGGTGGTTAAAATAAAAAACAAAACAAAATAGAAATGTACACACAAGAACGAAACAATATAAGCAAAGATTAAATATATCGGCAAAAGATAATAGCAAAAAATGACCCATAATCAAAACTATATAAAGTATGTATGTACATTATGCAATAAAGAATAATGTACCGTGTGTAGCGTATCATGCAAATGTCTTATAACGTACCGGCTCCTTACAGCCAGTAAGGAGCCAGTACATTTTAAGTAATTCCTAAGGAGACTGACCTGGTCAGTTGACCTGGACAGACTATGATTCTCCTCGCCAACTGGAGTGGTGTCTGATGTTAGTGTATGAGGCTTTGGGACCAAATATGTCCTGTCTGAAGTTCAAGTTCAAGTTCTTCATATACATACGGTCATACATATATGCAGTGAAATGTCATGACACCCGGTGATTACGCACATTCAGCTCTATAAGCTCTAAAAATACTAAAAATTCTAAAATGTGTGTAATCGACACAAGGTGCTCGTGCAGGCGGCTGCAAGGGGCGGCACAACAATCGCGATTCTGGGTTCTATAATTATATAATAGAATTAAATGTCTGTGTTGTATTAAATATACATTTAAATCGTCCTAAATGAAACTTACCTTAACTTACCTCCAGTACTTACCTCCGGACAGAGATGGCGCTATCTGCTTCTATGAACTCAACACCATCAGGTTATTTTTTGTCATGCACGAATGGAGGGTACAGACTGTACTCAAGGACGTCGACGCACAACCTTCTTCGGACACGTACATCTTGAATTAACCTGGAAGACCACCCGAAAAACAATGCCTGTAAACTGATCTTTGTACTCGATGTATAAGAAACCAGACCCAGATTGGGAAATTCACTCCCAGCTTGAACGTTCTATGTGAAGGCTGTATGAGTCCTCCTGCAGGAGTGAATAAAACCCAGTGATACATCCTCCTGTCTGCGAGTCCTTAATTATACAAATTGCCCCACACATAGGTCACAACATACAATAATGCAGGTAGAAATAGGAATAGATAAATAATATGTATTTATACATATTGGTTGATTGTATGTCTCCTCTGCTGCTGCAACCAGCTCCTTGATCTTGCTGATGCTCAGGGAGAGGTTGTTGGCCTGGCACCACTGTGAGAGTTCCTCCATCTCTCCCAGGTAGGCCCTCTGTCAGTGGTACGCAAGCTGCAGTGGGTCTATGGTGCTGGGGCAAGAGGAGTAGATGTGTCCTTTGATGAGCTTCTTGAAGCACTTCATAGTCACCGAGGTTAGTGCTACAGGATGGTAGCCGTTCGGGGTTGGTGTGCGCTTGCTTGCTCTACTTGCTCCCAAGCAGCTACAAAGCCCAGATAAGATATGATAGCAATATCGCCATTGATGATTTGTGTCACTATGAGTCCGCTGGAGGCCGATTTGTGGTGATAATAATGATAAGATGCTATACTTTTGATACAAAATGTGAAATTGTATATATTTTGGATTTTTGTCAACCACTCCCATTCAACATGCTATTCCCTTCAGTGGGAATTCCTCTATTGAGGGACTATTTACATCTGTAATTTCATAATCTCTCTTTCCCATACAGCGATCAAATTCATTGCTGTATATTATTCGCAAGTGACAATTTTATTTTGTTGTTATTTTATTTAGTTTAATTGTTTTTGTTTGTTTTATGTTATCCTTTATGTTATTTTTATTGTTTATTACTTGAGATAAGATAACACCTTATTAATTCCTGGAGGGAAATTCAGGCATTGGAGCAGCAAAACAAACAAAAAAAAAACAAAAAAACAGTGCAGTCAAGAAAAAGATACAAATTAAAAATAGATAATAGACATAAAATAGATAAAAGGCATAATAGCGCATATGCACACGGTCTACACAAAATTAACATTAAGTATTGCTATGCTAACTTGTGAGCCCGATATGGCCAAGTAGCAGTAGTAGTAGTTGTTTAATCTACAGTAAATACAAGTTACAGTATTGCTGTAACTTTATTTAGTAAAACCTCACTTTAAAATGACTACATATTTTGAATGAATACACGTTTTTATTTTTAGATTATTGTTCTGGTTTATTGTTACATTTATCTTATTGATTGACTTTTTTAGAATTATTGTACATGGAAAATCAGTATCTATCTTCTAGATATAATTTAGGTATATGTACATATATACATATATATATACACACACACACATATATATATTTATATATATATATACACACACACATATATATATATATTTCTCACATGTTTCTATGTTGCGGTTTATTGTATATTGTATATGTTTTCTAAATGTATTTAATTGCTTTAATATTATTGGAGATGAATTAAGTATCTATCTATCTATCTATGTTGTGATGTGAAATGTTTGTTGTGGAGTGCATGGTTTAGTTTCCTGCTAGCTACACAAATGTATCAATTTCCAGAAGCACTACTCCATAATTCAAGCCACGTCACATTCCGTTTTTTCTTCTCATTTATTTCATTTCATTTCAAAGGCTCTATTGTAGTTCAGTCAAACTCACACCGATGCCAAGCAGCACACTGGGTAATTGTCCATTATAACATTTTCTGTCTCATTATTTATTATTTATAAATATAAAATAAATAGATAAAAATCAAATAATAAAAAAAGGTGCTGCTGGGGTAAGAGAGTGTAGGAGAATGTGTCCCCATTATGCACTGTGTTCATTTCATTCCATAAGGAAGTAAAATAAATCTGATTCGGACATTGGCGTTCACACATACAGCTCCCCGGGGTAATGTCCGGATAATTTCAGGTTTGCAGTGCATGTGTGAAAGAAGCTCTAGATTTTAATAAAAGCAGAAGTTGAAGTGGAAATGGAGTGAACATCAAATGAATAGAATGTATTATCCAGTATGAAGGGACAAGGAAACCTTATTATGCGATATTTAGTCTTTTGCGATCCACATCCAAATCCATAGATTTTGATGCAGAGATCAGAGATAAGTGGATCAAGACAGTTTGTGATAACACATCACAGTGTCAGATTACCACAACGCAGCTGCTAATACACTGGCATTTATCCTCCATATATATATATATATATATATATATATGTATGTATGTATGTATGTATGTATGTATGTGTTTGTGTGTGTGTGTGAGAGAGATATTAAGAGAGAGGGTGACAGAGCATATGCCACTCACCTCCTCACATGAAGCTGTCCCAGATGTACTTTATTAATCAGTTATCAGGCCAGTTTATTTGCTGGGTGACAAGTTGCAATTTCCCCCCTGATTCAGGGCCTCTTTGTCAGGTGGGAATTACACTGAGGGCACATGACAAAACACTTCACCCCCCTCCCCCCTCCCTTCTCCCTCCTTCCTTTGCTATTTCTTTTGCCACTCCTGTCACTTCCTCTCCTCGCCCTACCTTTCCCTCCTCTTTCCCCGATCCTCTTTTCCACCTCCTCTTGTCTGCTCTCTCTCTCTCTCTCTCTCTCTCTCTGACACACACACTTCAACCGTCAGCGCGTCATTGTCCCCGGCTCTCCTCGGAGTAAAGGAAAAGGCGGACTGTATAATTAATCACACAGCTTGGTCTAATTAGTGATGAATATGCGTCGTCCCTCTTAGCCCCCACAGATACACACACACTCTCTCTCTCGCTCTCTCTCCGTCTAACCTCTTCTCAGGCCGCTAATGGCAGTTGAGGTTGTATTAGCGGTGCGGCAAGCGGTGCTATCCCTGCGAGAGCCACTCTGAGGGAGAGCTTTGATGAATCTGATGAATGTGACAATAATTAAGGAAGACAGACGGGAGGTGAATTGCTGCTGACAAATGTAATGCTATCCTGTCTGACACCAGGGAGAGTTGGGGGGGGGGGGGGGGGGGGTCAGACAAACAGACAGACAGACTTGAGAGTGATAGTTAATGAGAAAAAAAAGAAAAGAAACAGAGTTGGGCACAAAAAAAGTGTAGTGAGATGTCAATTGAGGAGATATCACCGGAGAAACTTTATTCAATTAAATTCCGTCTAAGGGAAACTTAACTGAATTGAAAGAGAGAGGTACAGAGAGAAAGAGACGGATACAGATCCTCTATCTGTATCTGTCTTTCTCTCTCTACCTCTCTCTTTCAAGAGAGAGAAAGGGACCGCCAGCAAAGCCTTAGGACTAATTGTAGCTCAGCTGCCAGAGATTGACAAATGGGGAGTGGAGAGAGAGAGAGAGAGAGAGAGCGAGAGAGAGATGGTAATTGTTTTCGTCAGAGGCAGTGGGGAGCTATCAGGGTAATAAAGTTAATTAGCAGAGCAAACAATGAGAGTTAGAGAAGCAGGGAGAGGGGGGTAGGGCTGAGAAATAGATTTGATGGTGATAAACGCTGGTAAATCTTGACGCCCGGGGCTGGGACCAGGGGTGTATGACAACGACAGCCAAATTAATTATTATTATTTTGATTTGATTTCCTCCTCTCTCAGGGAACAACCAGCAACAGAAAAGACAGGACAACCCTTCACCTTCCTTCCTTTCTTATCTGTCTCTCTGTCTCTCTCTTCCTCTCCCTGTCACACGCCAGGTTTAATTTCACACATTTACATTTGTTGGGTGGGAAATTATTGCATAAGAATGCAACAAAAGCAATCAGATTGTCGTGTTATTTGAGTCGTGTAACAATTCAAATGACTTGCGCCACGGCAAGGGAAACAGGAAGTGGCGGACTGGTCTTGGTTATTGCTGTGGCGACACAGTGACAGACCTGGTAATGAAACCTGTGTTGCTGACATCACATAAACAGGAATCGGTGATGGGGTTGGTGTGTGTGTGTGTGTGTGTGTGTGTGTGTGTGTGTGTGCGTGTGGTTGTCAGAGAGAAGGCTAGCAGGCTCTTAGTGTCATGTCTCGTTTCCAAGATGATGTGACTATGTAATTGCACAAGACATACTGACTCCGTGAATGCTTTCAATATGTGTTTGTGTGCGTAAGTGTGTGTGGCCATGTTGTATTTTTCTTTTTAATTCCGTTCTGAATTGGTTCTATGTTCTGCTCAACAATTTTTTTTCTCAATATACTACCCCAGTGCTTCTCCAATCTATGTTTCTAAGTTCTAAGCAGCGAGGAAGCTTGGGAGGGAGCAGATATGTGTGTGTTGTGAGGTGAACAATATCACAACAATATTTCCCTCGAAAACCACCATGTTTTGCCAAATTGCAGCAAATGAAAATTGGGTGCTTTTATTTTGGTGGACCTCAGCAAGGCATACGCTATTGCATACATTCCTGCTTAACGGTGGTGGGGTGGTGACGTTTTTTTTGTTTAGGTTGCCAGGTTTGTCTGGTCTGGGTGCGCTTGATTTGGTTGTTAGGCGGTGCCTTTGGACTAATGCGCTGTTAGCTACCATCACCTGGGACATGTGATAGCTTATCAAAGTCTGAGCAGCCCCTCTGCTGCGCACGCACGTGTGGACACACACACACACACACACACACACACACACACACACACGCAAATTATTTTTCTCAGGTTCACTTCCTCACTTACCAGTAAGTGTAGTTTGTGCGTGTGTGTGTGCGTGCGTTTGTGTTTGTGTTTGTGTGTGTGTGTGTGTGTGTGTGTGTGCGTGCGCGCTTTGGTTGCCAAGGGAACCCAAGCTGGATGGACAGTTTGACATCTCGCTTAGCATCATGGGATGCGGTTGTCACCTGACGTTGCTGCCACCGTGGCGATAACCTTCAGGGTGACAGCTGAGACAAAGACACATGCACACACACAAGCTCACACACACACACACAACAGCCACACACACATGTATACACACACATCAAGATGGTACAAACGTAGAGAATGCACACAAGCAGGTTGACACGTGCACATTCGCCATGCCTGGCTACAAACACACATGAATGAACAAACAGACACACAAACACCTGCCACCCTAAAGACGGTGGATTGGTCGTAATTAGCATTAATCGATATGGTAATTGATAATTGTTTCACCTCAACGAGATGGTCGAACCGATCCAGCATGAAAGAGGCCATAACATCCACCATAGCTGTCCATAATTATCTCACTCTAAAAACATCTATACACTCGTTTAACAATTTAATGAAAACCGTTGGCCTCTCAGTTGGAGTCTCTTGGATTTTGTGAATTTACATTGAACGGACGGATGGACAGTGGACAGTGTTTTCCAAAATGTCTGCCATTCAGCGATCTACCATTATCTGAGGCCACGGTGAGTGATGTGAGTGAGAGATTTTCACAAGTCTGATCTTCTCGCAGCTTTACCCCATCTCTACCATGTCTAAATCCTTTGAAAATGATGCATAAAATCATGCTCGCTTTCGAAAATTACCAAGATTTTCGAGATGTCTGTCTGATTCATACCAGAATTTTGTCTGTGTGTTCAGTACCAAGAAAGTAATGGACTGTGTTATATGCCTGTACCGCATGCAACACAAGTTCCTTTTCAGGCACTTGTCATGTTCCGCCTAGACTACTGCAACGCTCTTCTGGCCAGACCACCTCAGTGTTCCATCAGAGCTCTACAGTGCATCCAGAACATAGCAACCATCGTTCAACCAACCAAAACTTGCTCATGTCACTCCCCTCCTTCGATCACTTCACTGGCTTCCCATCTGTGCTTGGATCAAATTTAAGACGCTGGTGCTCTCCTACAAGGCCCTGCATCAAACTACACCTCCATATCTTGAATCACTGGTCAGGTTCCAGATTCCCCTCCTCCAACCTCTCCCCGTGTGTCAGAATGGTTGAATTGCTCCCCATCTTTTGCCACAGACTGAAGACCCATCTCTTCAGACTACGCCTGGACCCTACTTCCACTGACCTGTCCAGCCCCTCTGTAACTCTACTAGTGCTACCTATTTCTAGAAAATGTTTAGCTGTGACTGTGATATACAGTGGTTTAATACTGTGACAAAATGTGATTATTGTAAGTCGCTTTGGACGAAAACGTCTGCTAAATGATGTAATGTGATAAAATGTGTTAGCCCAATGCAAGCTTGCAGAGGGACACAACTAGCCCAGCTCCTGTGAAATTATGGAAATACACCTTTGAGAATACCTAAAGCAGAGTTATTTGAATAACAAATCTTGGTAAGAAGAGAAACATACAATTATAATCTTAGTTGTTATAAATGCAACTGCATTCTGAACTATTTTTGATACATCACCATTATCCATCAGATGGGTGCTGATTTCCATAAAATCTCAAGTATCCCTTTAAGTGAATCATAAGGACAGTTTTTAAAGGTCCAATATTATGAAAAACTCACTTTTTCATTGTTTGTGCACATACATTTGGGTCTCTGATTGGCCTACTAACACACAAACTGTGAAATAACACAATCAAGTCTGTTTTTCTGTGAGCTGCCATTGTCAGTAAACATGTGATTCAACAGGCCATTCTGATTTGCCTCCCCCTCCTATGTCAAGTGGGGGCTTATTAGAATTAGAATCACGCCTCATCTGAGTATCTCCACCCATGGCTTGAGACCTTCCTTTGTGAAGGTGCTCCATTTTCTTCTCACATGCACTCGACGTGCTATCATTATGTCGATGCCAAGCGCTAAGCATGGGAAGTGCTCTGTTGTTTGCTGCACAGACCAGCACAAATCTCTACATCGGTCTCCAGCCTCAGAGGACAGAAGAGCTGAGTGGATAAAGTTTATTGTTGATGGCTTTATCAATCTGGGTCAGTATAACGTAGGACTGGCCACAAAACTTTTCCTGAAATAGGAATCAATACCAACTTCCCATGACAAAACTGCAGACGAGGGAAATTTAAGTATTTAAAAAAGAATTGTGCTCTGTGTTTCTTTTGCCATTTAGCACAAGCTAACACTAATAGCTGAGGTAATACACCGATAAGCCGCAACATTAAAATCCCTGACAGGTGAAGAGAATAACATTGCTCTCTCGTTCCAATGGCACCTGTCCAGGGATATATCAGGCAGCAAGTGAACAGTCAGTTTTTGAAGTTGATGTGTTGGAAGCCGGAAAAAATGGGCAAGCGTAAGGATCTGAGCGACTTTGACAAGGGCCAACTTGTGATGGCTAGATGACTGGGTTAGAGCATCTCCAAAACGGCAGGTCTTGTACGGTGTTTAGTACCCACCAAAAGTGGTCCAAGGAAGGACAACCGGTGAACTGACGACAGAGTCATTGGCGCCCATGGGCTCATTGATGCACATGGGGGGCGAAGTCTAACCCGCCTGGTCCGATCCCACAGAAGAGCTACTAAGGCACAAATTGCTGAAAAAGTTAATGCTGGCTATAATAGAATGGTGTCAGAACAAAGTGCATCACAGCTTGTTGCGTACTGTATGGCGCAGACCAATCAGAGTGCCCATGCTGACCCCTGTCCAGCGCCGTTAGCGCCTACAATGGTCACGCGAGCCTCAGAACTGGACTATGGAGCAATGGAAGAAGGTGGCCTGGTCTGATGAATGATTGAATCATGGGCCCGAACTCGCAAATTACAGGACTTAAAGGATCTGCTGCTAACGTCTTTGTACCAGATACCACAGGACACCTTCAGAGGCCTTGTGAAGTCCATGCCTCAATGGGTTAGGGCTGTTTTGGCGGCACGAGGGGGAGCTACACAATATTAGTGGTTATGAGTGATGGTTTTAATGTTGTGGCTGATCGGTGTATAATTGATGTAATTTTCTAGAAGGTTACCGGCGTTACTTGCTGCAGGATCCACACTAACATTCAAGGTAAATTCGTAACTTTGATAAGGACCCAGCACCTAACTTGCTCAGACCGCAAAGCTGCAGTGGCCCACTGGGCAGTGTGTGGAAAGTTAAGTCAAGGCTAATACAATCACTCTGATCCACAGATACACTTAGCTTTACTCGTAATGTAGTATTAGTGACACACTAGGAAAATGTCACTTTTTTCATATACTATATACGGTACAGTTTTTTGGACAGAGCAACGAAGTTGGTGGAAGTTACCACATGGAAAAGGAAGGTCTGCAGAGGAACCTGGCATTGTTGGTTGCATTGTTGTGACTCCAGATTGCATTATCACAGGCCGTCATCCACAAATACAGAAATTCCAGAGGGAAAGCACCCAATTGCACAATGCATAAAAGCATGTGTTGACTGTATGGGTGATCAGTTTTTACCCACAGAAACCACATTGTAGCAATGGCCAATCCACACACATACCAGATACTACATGCATTAGGTACAGAAAAATTCAGTAAATTGCACGCATGTTGTCTGTGTAGCATAGGAGAAACACATTGTGTCCATACAGTTACACTGTAATGCAGTGAGACATTAAAAGATTGTATTTTTACTACTGATGAACTTATTGATTTTGAATGGCTGCACTGCAACTGATCACTCAGTTTGTCCTTGTTTGGGTTAACTTTTACAGAAAATATATGTATTTAATCTAAATTGTAGGAATTTCAAAGCAACTGGAGAAGATCAGCAAGATGAAGGACTACAGAAGTGGATGCGTTGTAACAAAAATCATATCTACTGGACTGTGGCATCATCAACCACCGGGCCAGAGAGATTGGCAAAATGGACCTCCATCCTGAACCACATGCAGGATATCCATACACACGAGTACCCCATTTTCCCCGAGTGCCTACATCCACTTGTGCAACACCAGGGACAAGAATAAATGGCTGGCAGCAGGTGGGTTGTCATATACAGACCAAAACCTTTTTCACAGGCCTCCTCTTTTTATAATTTGCCATCAGAAATATTCTACAAAAGACTGGTAACACACCTACTCATTCAATTAATTAGGTTTTCTAAATGAATGGCAAATACTGTTATTACTAATTAGTATGGTATTATGATGTAATATATACATTTTTGTCCTTTATAGTAACTTTAGTGCCTTCTACAAGCTGGAAAAGGTGTTGACAAACATGAGAATCCTGAAGGACGTTGCAAAACTCAAGCCCTAACACCAGACAGAGACCAGAATCTTTGAATGCTTTCCACAGCGTAATCCTTGGTTTTGCTCCTGAAAACGTTTTTCTTTTTCATTTCTTGGAATGCTATGCAGGTAAAATAAACTATGTTTACATACAACTTGTGAATATGTGCACAGTTTCTGCTATTATTTACATGTTTGAGTTTTACCTTTACTGTACTTCAAGACTATCTGGCTTCCCTACGTCTAACACAATGAAAATGCTGACTAACCACAAGCCACAACATCTGCGAGAGACCCTCTCTTCAAAGTGCACTTCCCAAAGGCCAGGATAATGAAAAAAACGGGGGCAGTTTGAACCCTACATATCTGCATTAGACCTCAGGAAATTTCAAGCGAATAAGAAGAACCACAAACGCTGGAATGACAACTCGTACCCTCCGTCCAAGTAAGCCCCAGCCCCAGCTCACAAAGCTTCGATAGGCTCGATACCCGTAACGACTGAAAGAATTGAAGATATTTAGTCAACACCTGATCTCATCTAACCATCTATCTATCGCACCTTTCACAGGGAAATCTGTTCTGGTAATTTCTCACCTCAAGACATCATTTCTGGAAAAATGCCGGGACAGCTGTGCTACAGCTGTGTTGTGAATGGAAGCAGTAACATTTCTGCACAAGCACGTTAAGAAGGGGTGGACCGAATCTGAATACGGTATCAGCAAAGCACAAATAGTGGGCGAAAATTTATTTTGTGCATTTAAAAAGTTATTTGTATTTGTAATGAAAAAACAACATTCTGAAAAATGGCATAGACATATATATATTTATTTGTGTGCTATGTCCACATACATCCCCTTTGTGCACACAAGTGAATGAGCTTTGACCGTGGGTCGCTCCATGTGCTCTGCTGCTCCGTCTGTCGCGGCCGGGACCGCACCAGGTGACTTCTTCTGGACTGTCCCTTGCCCCATATATTCTGGCATTATCATGGCATATACTGTATGAAAGGCGCAAGACGGAGTTTTTCCTGAATGTAGCTGCATAGTACGTGAATAGGGAAAATCACTAACGGTACTGGAAAGATTATCCCAGTAATTTACCGGGAACTATGTGTGAAAGGGGCCCATGGTGTCTCGCCAGATCTTTTTTTTTTTACTATGGGCTTGGTGAATCCTTGAGTTATTTTTTATTATCATGGATGATTGCTGCATGACATGCTATTATCAGATGTTGTGACAAAACAACACTGCATAGTGCAACTATTGATTACTGATGACAATAAATGCTTTACAGTATCTGTAAAATGCTCTTTCTTTATGTCCTTAGATTATCTTGACCATTCACCTTCACACTTGGCGGGTGTACTGCTGGGGACCTAAGGACGTGCAGTGTCGAGTGAGGAAATATATTGCAACGTATAACTTACGTTGCACTTGACTACATTTTATTAGCTAATTACAATATTTTTTATTGACCAAAAGTTGAAAGAGCAGAGAAAGTAAAAGTTAGCATTAGCTACCTAGTTACATGTTATCCACTGTACCAACACACAGACTAAGTGTTTAAAAAAAAAAAAAAAAAATTGAAACAAATTGTTAACTAACCATTCAGAACCATCATGTTGCATTTACAATGTTTTAAATTCTTCAGGAACCTCTCCTTGTTCTGGATGAAATATGTGCGGTTGAACACCTGCATTTCTGCTACTAGCCTGTGACAGATTCACCACCATACGCCACCTAAGTGGTATTTTCAGGGACCTCCGGCACAGAGACACAGGCAACCAGGGGGGTTGTAAACACCAGTCTATTGTAGAGATGAGGCTAGGTGGAATTAGCCAGGAGCAGATGGAACATGTCATGACACAGGGCTCTCATTCTGACTGAGTGTGTGGATGGGGTTTTTAAACCTGATGATCGTTAGCCCAACCAACGAGCATGAGGTGTGTCTCCCTAAGCCACCCCATACCCCCAACACCAAACTGAGGCCAGGAAGAATTCCTGGCCAAAGCCTACTGCCCCACAGACCAAGCAGAGAACAAAAATGAAGAAAAAAAATGTTTGAAACAGACTCTGACACAGGGTTACTATACCTGAAACTACGACTCTGACCCAGGGTTCCTATACCTTAAATAAATAAAATACCGGACTCTGAAACAGAGTTCCCATACAAACAAATGTCCAAAGAAAATTAACAGGTCCCCTCCCAGAGGACCTGAGTTCCCCGGGGCAGCACAGTCAACCGGCCTCCTTCCACCATGGCGCCGACAGACTGCCCCCTCCTCCCTTCTGGAGAGTGGGGCCTTGGGCTACTGCGCTGCTGGTGATAGCGTGGCCGGGCTTGGCTGCTGCGGGGGCTGCTTGGAGGCGTGGCCTGGCTGCTGGGTGGTCCTGGGCTGAGAAGCTAGCTGCCAGCGGTTACCTGTGGTGGTTGCTGTGCTGCTTCTCCCACGGTGCTCTGCCAGACCCCCTAGGTGTTGCTGCTGCCAGTTGGAAGAAGGTTGGTGCTGGGGCCGCCCGTCGAACCACTGTTGGCTCCAGGGCGTCTTCGGGCGGCTCTTCTGTGTCCCTTCCCCGTGCCGGAGAGTCCCTGCTCGGGTGCCAGTGTGGCAGATTCACCACCATACGCCACCCAAGTAGCATTTTCAGGGACCTCTGGCACAGAGACACAGACGACGGGGGGTTGTAAACACCAGTTTATTGTAGAGATGAGGCTAAGCCAGGCGCCGACTGGACATGTCATGCCACAGGACTCCCATTCTGACTGAGTGTGTGGATGGGGTTTTTAAACCTGATGCTCGTTAGCCCAACCAACGAGCATCAGGTGTGGCTACTTAAGCCACCCCATCCACCACACAACCATATTGCTTGTTTTGATGGGGGAATGCTCACCGTAACCATGGTATCAAGGACAGAATGGCCGGAATGCCACAACCAGTTCCGGAGTGGACACAGGGAAACAGCCGGTCGATAAACAGAGGGGTAAAGAGGCATGCTAGAATGGCTAGAATGCATAATCTGAGTGGTATTTTCAGCTGAAAAAACTTGTTTTGGGGACCTTAGAGACCTATATTAACTTGTTGAAAAGGCGTATAATATGGGACTTTGGCGACCCTGTTACATGCCACCCAAGTGTCTTTTCCCGGGCTCCCCAACACAGAGACACAGGCAATGATGTGAAGGACAAACTGCTTTACTGGCATGGATTTGATATGCCAGAAGCAGATGGAATCGCTCAATGACAAATGCTCCCCTCTCGTGTGTGTGGGGATGGATGATTTAACCTGTGCATATCGATTGCTCTGGTGAGCAACAGATTCACAGCCACCCCTTATGCTGGGCCCAATTAACTAAATGCAAAACGGGTGTAGCTGCTTAAATCACACCACCCCAACACCACAGGGATCTGTAAGGATTGTTAAGCTTTCATTATCAGTAGTCCTATGATTTGAGATGGTCAGAAACAGAAATTTGTTTTGATAGTATTAGTCTTGGCTGTCATTGCTAAGTCCTATAACTGGGATGAAACAAAAATGTCTTGAGTCATTGTAAGTATTTTATTGTATCCCTTCTGCATTAAAGCCTATTTGCTTCATGCATTACTCAGTGAGAAAAGCACAATGCAAATGGGCATCAGACCAGTTTCTGGTTTCTGCATTTACGCCCACAAACGCGTAATTCAGCCATGTAATTATTTTATATTGTGTCCTTGTGTGTGTCCCATGTACTCATAATGAATTCAAAGTATTTTCATTCATGTTTTAATTATGAGAATTAAATTGAGGTTTTGTGTTCATGCCTGCATGTTTATGCATTATGTGTTTATCATATGGAACTGTGCCCTTGAGGAGTTTTTAAAACTGAATAGAAAAGGAAATGTACATCTCAAGACCTGAGATCGCTGCAACCCCTTCCCCCATCTATTAGTAGAAAAGTTAATTACCTACATCATTAAATGTGCTAAATATACTAAATGAGGCATGTGAAACCAACTTTAGAGTACTGATAGTTCCTTGGTATTCTGGAGTTCGGAATCAGAGTTCACCTATCCTTTAAGCCATCTACCACAGTGAAGTGGACTTCAATGTGGTGGATGGCTAAAGGGATAGGTTCGCAGATTTTAATCCCAGGCCTTGGTTGTTGGTTACCATCATTTTATTTGCATCATTATTCCCAACTTTCCAGTTTTCAAAAAGGAGATTTAACATGATTTTAAGGCCTAAACCTTTGCCCTATTGCACTGCATTTACTGTAAGTACAGTGAGAAGCTGGAGCTGAGCGTTTAAATTACTAGCATGGCCTTCGCCAAGGTTGTGCTACAGTTCTTTTCTTGTTCAGTCCCTCACTGTCTCGTGGTGAATACACTTTATACTGGGTATACTCAATACGAACTTGACTCTTTTTGTCAAGTTCTTTCTTCGTCTGCCTACTTCAAGAACCAGTTACCACTACTTATTGGGATTTAGAAAGCCCCCCGAAACACCGGGCCCGTAGATTCCCTGGGGTTGCATACTGTGATGCAGATGTGATCCAACGACAATGTCCCTACCTCTACATGCTGTGTGTGTGTGTGTGTGTGTGTGTGTGTGTGTGTGTGTGTGTGTGTGTGTATGTGTGTGTAATTGCATGTGCCTCAGCAAGCGTTTTCTCTGCCTTAAGTACGTAATGCCATAGTTTCCCCCAAAAGCATTTCCTGTCTCAAAGAGAGCTTGGGGGGGGTAAGCCAAGGGTTAGCAAAAGCTTTAACACCTGCTGTCACTACTAGATTTGTCCAGACAACAGCTTTGGCGTGGTGACGGATGAAGGATTATTGCTATTAATGTATGTTAAGAGCCTTACTCCTGGCCCGGATCTGTAATAGATTACAAAAGAAAGTAGAATATAATTTACACAGAAACCGACTCCCAACTCATTTGTCTAGTACACACAAGACATTCAAGACAAATTAACAATACTTTGCTCAGAACTTGTTGTAACTAATCTGAAAATAAGTGTGAATGAATACGTGTCCTCAAGTCATGAACATGATTGTTTCAAAGCACTATTGGGAAAGTTTGAGCAGGGAAAACGCAGACACAATAGGTCATTAGGCAACGATCTACGTGAGCACTGATTTGTTAAGTGTGGGCTTGTGCAACAATGTCTGTCTATGATGGAGTAAGATGATGTGGGGCAGGTATTGTTCATGGCATTATCTATCTATCTATATTAGAAACATAATCAAAGTAGATTCAGGATGTTTATTTATCACATACATGTACATACGAGTATACATATATGGAGTCAAATGTCATTGCAACGCACCCGGAGATTATGCACAATAAGTATTAAGACACAATAGCTAACTAATTAACTAACTGATTCCCAAAATGTAATTCAGTTAGTAAATAGAATAAAATTAGAGTAAAAAGTTAATATACTGAGTGGGAATACAAAATACAAATAAGAGGGATCGACTATTATTTACAGATATGTGCAGTAAAGTGGCATGTGAATAAAGAGAGTGTGTGTTAAGATACTGTATATAGTACAGTTTTACAACAGTATGCATGGTAAAACAGCAACAATACAGAATGCTGTACAGTGTGCAACATGCGGTACAGTAAGGCAGTGGGGCCTATGTGTGTGTCTCAGTGAGGTCCCCTGGTAAGTGGAGCAGTCCTTATGGCTTGCGAGAAGAAACTCAGTCTCTCTGTTCTCACTGTGTTACTGTAGAGGTGTTGCACGATCCCAGCAGCTGGAACAGTCCATTGTTGGGGTGGTGAGAATACTTCATGAGCCTGCAGGCTCTGCTACTACACCTCCTCGTGTATAAGTCCTGCAGGGAGGGGAGGGTAGTTCCAGTGGTATGTCCAGCCGAACGCACCACCCTCTGCAGGGCCCGCCTGTCCTGAGCAGTACAGTTCCCAAATCAGGCAGTGATGTTGCCTGTCACGATGCTGTCCACTGCTCCAGAGTAGAAGGACTTGAGGATCCTCACAGAGACCCTGAATTTCTTCAACTGTCCGAGGTGGTAAAGACGCTGCCTCGCCTTTCTCACCAGGGTGTCTGTATGTAAAGTGCATGTTAAGTCCTCCATGATGTGGACTCCCAGGTATTTGAAGCTGCTCACCCTGTCCACAGAAGTTCCATTAATCATCATTGGGGCACAATCCTCTCCTAAAATACACTATCGGCTCCTTAGTTTTGCTGACGTTCAGGAGGAGGCTGTTGTCCTGGCACCAGAGTGACAGGTCAGCCACCTCCTCACAGTTGGCCTTCTTATCGTCGTTGGTGATCAAGCCCACCATGACGGTGTCGACAGCAAACTTGATGATGGTGTTGGAGCTGAACCTGGCCACTCATGTGTGTACAAGGAGTACAGTTGGGGGCTGAGGACGCAGCCCAGGGGGGGATCCTGTGTTCAGGGTGAGGATGCTGGATGTGTGCTTCCCCACCTGAACCACCTGGAGCCTGGTTGTGAGGAAGTCCAGGATCCAGGCACACAGCGAAGTGCTCAGTCCTAGCTCCCACAGCTTGACAGACTGTATGGTGGGGACTTTCTTGAAATCTGAACTGTTATCAATGAACAGAAATCTCACATAGCCCCCCTTCCAGCCACCCAGGTGTGTGATGTGCAGTACCTGGGTGACTACGTCATCCATGGATCTGTTCGGCCGGTATGCAAACTGCAGTGGGTCAATGGGGCGGGGGAGGGAAATGCAAATGTAATCCTTAACCAGCCTCTTGAAGCACTTCATAACCACTGTGGAAAGGGCCATCGGACGGTAGTCATTCAGGCAGGCAGAAGAGGCGTTCTTCGGCACAGGGATGATGGTGGACCTCTTGAAGCAGGACATGATCACCAACACCAGGGAATCGTTGAATATCCTATGGAGGACCGGGGCTAGCTTGTTAGCACAGGTCTTCAGTACTCGCCCAGATATTCCATCTGGGCCTGCCTTCCTGGTATTCACACACATCAGAGCCCTCCTGATGTCATGCGCAGACACTGAGGGTGTGCACTTATTCCCAGCAGTATAACTCAAATTTGCCGGCAAGCTAATGGTGTTCTTGCCAGCCTCAATCCGTGCATAAAAGGAGTTCAGTTCATTGGCAAGGGAGGCGTCAATTGTGGCTGGGGAGGGGCTGCTCTTGTAGTTCATAATAGTCCCCAGTCCCTCCCACAAGCGTCCGGTGTCCCGTCCCACTTTGTCTCTGTATATCCGTTTAGCAACCTTCACCGCCCTCCACAGTTTGTATGATGCCACTTTGTTGTCCATGTTGCCAGATACAAGACCTTTGTTGTAAGCGGCCGTGCGAGCATTCAGAGGGCTGCGGATGGATTTATAGACCCACGGTTTCTGGTTCGGAAATATCTGAACTTTCACTGTAGGAACAATGCTGTCCGCTAACATAGCTATGAAGCTACTTCCCTAAACTTGCTGACGTCACTGGAACTTGACTGGAACATGTCCCAGTCGACGTCACTCGAAGTGAGGGTTGTATGCACCAGTTTATGGACATGTGTCACGACAACGGCTCCTCTCCTGAGTGTGTGTGGGGATGGAGGTTTTACCTATTGCTCATTAGACCAACCAACAAGCAACAGGTATTCAGCCACCGTTGATGCTGGGCCCCAATTACCTAGACCCAGGACAGGTGTGGCTGCTCAAACCACACCATCCCCACACCACACTGGTCGTCCTATGAAGTTAATTGAGAGACTAATTAAGAATTTGCCCTCAGGTCTTCCAATGCTGGCCTGTTGAAAGTATAACACCCCACTCAGAAGAATAGGGACACGCAGCCTTTCTTAACTATGCTCCCAAACTATGGAACAAGCCACCAAAGAATATAAGAGACTCTGTACTGTAGGTGCTTTCAATCGAATGCTACAAACTTTTATTTTCCGCTCAGCCTCAGCTCAATCAGTTTTCTTAGTTGTTTTTAAATTAATCTTTTAATGATTTTTGTTCTTTTAATGCTTGTATTCATCTACTTTGTTTCTCCCTTTGTATTATACTCATAGAACAATTCCAACAGGAGAACTGAATCATTGTGTTAAATGGTTTATCTTGATTGTTGTATTTAACAAGCTTGATGTTGTCTTGACAGTAAAATCCAAGAAAATAATTCGCTGAGGAACGATTGTAATCCTCATCGTCTCAATTGATGACCCCAAATCGGAACATTTTAAATCTAATCTAATAATATTTCGAAGAAATCTAATAAAATGTACCTCTTTTCTTGAATGCATTTAGCTTGTTTGCTTAATCTTACCCTGTTTTTAATTTGTTTAATAATTTTAATTATTCAAATTTGTAAATGCATTTTGCTTGTTGCTTGCTTCTCTCTCTCAATTCAATTTGCTTAATTGGCATGACAAGAGTGTTTACATTGCCAAAGCAAAACATTTATATTGTTATTAAAATATTAATATATTAAACTTATAATTTAGTAAAGACTAATAGAATAAAATAATAATAATAATAATAATAATAATAATAATAATAACAACAACATTAATTATTATCTTGATGCTCTATGCTCACAAAGCTCTCCCTTCTCACACATCTCTGCCTTTCTCTCTCTCCCCCGTTGGCCAGACAGTTTACATAAAGCGAGGGCCTACTGTAATAGTACATTTTAAAAATAAAGGCAAAAAAAAAATAGAAGTTGGACCAAATTTTAATTGAATGCCTGAACTATTCACACACACACAGCTGCAAGTTCATTGTCGGCTGTGCAAACGGGTAGCGTGTCGGAAGAGGCAGGAAGGCAAATAAAAACGACAGAGTCAGAGATTCGTTTAAAAATTAGAATAAAAGGTGAAGACAGGAGGAAGAGGAAAATCCCATATTCTAAACACAATGTGAGGGGACTGAGAGGGGACAGAAATGTCCCAGGGTTACCATTGAACTCAGGTGTGTGTGTGTGTGTGTGTGTGTGTGTGTGTGTGTGTGTGTGTGTGTGTGTGTGTGTGTGTGTGTGTGTGTGTGTGTGTGTGTGTGTGTGTGTGTGTGTGTGTGTGTGTGCGTGCACGTATAAGACACAAGACTAATCACTGTCATTGTGCCCTATTTCCATGGTAACGATGCAATGAGCAGTAATTTAGCCTCGATAGCTAACGACACAGGGCGAGTCATTATCTTCGAGTCAGGCCACAGTTTCCTATTTAAAGATTTGCACCATGAATGAACAATTAGGCTAGTGAAACAGATTGCTGGCCTGAAGAGAGCAGAAAAAGAGATGAAAAGATGGGAGAAAACAGACACAGAGATAGAGGGGAACAATCACAGGCTGAGAACAGCAGGAATCCCTCCATCCGTGGACTTGTTTTGATAGACCCCTCGTTGAGTTGCTTTAATAAAACTGATGATTTAAAATGGACTAATTAAAATATAATGTATAACAGGAGGCTTTCGAACAGAATCTTTTTCAAGGCACTGTTTCATATAAAATATGTGCAAAGTTAGCTGTGCATTCGTTTTACTGAGAAGATATATGTGCGACAGATCTGTAGCAGCTGTTTATATGGACTGGCGTCAAGGCTAAAAAGAGTCGCTCACCCACTCTGGAAATCAATATGCACAGTTCGGCATGAAGGCCGGGATCAAATAGTTTTGTCATTTCTTTGGTTCACCTTGTCCAATGATGTCATCCTTTTTGACTGTCTACTGTCTTAACTCTCTGCCACCCCCCCCCCCCCACACACACACACACACACACAGACACACACAGACACACAGACACCTCACCCCCTGTCTCCCCTCAACGTCACCCCCTTCGAGATTCCTCCTTTACAAATCCCAGAACTCACACAGAAACACACAAGCACCCAAACACATACTGAAACTCTCCAAGGTCGGTCTCCCACATACATGGGACGGTTTCCTTGTAACGATTGTCTGTGTGTGTGTGTGCGTGCGTGAAAGGATCTGTGTCACGACCCTCTCTCCCTCACTCTCCCTTGTCCTCTCTCTCATGTCTTTTGTGTATCCCCCTCTGAAGAAAGCTGTCAAACCTGTCTATGGTTTCTCTGTAGGGACAAAAAGCGCAGTTTGAGCTTTTGTTTATAGTCACCCTGCCACAGTGTCGAGGCTGAAGGAGCGAGTACAGCGGAGAGGTAACGATGGTGAGAGAGGGAGAGTGAGAGGGAGAGAGAGAGACAGATGGAGGGGGAGGGGGAGGCATGTAATTTACTGTTGTCCCTTCCTACTGTACGCCTGCTTTAGTTATGCTAATGCAGTCCTTTGTAGGAATGAGGAGATAGCCATCAATCAGCTGTCAATTGGTCAATTGGAAGAGTGACAGTTAAAAAGAGGAAGAGCTCCACCCCCTCTTGTTCTTCTGCTCTGCTACCCAGTGGATTCAAGTGCTAGGGGAAAAACCTGGAATCTGGATTAAGTTACGGATCCTGCTGGTTACAAGGCAGCGACACACACACACACACACACACACACACACACACACACACACACACACACACACACACACACACACACACACACACACACACACACACACACACACACACACACACACAAACAATGGCAACATGTAAACAAAGGCATGTGTAGAGGTGAGAGAATCTTGTCCAAATAAGTTTCCTACATGACATAATGTTGATGGAATTGCTGTTGTTTTTCTTACGTCTTATCAACCCTAACCCTCCAAAAACAAGCGGTGAATAAATGTCGCCTGTGGAAACTTCAGCTCCTGACCTAACAGAGGGGTAGCACTTGTTGGACGCTGTCACAAGAGGGCAAACCCCTTCATTATGCTAGCTAATGTTCATGCTAAGATAAGCTAACAGGGTCCATTAGTGCCAGTTCATTTAGCTCGTTAGCAGGAGCCTCTGGGCTGATGACATTCATTACATATCATTAGCGCACAATTAACATGTCTCACGCTGACACGCCGGCTTCCAATGTTACATGACACCTTTAATCATGTTTTGTGAAATGTTTCCTTCTACGTGACATGATTTATGACTTTTTACACTACATCACATTCATTACGCCACATGGCTGCATAGTCATAAGGGCTAGCAGCACTTAGCTGTGGTTTTAATTCCAATGTCACAAAACAGAGGGGGCCACCGTCCCTGAAACCTACCCTGGATCCTAGGAGTTTCAAATCATATTTTTGATTTCATTACTGAGTTATTTTTTTTCCAAACTATGAAGCGTTCCATTCTGTAGCTATCAGCCTTGGCCTTGGGAAAAGCCCATGTACTATTAGCTACTTCATTGTAAAGCAAATTTAAAAGTTCCTTATTTTTGTGAACATTGTAAAGGGTAGCTAACAGTGAATCCTAAAAACAACATACTGTTTACATCAGCATTTTCGGTAAGTGCTTAATCTCTGTTATCCCATCATGACACTCAGATGCTGTTTTTGTATGGGAAGCATTATTATTAAGAATGAAGAATTATTTACGTTTTTTACTCCAAGGTTCAATGTCAGAGCCTCTGTAAGTAGGTAGTAGGAGGTTTTATACCAATGTTACACCTGGTTTACGTGCATTTCTGAATCCCTAATCAATATAAATAAACCTAGAATAAAGCTACATTTTGTATTGTATTTTGTAAAAATCAACTCGTTAAGAATACGCAAAGTGTATAAAGGCAAAATAAATCCTTCCAAAGTCATTGTTTTAATCAAATCTTTGCATGTGCTGTGCTGGCTGGTACCCGCAGTGTTATAGATGTAGTAACGTCACTCCCGCAACACACTTAAACACTACACAAACTCACAAACGCAAACACATACACTGGCATGTCATTTTTTTGGCCCCTGTCACACCCACCCAATGTTCCATCCAGAGAGCGCTAAAAAGAGAGAGAGAAATATTGATTTTGCCGTCTACCCATCGAGCAGTTTGATGCTAGTGTGAGTGAGTGTACGTGTGTGCATATAAAAGGGATTAACCTCCCCCCACACTCCTCGCCCTAGGCCGAGATACCATCAGCCATCAAACAGCCCTTGCTAGTCCACTTCAGGCTTTGCCGGCTGCCGCATTGTCTATTCTGCTCCGCTATGTGAAAAATGTTGAATATCAACAATGGCTTTCCGTGGCGCATTGTTGAGTTTTTGTATGAACTAATCTTTGCCTCGGTAAAAGAGACCCGGGGCTTGGGACTGAAGCGTCTAGAGCCATGGCATTCCTGGCTGACTCCCTCGCCTCTCCAACACTGCGAGGCAGAAGGCTCTGGGTTTTCGAGGAGAGCGGGTTAGGACAGGAAGGAGCCCAGGCAGGGAAAGAGAAGAGACGGGAGACAGCCGAGGGGTCCACAGTATAGGGACGCCAAGGCATGGGTCTCAGGGACTCAGGGAAAGGCGACAGGGAGAACCCCGCCACCAGAAATTAGCCACCACAGCCCACCACGCACCCCACTAGGGTAGTGGTCACGCCGTGGTCAGAGAAAGAGAAAGGGAGAGTTTGCATGCTGGGAACTATGCCACTGACGAGGGGCGGGACAGAAAGAGCTTAGAGCCTGGCAGGAAGCATTAACCTGACCCTCTCGCCCCCTGCCTCCAGGACAGGACAAGATGGAGAGCTCAGGTCAGACAGCCAGAAAACTGGTGTCCGTGGTGTTGGACAACAGGTTGCTTTTAGAAGAATTAGCGATGCAAAGAGAATTTTTAGGTCTGGATAGTGTAAGAGTGAGGAGAGGAAGAAGAGGATGGGAAGAAGGAATGGCAGGGTTAGAAGGCCGCTGAGGCCGCTTAGGGCTGAAGGCACTGAAGGCAATGAGTAGAGGGAAGGAGAAATACTGAGGGGAGCAGAGATTTAGACCTGACATTAAACTGTATCTTTTAACCTGCCGAAAAAGGCGTGTGTCTAGAGGTCAGTACTGTGAGTCAGTCAGTGGAAACCCTTGGAGAGAAGACAGGTACTGACCTCAAGAGAGAGACAAGCAGGGAGGCAGGCAGTCAGACAAACACACAGGCAGGCAGGCAAGTGTGCTTGGACTGATATAGTGAACAAATTTGGGAGTGAGGTCCTTGCATTTGTATCATGGATGTAATGTTGGTTTGGAATGGATCATGCAGCTGCTGAAGTCCAATCAGGCTGCTGGAACTCAAGCCCTCCCGCTGAAACCACGATAACCGTGACATCACGACCAGGTAAGTTAGCCATTTATTGAATGACTGGCCCAAATGATGGGTGAGTTGACTGACTGGCTGAAAGAGATGGCAGATGTAGAGAATGTGCAACTTCGCTCTCAGAAATTATGGTCCGGTCCTGTATGTGTATGTTTACGTGCACAAGGTCACGTGAAGCATTTGTTTTGATGCGGCACATTGACCATCAGGGAGCACAACTCCTGTGTTGTTGCATACAACAAGGTGTGTGTGTGTGTGTGTGTGTGTGTGTGTGTGTGTGTGTGTGTGTCTGTGTGTCTGTGTGTGTGTGTCTGTGCGTCTGTGTGTGTGTGTGTGTGTGTGTGTGTGTGTGTGTGTGTGTGTGTGTGTGTGTGTCTGTGTGTCTGTGTGTGTGTGTCTGTGCGTGTGTGTGTGTGTGTGTGTGTGTGTGTGTGTCTGTGTGTCTGTGTGTCTGTGTGTGTGTGTCTGTGTGTCTGTGTGTGTGTGTCTGTGCGTCTGTGTGTGTGTGTGTGTGTGTGTGTGTGTGTGTGTGTGTTCTCGTCTAGTGCTTCCCAGCTCTTTTCTGCTTCCTGTCCTGCTCTGTCTAATGAGGTGCCTGCAGAGAGAGAGAGAGAGAGAGAGAGAGAGCAGGGGGAGGAGGGGGGGTTAAGAAGGTAGTAAATATTAGTTCTGTCCTTGTCTGTTTGAAGTACTGAGACTATCTATGTTTCTGAGCTCAGATAGCATACACTTTTCCTTCTAAAAGCCCATTGGCTATCATTTGAAGCTTGAAACTGAAACGTTTCCCAAATTATTAACAAAAATACACACTTTTTGTCCTAATGCCTGCTAAAGGCATCCAAATATAGCCACACTGCACCAGTATACTGAATCGTATATCCTGATAATACATCAGTTCTATAGCAGAAAGTGACCGCGGACCTCAGCTTTAATCATCCACAAGAAGCAGTAGGGAATGTATGATAACAGAAATTGCATTCTGCCACACCTCATAGCCACCACAACTCCATCCAAGCAAAAACGCTCCTTCTCCTTGTCACAAATGCTACCCGAAAGTTGACTTTTTGTTGTTGTTGTTGTTGTTGTTGTTGTTGTTGTAGTTGAAATCAGTGTCTGCCGATAAGACTGTTTGCTGTCAATATGCCATCAGGAGATTAGTGTTCACTTTCAGGAAGATAAAAAGTGTACTGCTGCGGCAGGCATTCACACCACAGACATTGTGACTGTGGTGTCCAAAATCGGTGATAACAATAATAATGCATTTATATTGCATTACATGACATTACCTAATTTAGCAGCTTTGGACTCCTTTGGACTAAAGGAGTTATCAGCAACAAAGCCTTCAACAAGTGACGTTACCAGTTATAGCTGTTTTTTCAATACTGTGCTCTCAAAGACGACATTGCTACTATGGTCGTATTATTACTCAGGATTAATGTGATGAAGGTTGGAGGGTATGGAAAGTTCTTATTAAAATAATTGGGGAATGTAAAGTAGTTTTAAGTTTAAAAATATTTTTGTACAAAAATATTTGTACAATTAGTACCCTTAGTGTTGCCCTGCAAAATACATATATGATAAACAATATATGCAGTATATACTGCATATATATTATATTGAAAATAAATACATTTTATTTATATATAATTTTCTGATAATATATAATATTATAATATATAAGTATTTTAAGGACTTTTTATGGGGTTAATCAGATCTTTTTTAACTGTCCCCAATGTGCGCGTCTGTGCATGTGTGCGCGTGCGCATGTCTCTCTAATGTCGGCTTCGAGTTCAGTACAAGGGGAACCCGGAGATAGAAAGATAGTCTCCTTAACCCGTTAACCCCTAACACACATGGAAACACGCACACACAAACACACGCATGTGCATATAAGTGCGGTCTAATTGGCGGCCCTTGGCGATTTGTCCTCTCAGCAAGAAGCCCTGTCATCCTTCCCATCTCTCCTCACAATCACAGCCCTGAATTGAACTAGAAAATCTGCTCCAATCTAGCAATTAGTCCCCAGGCCACTGGTTGTGTGTGTGTGTGTGTGTGTGTGTGTGTGTGTGTGTGTGTGTGTGTGTGTGTGTGTGTGTGTGTGTGTGTGTGTGTGTGTGTGTGTGTGTGTGTGTGTGTGCTGGTAACTTCATCCCTCTGTAAAGGGACCGTTCATAAGGATGTGAGACATGAAAGAGAGTGATAACCCCCCAGAGAAAGTGAGTAAGAGTGAAGGGGAGAAGGGGATGGAACATTGCTGCATGACTTTGATTTGGAAAAATCAAAACTTTTGCATGTTCTAATGTCAAAGAGTAAGGAGAGGATTGGAGGGAGAGATTAGAGGAGGAAAGTAGGGGGGAGGATAGAGGAGAGAGTGAGGGTAGGGTATGTTGTGTGGGTGGTGCGGGGGGTCACACGGCTAGAGGCGGGCAGGGTGGCGTGATGGCGGGGTAAGGGCAGGCCTGACTGGGCAGCAACAGAGGTACTTAGTGCCGCCTGGCTTCCTCCTAAAGACCTGGACTCCTCTGCTACCCCCATCTCTCTCTCTCTTTCCACCCTCTCCTTCCATTTTCCCCTTGCTCCCTCCCTTTTGTCCTCACCTCTTTCTCTTCCTCCTACCTCTTCAGCCTCCACCTCCCTCTCCTTCCCTCTTTCTTTCACCCCCCCCCCCCCCCCCGTCCATTTCATCTCAATTCTTTATTTTTATTATTTTTTTATTTATTTTCTTCCATCCCTGCCTACGTCTGGACCATTACAGACACTCAGCCCAAGCTAAAGGGGGCCCGCGGGGGAATGGGGATACGTTGGACAAAAGCCCTGCCGGGGACGCAGTGTGCCTGCCCGTCAAAAGTGCATGGTTCTGAAAAAAGAAAGAGAAAGAGAGATGCCCCCCCCCCCCAACACACACACACACACACACATACACACACATCTCTGGGACCGTTTCTTAATGCAGAGAGCGAGGGAATGGACCATCGGCGGCATCGGCTGAGCAATGGACAGACCGACGGACGAGTGTAAGAGAGCAAGTGGATCTATCCTTTATCCTCTCCCCCACCCCTTCTGCCTGTCCAAAAAGCACATCCCATCATCCCTTTTCTCCCTGGCCACTTTTCTTTTCTTTCTCCTGACCGTGCCGATGTTTCATCGGACACATTGAGACATTCTAGAAGTGAGTTGTGGGTGGGTCATGCAAGATCGTCCCGTTTGTGTTCTTTTTGGTTGAACTACGCCAGACTTTTTAGTGCATTAATTGTTGTTTTTATTATTGTTTTTTGGTCAGTAAAATTGAAAGAAAACCTACAACTCTTTGGAAGTCTACTCCCAAATTGCTTACTTTCTCAGTTTAATATGACTAAGAAAGACGGTGGCGTCGGTAAACAATATACCTGGTTGATAGCACCGGTCGTATACAGACCGAAATAGATTGATGGACGGACGGAACGCAAGTCTTTAATCAAAACCTAATTCTCTGGCCAATTATGCCAGTTTCATCCACTGCTATCACTCAGATAGCAGATCCCAGGAATGTGATACTTTTGAAGTTTATTTATATTTGCTTCTATGCCAGTGCTTTGTTATTATACATTTTGTTTGGGCTTAGCTAGTCTCTGTGTGATTCCGCTATCAGTGGGGCTTTGATCAGGAGCAACAAGCTATAAATCCATTTTAATCAGAGGAGCGTCTCCTCTCTGCCAGGGAGACTTCACAGCAACTCTCCTCCGCTCAGGAATTCATGTCAATGGGTGGAAACGTTCATCCGCGATCCTGGGGATTCCAATACGCATTTGGGTGGCAAACTTCAGACTGAAGCCAAAGATGATACACTGTAGACACACACACACACACACACAAGTATCTGGATTGTACTTTAGCGAAGACTGTCATTACACTAAGTCAGCATCGTGAACATCATTATTTGTGTACAAGAACTCTGCCCTAAAATTTGAGAATTCTGTGCTGATAACTGGCATTAGCCAAAATAATTTACACTCTTGGATATTTGAGTATGTTCAAAAGCTCCGATACTCTGGCTCCAGCACAAAGTGGAATGTGCAACTTTCATTTGTGGTTGGACAACAGTTGACCTATTGTCAATAAGACTCTTCGTCAAAAGGCTGTTTGGAGGCAATACTGCTGTGAATAAAAGGTTTTATTTCATGCTGAGTGGGTGTGCCAGCTTGGATAGTCATACGTCACGTTTTACAAATTACCTCATCTCAATAAGAGCTTTAAATTTTACATTTTTGCTGCTTTAATCAGTTAATAGTCAAATATATTCAGCAATGACTGTGAGATTGACAAATTGCAGCAGGTAGCGTCATAGAAAAACATCTAAATATTCTGGTCATCATTTTGTACTTTCACATTCAAAACAGACTGTCGGGTGATGGAACATGTGAAATGTGGTTTCTTTGCAAAATAGTTCTCCATTTAGGTGGTACTCTGAACATGTGCCCTGGCAGGAATGCTCTTCAGTAAAGGTGATGCAGCGCTATGGTTGCACATCCTTGAAAACATGTATGCATGATACCAGCATGTACACCACAATAACATGCCACAGTTTTGTTGCTGCAGTGATGCCATAAATAGCATTTGTAGTAGATGAAAGGCTTGATAATCACAGAGATGGATATAGACTGTAGCAAACAGCTAGCACTGAAGAAGGGAAAGAATACACCGATCAGCCACAACATTAAAACCACTGACAGGTGAAATAAATAACATTGCTCATCTTGTTCCAATTGCACCTGTCAAGGGCAGCAAGTGAACAGTACAGTAAAGGGCCGAATTCACAAAGCGATTGCACAGCTTTTGCGGCCATTAAAATGGCGCAAATAACAGAAAAGGCGAACGTCTAATTCACAAAGCACCTGCAAACGGTGAAATGCACCGCTAACTGCGTTACCACACAAATAGTGTCTCAGTGCGGGGCTATTTGCACGTATTTAAATTAGGTATTATGCATACATTTGGTGCAAAATAGGCCCCTTTCTATGGAAATTACTCTCGTTGAAAATTGCGTCCAGTTCACAAACACCAGCGAGAATAGGCACACACAGTTAGAGTGGCGCTATTACCGTCTGCAGAGACCTGGCCGTAACAGCGCATGACCAAAAAGAAAAAGCCTCTGCTGTGCGATCGCCTTCAGAGAGCTGGTGCAACTGAAACGAATTAAGAAAGGGTGTCACACCCAGACTTTCCAGTGATCTGGAAGTTATATTTCGACATTATTATTACAATCATTATTATGTCACGGCATCTAAAAGTAGCGGAACAGGCAGCAGTCCATGGTGGTTTTCAAAAGGCACTCCAAAAGAAGTTGTTGAAACTTGAATAACTTTTTGTACAAAAAATGCCTAACAAACATTGACAAAAACATTTGAAAACGGTTCAAACATTCCTATTTAACTCAAAAAATATTATAAAAACAACTAAAAGTTATAGGGAATAGTGATAAAGTAGTCAAAACTGGCATTGAACCACAGATGGCCACAGATGGCCACAGCCTGTTCCGTACAGATTTGAACTTTGTAGAGCAAAATATATTAAATCAATTGTCATCATTTCTACATTGTTATAATAAGATTCATTGAGAACTAGAATTAGTTATGAAAAATATAGATAAGAGATTTTATATATATATATATATATATATATATATATATAAATTGTAGATTTACTCATACTATTGAAATGTTTTCAAGTCACTGCACATAAACCTAAAAATGCATGGTTCGCATCTCTGAGTGGGACCCCGGGGTCTTCAGGTGTCGACAATTATTTGAAGTTTTATATTTATTTAACACTTACAATTCGTCAGGCAGGTGTGGAGCAGTGGCCTAATTGCGTAATGATTCTCTAATGGATAACCCCCCACTGATGTACGGATGATTTACTTTGCCACATAGATAAATACGATGAGACGCAAAACACTTTATGGGCATCATATCGTTAAACACAAAGACAAAGACAAGCATCCAGCCCAGCAACCAAAAGAAGCGGGGTCATCACAATGGATGTTAGTCAAAAACATCCGGGATTCCATTTGAATTGTGTTATACTTCAATAATATATTTGTGAACCGTTGGGCATTAGTATCGGTGTGTATATGAGGAGTATATTGAGTATTGACAAAGAGGTTATGAGAAGTGAGGCAGGCTGGCGTATTGGACAATAGGTTTATCATGCTCAAACCAATCCTTGACATAACTACGACCAGCCAAACACACACACACATACACACACACACACACACACACACACACACACACACACACACACACACACAAACACACATCCACATATCCTTTATACAGCCAAATCCAGCTCGCCGTCGTCTATGTCCAGCCAAGTCCATCTACTGTCTGCACACACACATTCAAATAATTTGACCACACAGCTAAGCCCCCCAGTAATACTTAACGACCAAGCCAGAACTGTGTGCGTGTGCCCACGCATGTATCTGATTTGGTCTATCCGAACATGGTTCTGCATCAGTGTGTAAATGTGTGTGTGTGTGTGTGTGTGTGTGTGTGTGTGTGTGTGTGTGTGTGTGTGTGTGTGTGTGTGTGTGTGTGTGTGTGTGTGTGTGTGTGTGAGAGCACACGCGCGCAATGGCGGTCAGTACTAAGGCCCGGATAGAGGGATTTGGAGAAGCAAAAAAAGGGAGTGAGCGAGAGAGAGAGGAGAAGTGGATTATAGCGCTATGCAGACAAAGAATAACAATAGCTTGCGACATTTTGTCAGAGGATTTTGTGGAAAAGCTGATTTGTCTGCCACCGACAAACAATAATTGGAAATATGGGAGGTTTATTACAAAATCAGTTTGAGAATTTGCAGTTCAACAGCGTCTCAGTGTCTGCGTGGGCAAGATATTTCCGAGCGGCTGAGTCTATGATCAAGGCAAACTAGTTGGAAGTTTTATTTTGTGTGAGTGTAACTGAAGGGAGTTGATCTTTACGGCTGTTAAACATTGGTAAGAAGTCTAATTTGCAGGTGCTGTGCTCGTCGTTCATCATTCATTCAAAACATAGCAAACACTTATTACTGTGACATCTTATTAGCTGCAACACAAGGTACTCCCTGGGCCTTCAACACGTGCAAGCAAGTCAATTTCTGATTTATTTGTTTTTGAAGCACACAAAACTGTGTGGTGATTTTTGGGATGGTTATATTTTTACTTCCCCAAGACAACGGTCCCAACAGTGTTTCCACAGGATACTTCAATAGAAGTGCGATCAATTGTTTGTTGCTACAGTTAGACTTTCCTCTTGTTCGCTAGTAGTCATTTTCTCACTTTGTGGTGATATTGGTGATATCGATATCGGATATCTATTCTTCAAAAGAGCATGCGCCATTGAACAAATGAAAATGCTATTAGTGCCACACAGTTGTGTGTAATGACAGTACAGTTCTGTGAAGGTAGGCATTCTCACACGTCATCGTCGTCAGGACGGTTAATGGCTAATGGTGCGGGAAACACCGGCCTATATGAAATTATTGAAAAATGTTCTTTTTCATTTATTGAAAAAAATTATAAATTAAAATGATTTAATGTCTCTGATACTGCCTGCCTGGGAGGAGATGTCTGTAATTGACACCAGGTCAACTGACCCTCTTTTTTTTTTTATCTCTCTGTCTCTCTCACACTGTCATACCCTCTTACTCTGTTTTCTCTCTCTGTCTCTCTCTCTCTCTTACACACACATGCAGACACACACCACCAGAACTCATCGCTGGCTAGTGCAGGACAAAGGCCGTCACTGTGTGGAGTGTAATGACAGATGACCGCTGGTGGCTCACCAATTCACTTTTTATGGGATTTTACAGAAGTCAGGCCGTTCCCAGGCTCCTCTAACCAGTCAATGGTCCCCTATCACTAAATCTGTGCCACTTTCCACATCCTTAAAGAAATAGGAAATCATTTTACGGGATTTCATTAGGCCTCCTGTGTGAATCAGCCATTGAGCGAAAAATAAGTTAAAGAAGGGCGCGATGTCATTAGTGGTGAACCGGAAGGGTTTACCGCTACTGTACGTCAGTCTTGGCTGGTTAAGACAAAAGCTCTGCCACTGAATATCGTGCAGGTCTGCCCAGTTTTAAAGCTGTGTTTGGAAAAACTGCATTTTATTTATTTCTATTGCATTTACTGCACTTTTGTTGCCATAATACCATTTGCAAAGTCATCTCAGCTGACATAGACATGAAACCCTGAAGACAATGAGTCCAAAGCTTGGTTGTGGTGTCTTCGACTTAGATGACGAATGTGGTTCTCCTGTAGCTGGGGCCAATTTCATATTTCTCGAAATAAACTTACTACAAATCAAAACCTAGGGAACCGGGGCAGGGGGGGTTCTGCTGTGACATCTTATCACATGACGGGAGGAGTCAGGGCGGGGGTTTCAAAGCACTCGAAGGAAACGTGCTGATTCCCAAACAAACCATCGCCGAACCTCCTGCAATCCTCCATCTCCCCATGGATTGCTTAAATGATTTATTTTGAACGCCAGATGCGGTGTTCAGATACAGAGAGAGCGAGCCAGAGAGAGAGAGAGAGAGAGAGAGAGAGAGAGAGTGAGAGCAAGAGAAAAATAAAGAAAGGGGGGAAAGGTGGGAAAATGGCAGGAAGCAGAGAAACAGCTTTAGCCAAGAGACTTCAACAGTCAGTAGCAGCTTTGGCACTTGACAGTCCTCTCAAAATGTAATGTGTGTGTGTCTGTGTGTGTGTGTGTATGTGTGTATCTGTGTATGTGTGTGTGTGTGTGTGTGTGTGTGTGTGTGTGTGTGTGTGTGTGTGTGTGTGTGTGTGTGTGTGTTTGTGTTTGATTTACATGGTTGCATCTCTTCCTTTGTGTGCGCCTCAACAGTTGAATGAAAATCAATCTGCTTCTACATCTGCCATCTTGAGTGTCAGATGCAGATGGGCCTTTTCCCCCATCGCGCGGAGCTAGCTGGCAGCTAACCAAACTGCCATCTCTCCCTCTCTCTCTCTCTCTCTAGATAATCTTATACTCTTCTCCCCCCCCACCCGCTAATCAGATCCCGGGGTTTGAAGAGGGAGAAGTTTATCTTTTCTTTCTTTTACTTTCCGGGGGTTGACGTCGCCCCGTCACCCCAGCAGATGTTGGGGGCCTTTTTGGAGAAACGCAATCTCCAGCTCTAATCACCCTCATTGACAGCTCAGAGGGCCCCTGTCGCAGCGCTGAATGGCAAATTAACGCATTTTTTAAGATAACGTGGGTAATTGGCTAAATCGTTTATAAGCCCGGAGATCACACATATAATCTGCTGCCTCACATGACGGATCTTTGAAACCGAGACAGTTCCAATCCGTGTGTGTGTGTGTGTGTGTGTGTGTGTGTGTGTGTGTGTGTGTGTGTGTGTGTGTGTGTGTGTGTGTGTGTGTGTGTGTGTGTGTGTGTGTGTGTGTGTGTGTGTGTGTGTGTGTGTGTGTGTGCGTGTGTGCTCTCTCACACGTCTCCTAAATACATTTGTGCGCTCTGTGTTTCCGTGCGTGCAGCATCTGCATGTGCACGGAAGAGTGTGCATGCTCCTCGGTATCCCCCTCCCATCTGGATGCAGTACTTACTGTATGTTTGATCATTAATGATTTTCTCATCAGCAAATCGTACCCTATCCCCCCACCCCAACACCCACCCCCCAACCCGCCCCATTCTGGATCTTGTCTCGGCTCAGGAGGCCAACCCCCTCCTACACTACTCTCAGCCGAAAGTAAAAAGACTTAACTAGCCCCCCCAGATTTTTTTCTTGAATCTTGAAAAAAAAAATCTTGAATCACACACACACACACACACACACACACAAAGGCATTATCCTTCCTGCTCAGCCTATTGTGGATGGCTCGTGAGCCCCCACACCTCCCCTATTGGTGGAGACGATAAGGCTAAGTGGATAACCCCCGCAGCCCCCTCCCCTTCACATCAGCACCCGGAAATGGGACTCCGAAATAGCCACAACTGTCCCCTGAAGAATATGTTAATTTGGATCGCCTCCTCCATCCCGCACTGTCCTCCATTAAATCTGTATTTTAAAAGCTCTGGAGGAATTGGAAATGAAAGCGGCCCCCGCGCACTTCGTATCCTCCTAGAATAAATAAAAGAAAAAGATTGAATTAAACCTGAAGGTCTAGTCGTGACAAAAGCTCTGTCATTGAGTAGTACATAGTTCAGACTCGAGCAATTGCATGAAATTTGGTGAATGCATCTCATGAAAGACAGCGGAAAAAAATGCTGAAACTAGTTTTTCAATTTGTCAAGTTTGAATTTGCATTTACTGTACATTTTCTCTGCTTCCCTAGTTTTTGTAGATCTTTCCTCAATTTTGGTAAGTATTGTATACGTTGTTTTTTTACTTTATTTGATTCACTTTAACCTGTTCATAGTCACAGGGGTTGACAATAAGCAAACTGGTTCTCCGGGGCCGTATCTTTATGTATACATATACTGTGTATATATATACAGTATACTGTATATATATACACAGTATATATATATATATATATACTTTTTTTTTTTATTGGGACTAGTCCCATACACTCACCGGTGGACACCTTACACGCACACACATGCACACATGCACACACACACACACACACACACACACACACACACACACACACACACACACATACACACATACACACACATACACACATACACACACACACACACACATACACACATACACACACACACAGACACACACACACAGACACACACACACACACACACACACACACACACACACACATACACACATACACACACACACAGACACACACACACACACACACACATGCACACATATACACACACACATATATACATATAGACGGACTCATCACAGGCACACACACAACACCAACACCTGCTTTGAACCTGCTACACCTGCTGCTAGCACCCTCCTCGTTACATCCCTCTCCTTTCCTCCCTCATTTATTGCCATAACTATGACAGGAAGAGGCCAAGTGCCAAATTGTTGTTCCAGTTTTCCTGGACATAATTAACTCTGTTTTGTCGATACATGTTGTTATTTGGCGTTTCTATGTTTATGTCTTTCCATGTACATGTTGTTGTTTGGTTCTGGTGTTTTGTTTGGTTTGGTTTTGTTTATTTGTTTCCCCTATGGTGATTCTCCCCTTCTTGGAGTAGTGATTAGTTGTAAACACAAGCTGTGGTCTTGTCATCCGCAGGACAGAGTTGTTGTAACAGTTCTTGATGATTAAAGAATGAATAAAGTTGCATTGTAGGTTGAGAAGTTGAACCCCACTTGCAGACTAACTCTGTCCTAGATGCAATGGCGTACAAATACTCTGTGTTGTATGCCCAGCATGCTGACAGCACAGGTAAAAATAAAGGAAAAAAATAGATCATTTGTTATTTCATTTATATTTTAACACACTTAATCCAGGCTGTCTCGTCAGGTCCTGGCTCTCTCTTTGAAACTGTGTGTGTGTGAGTGTGTGCGTGCGTGCGTGTGTGTGTGTGTGTGTGTGTTTTGTTTACGTGAGGAGCTCAGTGTCTTAATTTCAGAATAGAATTAGTTGGCCAAATGGCACTGATTGAGACGCAGACAGTTCTGAAATGATACCACGCCCCCACAACTAACACACACACACACACACACACACACCTTCAAATCCCAGGGACAGATAGAGAGAACGAGAGAGAGAGAGAGAGAAAGAGAGAGATTAATCAATAATTTCACAACTGTGGATTTTTGTCCCGCTCTTGTTCTGCTGCTCCTGATCATTCCATGTTCCACTGACTGACTGTTCCCAATATACGGTCCAACGCACACCAACATACCTCACGCCATATCGTTAGAGCAGATAATTCTAAAAGAGAGGCAAACACCACACACGCATAAATTCACACACACACACATACACGCACACACGCACGTACGCACGCACGCACGCACGCACGCACACACGCACACACACACACAGAATGCCTCTGCAAACTATCACAATAGAAGAAATTTAATTAGCAATATAAATGCCAGGCAGAGCACATTATGTGCAATTGTCTTGCTATCTTTCCAGAAATTAGTCTTTCAAAATGAATTTGCTGTATTAATCCGTCTCCTGAAATATTTTTTGATCACTGAATTACATTTTTTTTTTCTGTTAAGGGGTGTGTGTGTGTGTGTGTGTGTGTGTGTGTGTGTGTGTGTGTGTGTGTGTGTGTGTGTGTGTGTGTGTGTGTGTGTGTGGGTGTGTGTGTGTGTGTGTGTGTGTGTTGAGGGGGGTGCATCTTCTCTTTCCTCTCTGTCTTATTTTAGGTATTCATTGACATAGGTGATTGGCTCTTAATTACGGCAGCATCCTCCTCCTATCTGCGCCTATTAATTCCTGTGTTGTGGCGTCGCCCCAGCCTGCCGCCTGGCCCTGTATCTACTAATTACTTCTCTAATTGAATTTGCTTTCCGTTGCCGGGCTGTGTTTTTTTTTAGTTTCTTTTTTTAGTGGCTGTTGTTTGCCAAGGCCTCGCTGTGCTGCGTCTTTGTGCGGCGGCTAAGTTGCAAGCACGACGAGGACAGGGCGCTCTCTGCCGTCTCTTCTCTCTCTCTGTCTGTCCCTCTCTTCACTTGCATTCACGTCCCTCCCCAAATGATTACCCACAATGCTCAAACCTTGTTATTCCACCTGAGATGCAAGGTGGAAAAGTTTATTAATGAGAATCTGTGAAACAATAAAACACCACCAGGCTCCTCCCCACATGCACACACGCACACGTACACGCACACAAAGCCTACACTCCAACCACCATTGTGGGTTCAGGCTTCTGTGGGATGCTCCCCAGAGAACAATTTCAAGATGGCTGATCTTTTTTGGGCAAAATGATAAACAAGCTTGTGGGATTGGTTCTCTATAGCGTCTTGCTTGCAAGTCCGGTTATATGCCCTTCTTCCCTTCCCTATTTCTTTTCCTGTTTGACATGAATTTAGGACCGTTTGGCATCTGAGAGTTAAGTGTATTTCCTGACCCCAGATATGCAGTGAACTTAAGCGAGCGTCAAGAGAAGCTAATGTGGTCTGGAAGTGTTTAAAGTTTACTTTAATTATTGTTCTATAAAGAGGATATAAATGCTTAAAGAGAAGTATATTTTAGAGTATAGTTGCATTGATTGACAGGTCTCTGGTTTCACCTGACCCACACCTCAGCACATAGTGGCACTGCTGCCTCACAGCAAGAAGGTCCTGGGTTCGATTCCCACCTGGGGCGCTGTTGGCACTGTGCTCCGGGCAGGTTATCTCCCAAATAGGAGCCTTTCTGTGTGGAGTTTGCATGTTCTCCCCGTGCTCACATGGGGTTTCCTCCACCTCACGTCAGTAAGGACCCCCACCAAAAACATGCACACATCATCGTCTGACCAGCGATGGACACTCGTCACCAGGTCCCCGGGCGCGTCCACAAATGCTGCCCACTGCTCCTGGCTGTGGCCCCGGAGGAAGGACAAGCTAGGATGGGTTAAATGCAGAGGCCTCATTTCACCGGCCACCATCCAAAGCATGTGCGTGTGTGTGTGTGTGTGCGTGCATGTGTTGTAGTGTGGTGTGCTATGTGACAATTAAAGATTCTTCTCTTCTCTTCTCTAGTGTATATAGTGTATGTAGTATATATATAGTGTATATAGTGTATGTAGTATATATATAGTGTATATAGTGTATATAGTGTATACAGGATGATGCGCAATGAGATGCTTGACGCTGAAATGCCAGGCATGCAGCGTGCACACCGCGGTGTTTTATGCAGCGTACAATACAGACTGGTCAGAGAGCTGGTCCCAAGTCTGAACGGTCGTTAAACAGGTAGGTTGTTAAGTCAGCAGTACCTGTACACTTATGACCTAATGACACTGGACTTGTACATGAAATATCCTAACTTGAACAAGCTCAAATCTGCATTGACCAGAGGTGCTCGCTACGGCGCACACAAATTCATTTTCTCCCAGCCTTCACCTTTGAATAACATCGGACTGGAAGGTATACAGCAATGGGGAACGCACCTCTTTTCATAGAGAAAGAGAAGGCCATTCTTCTCTTCATTCTAGCTGCGCACTGCAGCACGGAGAGAAGGCCTTGAAAGAAATCACAGGGGGCACAGAGTCGGATTAGGGTCATCTACAGTTGGAAATATCAGCTCTGCTTCTATATTCAGTATATACTGTAGTGTGTGTGTATATATATATATATATATATATATATATATATATATATATATATATATATATATATATATATATATATATATATATATATATATACATATATTAACATACACCACACACGCACACACACGCACACAAAGTAAATGGTGCAGTAACACGCCACTGAGGCTATGTATAGTTATTAACTTGTAGTACGTAGTGTCCTTCAAAATAAAAGTTAAAGCATCTGCCTTTTTTCTTTTTTTTCTGTTCTTGCCGCCCGTATTCTCCCATTAACCTCTGCTTTTCTCTCTGTTCATCCTTATACCCCCCTCCCCCACACGCCCGCACCACCCCTGTACCTTTCTTCTTCTTTGGTGAAAACTTTACCAACTCTCTCACACTCTCTCTCACACTCTCTCTCTCTCTCTCTCTCTCTCTTTTCTTTCCATCATTCCTCTCCATTTTTTTCTATCTGTCTCGGTCTGTCTCTATCGATCCCCTCCTTCCGTCCCCTCCTACACTCTCTCTTGCGGTCTCGCCTTCTCCCCTCTCTCTTTCTATTTCACCTCCACCCTTCTATCTCTATTGATTCCCCTCTCTCTCTCCCTCTCTCATTCTCTCTCTCTCTCTCTCTCTCTCTCTCTCTTTCTCTCTCTCTCTCTCTGCGCTAGCCGCTATCTGACCCAGGCCTTTTGTTTCCTTATCGAGGTTTTGGGGTTTATTCTGGCTGTCGTTATTGACAGGTCTCGCGCTCCGCGGGCAACTAATGCATCTCTAATCCCACCTTTGTTACTGTGGAATGTAACGGGCCCCCAGCAACACACACACAGGCACAGGTGTTATGCTGCATCGTGTGTGTGTGTGTGTGTCTGCGTGAGTAAAGAGGACGTTGATCCCTGCTTTTCTATTTGTCAGGGAAGCCATCTATCAATCAAAAAAGAGGGGGCCTGCTTCAAGTCAACATACGTGCACGCACAGGAGTGTGTGCAAGTGTGTGTGTGTGTGTGTGTGTGTGTGTGTGTGTCGTGCCTCTGAGCCTTGAGTGACAGGCCCAAGCAAGGCTGAGGACATTTGATAAGCTTGTATTGTTGGTCGTCGGATACACTAGACCCCCCCCCCCCCCGCCCCCCACCCCCAGCCCCTCTACCTTGATAAGAAAATACATTCGACTAGAGCTGATAACAGTGTCAGGAGCAGCAAAGCCCCACTCCAAAGCAGGAGGGGCACACAACACACACACACACACACACACACACACACATATACACACCTTCACAGGAGAGGGTTCTTTCCTCAAACACCCCTGCTGTAAGTGATACTCTCAACAAACAGCATTGACAAAAACCCATGCGGTGAAATGATATCAGTCAGTGTTTGTGTGCGTGTATGCCGCGCGTGTGTGTATGTGTATGTGTATGTGTGTGTGTGTGTGTTTGTGTGTGTGTGTGTGTGTGTGTGTGTATTTCTATTTCTATATGTAGCAACACTAATATAATATGAGCATATGCTAGGCCTATTGAATGCGGTCTTCATGATAGCACTACTTGGTGTGTGTGTGTGTGTGTGTGTGTGTGTGTGTGTGTGTGTGTGTGTATGTGTGTGTTTGTGTGTGTCTGTCTGTATGTTGTGAACAGCAGATATGTTGTCTCAATGGGTGAGACAGTGTCAAACTTATCAAACAACACATCCAACTCATAACTTGATTGATTAGCTGTCTGTGCGCGTATGTGTTTCAGTGCATATAGCGCACATAGTGCCGCCCACCCCCCCACCCTATGCCTGAGGGCCTGCCTTTCACAATCCAATTCAAGACGTGTTTCATGACTGCCTTCCAGTGAGATGCTTCGAGAAATCCCCCTTTATACACACACATTAAGGCCCCCCGAGCTGTTCCGGAGAGACGTGCTTTTGTTCCTGAGACATCACCGCATCCATGGGACAGCCCTAATGGACAGAGAGAGAGGGAAAGGGAGGGAGAGAGAGAGAGAGAGAGAGAGAGAGGGAGAGAGAGAGGGAGAGAGAGGGAGAGAGAGAGAGAGAGAGAGAGAGAGGGAGAGAGAGAGGGAGAGAGAGAGAGAGAGAGAGAAACAGAGAGAGAGAGGGAGAGAGAGAAACAGAGAGCAAGAGAGAGAAACAGAGAGAGAGAGGGAGAGAAACAGAGAGAGAGAGAGAGAAAGGGAGAGAGAGAATGTCAGGAAGACCCAAACCTGTGGACAGTTTGAAAGTACTGTATGAAGGGGCCTTTTTAGTTTGTTTTGTCATAGCTTTTCGATGTCCTGACGTGTCACTTTCTCCTCATTCAAGAGGCGAGGGTGAAGACATGATCCTCGAATGGGAAAATGTATTTGGGATGCCGTTGGGATGCTCAGTGTTCATGATTTAAAATCAAGAAAAAGTGGTAGAATGCATTAATAAATTAACCGAAACACTGTTTTCACTCACTTTTTTGGTCAAACTTGACAGTTCCCCCACAGTTCTTAAAGGATAGGTTCGCTGTTTGTTTTAACCCAGACCTCATTACAATGTTGGTCCCCATCATTTACTGTACAACAGTACAACTATTCTATGTTTAATCCTTAAAAAAAACATTTGAAATCTCCTTTCAAAAACAGGAAAGTCACATTATAGTATACTTTTTAACATGTTTTTGAATATGTTTTTTGTTTTTGCAACAAAGATAGGAAGCGACACAACTTCCT
>NC_137193.1:63662271-63674771 GCF_960531495.2 Zeus faber
GCCTGACCAGGGAGGTCCTATCGCATTTAGTCTGTCTATCTGGCTTCACTTTTCTCTTCTTATCAACCTCTCTCTATCTCTATCTCTCACACGCATGCTCTCTCATGTTCTATTTCTCTGCAGCAGGACTGACAGTGAAATTTAAGTCAATTTGGTCAATTTCTTGTTATAGAGAAAGCAGCTGCAGTGGCCCTGGAGTTTTCTAAGTGTGTGTGTGTGTGTGTGTGTGTGTGTGTGTGTGTGTGTGTGTGTGTGTGTAGCCTTCTCTTTTCTGTCTCTGTAGCTCCACCCATCCGTCTCCTACTCTCATGCTCTCTCTCTCTCTCGATGGACAGGGTGTCCTCACCTTGCGACGATTGCCGACATCCAATATCTTTGGCTGGGCTCATCACTTGTGTGTGTGTGTCCCTTGCGTGTCCATTGTGCTGCCTGTTAAACACTTTATTGATTAGCCATGAGTTAATCACAAAGGACATGGGCCACACACACACACACACACACACACACACACACCTGGACTGATGTCGCCCCTGTTGTACCAAAATAAGACCAGATTACATTTTATCATGTAAATCTACATTTTTGTGTTTTATTTTCTTTTTTTAATGTAAGTATTTATTTTTTGTTAACCCATACTCAATTGTATTCACATATCTTGACTTGAGTGTGAGTGGAGTGAAGTAAATTCATTGCAGGCCTTTGAATGCGTGCATCCTAACACACATGGAAATGTATCCTCTGGGCTTTCACAAAAATAACTAATAATAATAATAATAATAATAATAATAATAATAATAAGTAACTTTGCCTCAGCGATCCCTGTGACTATGTATAAAGGTGAAACCTGCAGCAAGAATGCGTTGCACTGCATTTTTCTTTTCTGTTTTTGCACTTTTTTTTCCTGCCTTTCTTTTTCTCTTCGACGTCGCCGTGTGGGCCTACTTGTGTGCAAAAAGGACAAAAAAGGAACGGGGGGTGGGGGGGTGGAAAATCTTTATCAAATCCCCCATTCCGAGGCTTTCAATAACGCATTGCTATTACCTCACTGGCGCTTTTGTTCGGCCCATACAAGAGAGAACAAAATGGTTATTCAGGAGGACGCTTTAGATTTTTTTTATTGTGGGCTCGCCGCTCACAAAGAGCACCGTTATTGTATTAAAAAGAACCATCTGTGGCAGAAACAATGCGCTTCAAATTATCTGTGAATACCCACCCGACAAAAATATAAAGCTTTTTTTCCTCCCTTTCCCCTGCTCATTATGTGGGTCTAAAGCTTAGGGGGGTGGAAGATAGAGGAGAGGGGAGAGGCGCACACTTTGCTTTAAACTGACTTTTTTGTTGTTCTTGGTTGCATTCTTTTCCTTTTTAAATCGCCCCCTTTTTTCTGATTGTGTGTCGCCATAAAAACGGCTTTTCTTGTTCCAGGGGTGGCTGTGGCTGGAGTCGAAACCGCAGCCCCAGCCGTGCAGACTGGAGGGACGTCGGCGGAGGCTGTCGCGCCGGGCCAGGGCGCGCCGGCCGCAGCCCGCGGGGAGCACCGGGGCAGGGTGGATGGAGGCACGGGACGCGGGATGGGAGAGGATGCGGGCGGACGAGGAAGACACTGCGGCGGTGGAGTCGGGACAATAATAAAAACTAAAAACAACGACACAAGAGTTTTTATTTCTGCCAAACAAGCGGAGTGGAGGACAACTCCCCAAAACTGGCACGTAAGTCGACGTGGGATGGAGAGTGGGATGGAGAGGAGACGAGCGCAAGGTGGATGGAGAGTGGATGGAGAGGAGACGAGCGCAAGGTGGATGGAGAGGAGACGAGCGCAAGGTGGATGGAGAGGAGACGAGCGCAAGGTGGATGGAGAGTGGATGGAGAGGAGACGAGCGCAAGGTGGATGGAGAGTGGATGGAGAGTGGATGGAGAGTGGATGGAGAGGAGACGAGCGCAAGGTGGATGGAGAGTGGATGGAGAGGAGACGAGCGCAAGGTGGATGGAGAGTGGATGGAGAGTGGATGGAGCTCTCTGCGTGTGTCGCCTGTGTGCGCGCGCGCGCGCGTGCGTGAGTGTGAGTGTGCTCGTGTTCGTAACGCGCGGTGCAGTGAAATTAGACGACGTGACTGACTGGTCGCTGGCTGACTCCTTAGGGAATGCCACAAAAAAAAAAAGATGCCCATCATTCAGGCTACTTTTTACAAAAAACTTTTGGTTCAAAAATAATACGTGAAAAAAAAAAAAGTCGTTCAGATTCCATTAAGCGTGGCGTTATTTTACAGCCTGCGAATTAATTACTGTAATCATACTTGTTTTTTAAATATATATGAATTGTTTCATTTAGTAAAAAATATTGATGTACTTAATATTTAAATTTAATTGAAATTTTGATTTCTTCAGATTAAAATTCAATGACTGTACGGACTTTATGTCGTCAAAGTTTTTGACATCCCTGAATTATATACAGCAGTCTGACTCCTACTACTACTACTACTACTACTACTACTACTACTACTAATAATTATTATTATTATTATTATTATTATTATTATTTATCATTATTATTATTATCATTAACATGATTATTACTTCTGACGGAATACCAAAACATCGTAAACAAAAAGATATTAAGAAATATAAAACTCGATTTTAATCAAAGATAAATTATTACTATCATTATTATAATGATAATAACGATAATTATTATTATTACAATACCTCTCTTTAGTTATTTCGGAAGTTTATTCTTTCTTTAGAGTCCGTCTAAAGTTGTTATTCCCGTTTAATGGGTGTGCGTGTGTGTGTTCAGTCCCTGTTACGGCCTCTAGCGGCCAGAAAAAATAATATAGCCCGTCATTATTCTGTACATCGGATTTATTAACACTATTCTATTTACATTTGATGCTGCTTGTCACTATAAATACATATTTCAATAGGGGCCCAAAATAAAAAAAAGTATGAACTTCAACTATAGAAAAATAACCCATTGCAGGCCCTAATGCAGTCTATTGCATATAATGTATTTAGATGCTCAACAAATGGTTCATATAGTGTGAAATGATAGATGCCTAACTGAAATAATTTACAGGTATGTGTGTGTGTGTTGTCCCTCAAGATTTTTTTTTATGCACTGGCAAAAACATCCCTTTTACATGTATACTTTTGTTGTTCCTGCAGTGTCACCTGCGATTCTGTCGCCTACAGCCATCACAGAGTGCTGTTTGCGGTGTCTGCTGCATGCATGTTATAATTTCTCCTGGTCTTTGTCAGAAAATAAAGGCTTTAATTCAGGAATCATCCTGAATGCATGCAGAGGCCCATTCCCCTCCTTGCTGGGGCATTCTTTCAGAGTTGCCCCCCACTGGCTCCTTTATTATCCTAAGAAGATTATAGGTAGCTGAGGGTGGGGCGGGGGGACACACTCAGATGCAGATAGCTGCCAAGCAGGACTGTTTCAACCTTGCATTATAATGGGCCAAGTTGCGTGTGTTGCCCTAGCAAGCAGAAGATGGATCTTATGTAAGGGTGTCGGCTGAAACAAACTAACAGTGAGGCCCCGATCTGTTCAGATTCAATTAGGATTTAATTTGGACGTGCGCATTTAAATTAAATTATTTCAGGTGTGTGTAGTCGAATTTGTCTTTAATCATTGCAAGTGCGCGTACTTTAATTTGTCTTTAATTATTGCAGCTGTCTAACATGCAAGTGTGTGTGTGTGTGTGTGTTAAACCCGGTTGCTGTGTTGTGTGTGTGTGTGTGTGTGTGTGTGTGTGTGTGTGTGTGTGTGTGTGTGTGTGTGTCGGGGGCCTTATTTGCAGTTATTTTGCGTTTAAAGCGTTAGGTTATAGGTATTGCGAGTATTTAACGAAGTCGGTTGAATTGACAACGTATTAAATAAATCTCCAAAGTTGAACCGTTTACTTTTCAAGGCCAGTTCGGTGTTGTTTTATTGTCCACCGTGGCCGGTAGGCGGCGCTAACGTCACACTGGAGAGCAATACGCGAGGAAAAAAAGAGAGGGGAGCAAAGTGGCCTACACTCTGTACCCTAATTTTTTTTAAATGATAACAATAATCATTATTATTTAATTGTAGTATTATGAATAATAATAATGATAATAATAATAATAATAATAATAATAATAATAATAAATCAACCTATTAACGCTTTAAAATGTGATTGCGCCCACTGACTTGTTCTACGGGTCTAAAATCTACTTGTCACATCGGATCAAACACGATTTATTTGAAATTTTACGACATTATATTTAATTAACCCCCCCCCCCCCAAACAACAGGAAAAAAAACAAAAAACAAAACAAGAACCAGCAACGCAAGTGAGTAAATTGGACTCGGGGCCTTTTGTTCATCCCGTTGTAGCGACAACATCCGAAACAAACGGTATTTGTGATTAAACGAGCCCCCTATCCGTGCGTGTGTGTGCGTGTGCATGTGTGTGCGCATGTGCTGGCATTCAACTTCACAGCCACTGAGGCTCATCCGTCTGAACAAAAGAATGGGGGGAAACATCTTGGATTACCTTTCCTCTTCCAAAACCATGCCCCCGGCTCCTCCTCGGTACCTTTTTGGGTTAACTAAGAAAGTTTATTCTAGTATTGTGATGTGTTATTGGTGGGGTTAGGGGGGGGGTTGTCGGGAGTTAGATTAGTGGTAAGAAAAATTGGTCTAAAATGAAACGTAATCAGCTAAGTTCCACATTCGCAAAGTGTAACAAGATGTAACAAAACGTTTTTAACTAAATAAGTTGTAACTTCAGTTCAGAAGGACCCACCAGACACACACACACACCAGCTTTATTTAAAAGTTCTGGAATATTTTCCCCTGGGAAAAAATGGCAATATATATATTTGGCAATGATAAGCATTAAACATTACACACACACACACACACACATAGTGTCGGTGTCACACATTATTGTATTTGCTGCAGGCTTATATGGTTTCGGTGTTGCTGCTGTGATCGGGACAAACTCCGCCCATTTATGCTAATTAGAGGCCTCCCAGCGCCGTGTCAGGGGGAGCAGGTCGATTCTGATTGGCCGGGTCGAAGCCATTTATTCGCTGACAGTCCCATCCCATGAATGGTTGTCTATTAACTTGTTCAAAAACTATCCGGGAGTTGTCAAGGCTCCGGCGAAGAGGGGCAAAAAGTGTAGTTTGTTGATTCTTTTTTTCCGGAGAAGCGACAAGGAGAAGAAGTTTGTGGACACAACATTGCATTGGATCTATTGGGAGGAAGGCGCTCGCTCTTTCCCACACGCGCGCACACACACACACACGTACGCACACACGCGCGCGCGCGCGCACACACACACACACACACACACACACACACATACATACATACATACACACACACACACACACACACACACTCTCTCCAAGAGGGAGAGAGCGTGTTGTGGGAAGAGACTCGGTTTTGCCGCGTGTTTTTGTTGTTGTTGTTTCGCTGTTGAAAAGTTCCTGAGAAATCGACAGGTTCGACATCATCTTTTCGCCTGCTAGACTTTCCCATACACCTCTGACCTTTTTTCGGAGTTGCCCCCCCCCCCCCCTCTACACACACCGCCTCTCGCCGTTCTAGGGTTTTCCTCAACTAAAAGCTGGCCCTCATGTATAACATGATGGAGACCGAACTTAAGCCCCCCGCTTCCCAAACCAACACGGGGGGCACGGGCAACACCAACGCGTCCGGCGCCGGAGCCAACCAGAAAAACAGCCCGGACCGGGTCAAGAGACCCATGAATGCCTTCATGGTGTGGTCCAGGGGCCAGAGGCGGAAGATGGCGCAGGAGAACCCGAAGATGCACAACTCGGAGATCAGCAAAAGACTGGGTGCCGAATGGAAGCTCCTGTCGGAAAGCGAGAAAAGACCTTTCATTGACGAAGCCAAGAGACTGCGGGCCCTGCACATGAAGGAGCACCCGGATTACAAATACCGTCCCCGGCGGAAAACCAAGACACTGATGAAGAAGGACAAGTACACCCTGCCCGGCGGGCTCCTGGGCCCGGGGGCGAACGGGATGGGAGCCGGGGTGGGCGTCGGGGTGGTGGGCGGCGGGCTGGGCGGCGGCGTGAACCAGCGGATGGACAGTTACGCCGCGCACATGAACGGCTGGACCAACGGAGGTTACGGCATGATGCAGGACCAGCTGAGCTACCAGCACCCGGGGCTGAACGCCCACAACCCGGGTCAGATGCAGTCAATGCACCGCTACGACATGAGCGCCCTACAGTACAACACCATGGCCAGTTCCCAGAGCTACATGAACGGCTCGCCGACTTACTCCATGTCCTATTCCCAGCAAACGACGCCAGGGATGACAGCACTGGGCTCCATGGGGCCCTCATCGGTGGTAAAGTCCGAGTCTAGCTCTTCGAGTCCACCGGTGGTCACCTCGTCGTCCCACAGGGCGGCCCCGGGGTGCCAGAGCGGCGATCTGAGGGACATGATCAGCATGTACTTGCCCGGGGCGGAGGTGAGCGAGCAGAGTGCCCAGACTAGGCTACACATGTCCGGGCATTACCAGAGCACGGTTCCCGGCACGACGATCAACGGCACGCTGCCGTTAACGCACATGTAAAAAAAAACAACAAAAAAACACCAGAAAAAAAGATGAAATAAAAAATACTGAACATTTGGTTGAGAGAAACTGTGGACTATACTACGCGGGACTATTTTTGTACAGAAAAAAAAAATCGGGATGGGGAACGAGTTTCGAGGAGCTCTCGATGGGAAAAGGGAAAAACGACCCGATTCTTTTTTTGTTTTGTTATTTTAAAGAAGCGTTCAAAATTAACGATACCGTTTTTTCCTTCGGTGGTTAACTGAGTTTTGGAAGAGTTTGAGAGAGTGGGAGTCGTAATCGAAAGGTTTTTAAGATCGCAAATCATGTTTTTGTACAGTATTTATCGATAGGACGTTACAATCAGACGAAATCATCGAACCGCGAGAGGTTCGGATTTTTAACATACAAAACGTCAGTTCTAGAGAAAATGATGCGTTAATTGGAATTGTATGACAAACACTGGAGAGAGAAAAGGGAATTATAAACCGAGCAGGTAAAAAAGCCTTTTTTTTCCTTAAAGATCAATAACACTGAAACTTTAAATTTGCTGAATAAACGACAAGACCTTTTTTTCCTTCTTCTCAACTTAAAAAAACATAGGTTGTTAATTTATATTCCGTCTCCCACTTTTCATCAGTTAGAGGTATTGGAGCTTGTGATCTTTTTTTTAATAATTTGTACAATTTCTGTATATTTACTGTAATATTTTGAAGTTTTTATTTCAAATTTCCATTCCCGTAGTTGTATTTTTTAAATTGTGGCCTCCTACAAGCAGGAGTAAACCTCTCCATGTGTACATATATATATATATATAAAACCCGTAACTAATACCATCCTTATAACAGTTACAGTTTCAAATGAGTTTTTTTCTTTTCAATATGGAGTTTGAAATGAATAAATTTTGGAAATTTGGATACTTGGAAATTGTACGAGTTTTAATTGTATTTATTTATTATGGTTCTATAACGAAAGTTTAAATTTGACTGCCTACTTTGTTTTTCTTTCCTTCTTTTGAAATAGAAGGTTTTTAAAATGACACAAAAATAGATTTACTATAAATTTGTTTGTTTTGTCCTTAAAACGAATAGGGTGAAATAATAATAATAACAGTATTTTTTTGTTGTTGTTATTATTATTATTATTATTATTATTATTATTATTTATATATTATATATTATTATTTTTATTAACATGAATTCAAAAGTAGACGGAAAATCTGTGTTGCCCAGGTGTGGCTTCGTGTGTCATCGTGTTCGTGTTCCACTACGCAAAACCTTTTTTTAATGATCAAAACTCATGATACTCAACTTAACCACGTTTTTATTTTCTAGTGAAACCAGTTGTAAGTCTGCGGGTGGCTGTGGACGTGCCACTACTCCCCCATGCACTTGAAGCCAAAGTTTGTTGCCCGTTACCTATAGAGGGGACGAATTTTCCGTGAAAATGTTGAAGTTTATCAGGTATATATATACATTATCACCTTTTTCTTCCTCCGATTCAACCATCAACCTGACAACTAATCAATTAAAAGTGACATATTTACATAATTCTTAATTGTGCGGTGCCCCCCGAGGCCTGTCAATAAATCGATCAAAAAATAAGAAAATTGTTATACTGCTATAAGTTGTTTTAATGTTTTTAATGTCATGAGCAGTTAATGACAAGTTGACAAAGGATACATAGGATATATAACATTTCTTTTTCAATTCAAATGGTCTCTTTTGATTCTATTCTCTTGAAAAAAAAAACCTTAGGTGGAGCATTAACAAAACGTTATCACAAGCCTTTTTTGTTTTATATTTGCTTAAAATTTGAACTCTTGTAGCGTGCGTGGCTGCGTGGCTCGTTTTGGGTTGATTTTATTTGTATTTTTTCGCTTCATCACCCCGCAATATGTTATAGGAATCGTCTTTCTAAATGTTCAATTAGGCCTAAATTGAACGTGGAGAAATCATCCCGGATTTTCTCCGCCCGTGATTCAACAGCTCCGTGCTATTCCCGAGTGTGTGGCCGTTTAATTTAATGTTTAATCAAACGGGCCCTTGCGGTTTCCTCCCACTGTTAACCTCGGTTCTCACGGTTCAAGCTCTCCGCCGTATAGCGCTCCTTGAACAACCCACCCCCAACCCAAAGTCTTTCCCATGCACCCCCCCCCCCCCCCCCGACTGATTTTATTTCTCTCTATATAATAATCTGTGTGATGAGCCCTCAGATTGCTTAGAACTTAACTAACGGTCTTAAACCCGGTTGCCTTGTGTGTGTGTGTGTGTGTGTGTGTGTGTGTGTCTGTGTGTGTGTCTGTGTGTGTGTGTGTGTTGCTGTTGAGTACTGGAGTAGATTAGAGGCCATACTCGCTTGCTGGCTGCCAGGGAGCGGGGAGGGGGAAAGCGTCTGTTACCGCCGGTGTCCCGTGGGAGCCAGATGAATATTTGAAGGGCCCCTCCGTTGGTATTATCTCCCTGGCTTCCAAGCGGACCTCCAAGAGATCAGGGGATCGTTGCCTCGCCCGTTAATTGTCGATACAAGCGGCTGAATTGGTTGTAATAGCCAGGGGGAACCACCGATGATAAACAGGGTGCTTTTTTAAAGGTCGGAGTAGGTTTATTAAATTCCCCCCCCCCCTTTTTTTCGGGACGCGTCCAGGCCCAGAGGGCCCCCAGTGAAATGATTTTCCTCCCGCTGAGCGTTGGCGCTTTGAAGTGACGGAAGGCTATTTTCCATTAGACGCAGTGAATATTTCAATGAAAAAAAAAAAAAAACAACAAAAAACCTATGCCAATTTGGAGAGTAACTTTCTATCAATTAAATCTAAAGTCTTTTTGTCAGATGTTTAAATAATATTCGATGTTGCGGCAGATTTCCCTCTGAAAAACCGGGGGGAAAAACACTGCGAATTGAGTTAATTCGATCATTATTATGGTTTCGTTTTTAGTTCTTCATGTTTATTGTGTATATTATGCCAACGAGCCATTGTCTCGATTTGTGTTCACTGTGGCAACGTTAACGAATATATGTATTAAAAAAAAAAACTTGTCGGGCCGGGTGTAGGCCTACTTTGCATGTGAACAATGCATTTAAACGAGCATTTATGCTTTCTGGAGGAAAATGAATATAATATAATATAATATAATATAATATAATATAATATAATATAATATAATATAATATAATGAATACATTTACATTTATACAGCAAAATCGTATTTGTTCGAAATGCTTTTCATCTGACGCACGGAGCGGCCGGGCTGCTGTGCAAATATCAAATAAAGGCGCTGCCCGGGAGCGGAGGCCAAATAGAGAAACCTGAGATATAATATGGGAAACTTCTGCAGCAGTCTCGACGGAACAAAACAGGCTTTCTCCCATACGATGAAATAGATAGCTACTGATTGAAATGATGGTTAAAAAAAGTTTTTACTGAGACTTGAGGAGACTTCAGTATAACGTCCTTGGTGCGCCGGTGGGGTAGAAAGAGTTTTTGCGAGATTTAAGGCGGATTTTAGGCGGTGGGCTGAATTAGTTCTTGCGAGATTTTAGGCGAGGTGCGCGCAGACACCTGAGCGAATCCCGAGAAGGTGTTTAAACGCGCCACCAACACCACACACTCACACACACACACACACACACACACACACACACACACACACACACACACACACACACACACACACACACACACTAATACCCCGCCCACCTGCCGCAACCTTCCACGCACCCACCCCATCCAATCCGTCCGCTGCTCGCGTGCAGAGCCTGGCTTCGGCGCTCGAGGATATTTGGGCTGCAACAGGTGGTAAGCGCGCGCGCGCGCTGCTGCTTTTTTTTATGCCTCCGGTTAAAAAAGAAAATAAAAAATTCCCAGATGTTATCTATGATAGCACACACGCAAACACACACACACACACACGCACCCAAACACGCACAAACACGCACACACACACTCACACAGACACACATTCTAGTGCACCCTCTGTGTCTTTTTACAAAAACCAGCCCCATCGTCCATGTGTCCCAAAACCGTTTATATTACAAGCTTAATATTTTATATATTATTGACAATCACGGTACGCCATGCCAAAAACATCCTTTATTTCTGCAAGGGTTTGGATGGGCGTCTATCTTGGCCCCAGCCTGTTTCCAAATCTCAAGATTTATTGTAATATTCATAATTGTTGGTTATATTCTACGATTTTATCATTACATAAAAAAAATAATTGGTCAAATGACCCCCACTACCCGCCCCCGACCTCCCCCCCAAAACACAGACAAAACGGGTTTAGCGGCCTATAATCCCACTATAGAGCCACTTTCCTTTTTTTGCACCACATAATGAGGGCCTGACGTCACCCATGAGCCAAGGGAGGGAGCTAGGTGAAGGGGAAAATTATTTTCTGTCTTCATTTAGATTGTCATTAGGGCCGCAATTTCTTGCAAAAAGCCCTCTGTATCGAATGGATATACTTCGCTTTCTGTACACCGCACTATCACAACACACACACACACACACATACGCACACACACACACACATATGTATGTGTGTATATATATATATATATTATTTTTTTTTCCTCCTTCGTGAGAGTGTGCGGTTTTATTTTCGAATAGCAGTAGCGCAGTTTGTGTGCGCAGCATGGTGGAAGTGTGTGTGTGTGTGTGTGTGTGTGTGTGGGGGGGGTACCGAGGCACAATAGTTGAATTGCAAAACTGTCAAAGCAGGGCCGTCGCGCGCGCGCGTGCGTGAGCGTACGCGCGCGAGGGTAAAGGGCAGAGGAACTGAATGGCAGCCAGTGGCGCGCTGATGTAGCGCAGGTGCAGGGAAGGGAAGCGGGGGAATGGGTGGTGGTGGTGGAGGGAAACTGCTCTCTCCACCCCCCCCCCCCCCCCCTTCTCTCTCCGTCCCATTGAATAGGACCACACACTGACACGAACCAGCATGCCATCGGCCTCGTGCTGCACACGGCCCGCATTCTCAAAGGCTCGAGGCCTCCGTTACGCCACCACCACCACCACCACCACCACCACCACCACCACCACCACCGGGGCTGGAGCTCCGTTTATCATTTCTGTTCATTGATTGCTGACAGCTTTATAGCGCGCCATAATTTAAGGAATGCGCGTGTTTTACTGCAGGACCGTGCGCCGCTGTCGGACGATTCGTTCGATTATTGAAGGTTTTTTTTTGTCTTATAACGAATCATCACAACCTATATTATTATTATTATTATTATTATTATTATTATTATTATACAAATATAGATTGTATTATAGTTATTTTTTTTATTTTTTTGTCAGTCATTGCTGTTGTAAACTCGCTGTGTCACCACGTAATAGATACCCCCCCCCCCCCCCCCCCCCCGTCTGATTGTATGGTTGCTGATATAAAGTCTGAGCTTTCAGCCTGCTCATTGCGTATTCTCCGCGTCTTGGAGAGGAGATTAGGATGGAGAGAGAGAGGGAGAGAGTCCGGGAGAAAATAGATGGATGGGCTCTGGGATGCGGTGGGAGGGCGGCACGGCGGGGAAGATTAGACATACAACAATACGAGGCCTGTTATGGCGCAGTTGCCAAGGGAGAGGGCCATTTTTCGTCTTCGCCAAAATCCTGATCCGAGCAGCGCTTGTGGAGAATAGGCCCCGCTGATAACACAATAGCCAATAGCTCATGTTCCACCGTTTGATTGACCTCGTTTGATTGAAACTACCGACGACTAATGAATCTGTTGTGGTTTTTAGTTTTTGTTGTTTTTAAGCATTGCCTATAATCTTTGTAATTTAACGTAATGTTACATTTTTGTTGTCGTTTTTGTGAAGCCTAGTGTTGGAAATTGTGACTTATTATGGTCAAATGATCAAAATCAAACTACATAATTCTCTCATCTATAAAAAAATGCGAGTGTCATACGTGGACACCATTGTCTTATAACTAAT
>NC_137193.1:63679771-63759771 GCF_960531495.2 Zeus faber
GAAAGAAGGCTTTTAAATTTCATTTGCTCTGAGCTTAGTTTTTTGTTTTTTTTCTGATTTTATTCTGGTTGCAAATATTTCCATTTTTTTTTTTCGCTAAGCATAAGAGGCACTTAGTTCGGCATCTTTCACTCTGACATAAGAAAACATTTGTTGTAAATATGGCCACGGGTGTTCGTCTCCATCAGAAGGTGGGGCAGCATCACTGCTGGAGAAGGTTGTTGCTGCATCCATCACAATATCACTGTGGTCATCGCTCTCCAACATGCTGTGGCTCTCCAGGACACGAAAGTAAACAAAATGAAACTGAACTGAACATGACAAACCCAGCCATCCCCCAACCCGCTTCAACACTTAAAAAGTAGTCCAATTCTGAAAACCGTGGACCCGGACACTCTCAACACAGGCTCAAGAGTGTTTGTTTACACTTAGCTTGCTGTCTAGATATGACCCTTGATTCAAAGAGAGAGAGAGAGAGAGAGAGAGAGAGAGATAGTATTAGAGTCAGGCAAAGAAATCGAACAATGTTAAGAAATAGTAGAAGAGTTGAGTAGAAGGCCGAGGCAGAGACAGAGAGAGTGAGAACAATTTGAGAAGAGAGGGATAGAGAGTAGGGCTGTCCACTTGCGATCGAATCAGCCAAGATGCACGTTAATGCCAGTTGTAAACAGGGCCAGAGAAAGAAAAAAACGCTTCTGGGCTGGTTGGGTCAGGTCGGTCTTAGCTCCCAGTTGCTCTGAAGCAGGGCGGTCAGCACTTGATTGTAAATAAGAGAGAGAGAGAGAGAGAGAGAGAGAGAGAGAGAGAGAGAGAGAGAGAGGAGTCAGTTCACACGCCGATCGAGTGACTGCAGGGAACAAGCCGGCCATTTGAATCAGGTGGCTATCTCCCTATCTGAGAGATCAGAGCCCTGTCACCCCCCACTCATCCACCCAGCCACCCCTGCCTGTCCTCCTCCCTCCCCTCTTTGTGTACTTTTGCCCACATCCACCCCCGTCCCCACCTCCCCACCGCCCACCCTGCCGCAGCAAGTGAGATGACATGTTTCTTTCCCGTTGGCTAGCTAGAGGGCCAGCGCAGAGTCTGGATGGGATTTCACTATCTCATGTTAAGAGGGGAGAGGAGGAGGAGAACAGTATTAGTCGTAAGCATTATTAATCGCAAACTCATAGCGGTCTACGGCTGTCTATTCAAACAGACGTGCAATGCATTCTGGGAGCGGTGTGCTAAGCACCCAGAGCTAGTGTGCTGGGTATCCACACTTTGGCATGAAGTAGTTGACAAGATGAATTCATGAAAATCAGGTCTGTTGACATGCTTTACCCTGGAAACTCTCAAATATCTTGAACAAACAATTTTGGTACTCTCGATATAGTGTGATGTCCATTCCATTCCAGTCTAGGTGGTAAAATGTATATATCCCTCTGTCATCACATCGAGTTAGAGACCCAGTAACAACAGATCAAATGGGAGGTGAAAGAACACGTGGTTGTTGTGTTGCCCCCCCCCCCCAAGCGCTGTACTCTGCTGCAAGCCCCCCGGGGGGAGACTGATGTATGACAGCTGCTCCCTGTTCATATCGATTAAGTGACAACCCGGATCATTTACCACTTTAGCAGCCGGCGGCTCCAACCCTGTGAACATAGCCTCTGGGTGAGACAGGGTGCTTGGGCGTAGCATACAGTTTATGTTTACTGACACCCCCCGCCCCCCAATATGCCCCCGTCAATGTGAACAACCGCACTATCAGATCGGTGATCCCCACAGGCCACGGGAGCAAAGTTCTTTCTGTTACATTACACCCAACTCACTGTGTCTTCTGCAGCAGCTCCACTAACAGCTACACGCAACAGTCGTTTTCACAATCGGTGGATCTGTCCAGAGGGTTTCTTGATTGTTGGATTAGCCGGCGCAATACATTCAGATCGTAAATTACAGTAAAATTAGGTAGTGATACACATCAAGTTATCAGAATCTCAACAGGCCTCTTGAAATACTTTCCAAAAGTCCTTCACAGATCAGGAAAAAAGTCTACTGAAATGGCGATGGATGAAAAAGAAAAGGTGAATAAGTTGGTAGATGTTGAGAAGAAGAAGAATACCTCTTTATTGTCATAGCACAAGTAGGATTTAAGAAAATTTGATGTCTGCATTTGGCGCATCCTATACCTAGGTGCGGTAGGCAGCCGCAGTGTAGCACCCAGGAAACAATTTCACAGTGCCTTGGTCAGGGGCATGGACAGGAGTATTAACCCCTAACATCCATGTCTTGTGATGGTGAAAAGAAACCCACATCAACACGGGGAGAACATGCAAACTCCACACCACACAAAGAGGACCTGGGATTCGAATCCAGGCAACAGTGCTAACCACTGAGCCACTGTGCCTCATTGGTTCTGTGAGACATTAGTTCCAAGCGCTAGCTGTGTTGGCTACTCTATAAATATGTTTATGGGGGGGGATTACAGTCCAGCTCCTATCCTTATATCGATAACCTACAAGATAAAAAAAATATATGTGCCGATTATCAAGTGAAGATGACCAAAAATCTAAATCAAAAAATGTAAATGTTGCTGATACAAATATATATGTAGAAATAAGTGAAGTGTGTGAAGTGGAAATAAATTATAAACTGCTGTTCCCCTTTCTGTATGTCATACCCCTTTTAGAGCCGATGTCGTTTTCATGGCCCTTGCTGTGTGTGAGTCTCTTGTTAGCAGGAATGGCCCTCCAGCCATGTTATCTAATGGGCCAACAGGATATTTGGCACAACAGAAGAAGCCCCTTTTATGGCCCTTCAAAGCACCCCTTGACCACAGCAGCTATAAAAAGTTGTATATCAAGTACTTAAAGTTACAGGGGGGGACTTCTCGCTCCAGCTCTAGCGAATTAAACTTGTAGGTAAAAAAAAAAAAAAGAAAGAGGGGGGAATTGTAGCTGACATATCTGCGAGGGCAAACCCATGCGAGGGCAACCAATATTCGATACTGATACTCGGTAAAACAGCAAAAGTTAAAAAATAGGTTTGATTGAACATCAAACGTGTTGAGCCCTGTGTGTACACAGAGAGAACAGTGCAGCAGCCTAATAAGGCTGAATTCCAGCCTGTGAATAATCTCCCAGTAAACTGTCTAATCATAAAAAAAATCAGAGAGCAACAACAGCAACTTTCTCCTTTTACATATGCTCTCTCTTGTTCTGTCACCCCCCAGTCTTTCTTGGACCTATCCCTTTTTTTCTTTCTCTGTATCCCCACATCCCCCTGTTTCCCATCCCTCTTGCCCTCTCTCTTTCTCTCTCTCTGCACCCCCTTATTCACCTTTCCTTCTGTAACCCCCCCCCACACACACACACACACAACACCCCACACACGCAGTGTCTCCTCTCAGTAAGTAGGATAAAGCTTGGGGAGCTCTGTCGTCTTGGCAACTGCCAGAAGTATTCAGTTTGAAGTTTGAGGAGGTCAGTTTGCGGGTCAGAGTGGACCCCCTAACCCCCTTTCCCCACCACCACCGCCACCACCCAAATGCAACCTCCATCATCCCACACCATCAAACACACACACACACACACACACACACACACACACACACACACACACACACACACACACACACACACACACACACACACACACACACACACACACACACCTGGAAGAGAGAGAGAGAGAGAGAGAAAGAAAGAAAAAGAGAATATGGAGTGAGTGAGGGAATATGTTTTAAGAGAGAAAGAGAGAGGGAAAGAGAGGACACGGGGGGGGGGGGGGGGGTGTCAGATTGTCAGGCAACGCAGACTAACAACAAGGAAAGACATGACGTTTTATATGTTAAATAAAATTGTTGTGTTTTCAAGCTGCACTGAGTGATATTTCTGCTAAGGCAATCGAATCGGAACACTCTCCCTGTAATGTGAAGGATTGCTGATTGAGTGCTAATTGCTAATTAATGGTTATCAATAAGACCTTGTGTTCCGCCAGAGAGCTCAAGGCGGCCTCAAGAGCTTGATATGTGCACTTTAAAGACGTGTTACTCCAAGGGGTATGGCCAGTCAATAAACTGCTGGATGTTACTGGTAGCTATTTTCTTATCCAAAGGGAATGATTTTGTTGTCAGTTACGTGCATTATTGAAACATAAAAGTGTGTGTGGTAAGCAAGTGTGTCTGAAGTGACATGTAGTGAATGTTTGGCCATGTCATGCAATAGTTAACGTTGACATTGTGGTACTTTTATTTCATTACTGGTGTGAATCCTCACCACACAAAAATGCTTTTTACCTTGGTTATAAGTACATCAAACAGTGGACATTCATTACATCCAGATATTCATCACCCCCCCCGTGATGCATCCTTACAACTGCCCGGGGGGGGGGGGGGGGGGGGGGGGGGGGGGGTGATGAATATCTGGCTTTCTGGGGCCCAGCCGCTAGGGGGGCCCATGGATGCCAGCAATAATCATATTCATATAAAAGCAAGATTAAAAAGCAGAATTGGGGAAGGCCCATTCTATCTCAACTCTGCTGTGCAATCAGAGCCATCACCACTTTACTGCGCATCCCCATTCCCTGTTTCTCTAAACAAAACAAATAAAAACAAGTGTGCTTTAATTGTAGATGTATTAATTTTCTTCTGTTTTCTAATTGATGAAACAAAAAAAGCAAAAAAAGTGTAATGGGGAGACTTTGTCACACTAATACCCCCCACACCCCCAGCATGTCAGTAAGCCAATCCATCTCTTACTGCCCCCCAATTAAAGCAGTCTAGAACGGGGCCTGGTCCGTTCACTGGACCTTTTCAGGGGCCCAGCCATTGTTGCGGGCGGGCCTGATCACATCACATCATATTCCAGCACTAAAGCAGATATTCATTCTACTTTCAGAGAAGGAACAGAGAATGTGTGTGAATATGAACACTTTCGCTCGCACATGGATGGATGACTGGACTCTCTCCCACTGCACCCACGAACCATCAACTGCTTTCTGAGTATTTTTTAGACTTCGCTCTAGTTTTCTCTCTGTCTCTCTCTCTGTCTCTCTCTCTGTCTCTCGCGCTCTCTCTCTCTATGTCCTGGGTGGTTTCTGATGTAAATGTTTTTAGTCAGTTGGTGGCTGAGTCTCAGCAGGTGGTCCGCCAAATCCATTGTAACCCTCGGCAACCCCTGTCCTGCCAATCCAAATGCAGCCTGTCCACTACTCAGCTTAGTTAGTCCTGACAGGACCCTGTGTGTGTGTGTGTGTGTGTGTGTGTGTGTGTGTGTGTGTGTGTGTGTGTGTGAGTGTGTGTGAGTGTGTCTGTGTGCAGGAGTTCTGGAGTAGCACTTATGGAATAGGGTCGTGTTCTTGGAGTGTTCATTAAAAGTTCATCAAAGATTTTTCAGCAGTGGAGAAAAGTGGAGCGCGTACAGTGGTACCTAGACTTACGACTGCATCTACTTACGACTAATCCAAGATACGAGTAGCAATAGTCGCGAAAAATTTGTATCGACTTGCGACCGACTGCTCCAAGATACGACCGTGGAAATTTGCAGTTGGTGCGTCGGCAGCCAGTCAGCAGTCAGTCAGTGGGCGACCTACATCGTGTGTGCACGTAGTTCGTGGCTTATCCATATTTTTTTAATATTTACTGTGATTGTGCTGTGTATTTTGTTTCTTTTCACCCTTCATGATTTCATAATTTATATGGGAAAAATTGCTTCGACATACGACTGTTTTAACATGTTCTTATAGAACAAATTATAGTCGTAAGTCGAGGTACCACTGTATATGAATGTTGTGTGTTTGCATGCTTGCATGCACTTTTTATTTCCTGTCCTCAAACGTTAATCGCTATGCTATTGACTCGACCATATATGGTGTTCCCAAGCACTCCATTCAACCATCCATCCAAGCATGCGTCCTTAGAACTGCCTATCAATCTATCCGTCCATCCACACGTCCACAAGCTTTCTGGATCAGCTCTTCCCTTTCTGGCTACCCATAGTTCTGCTGGACACTAATATCAAGTATGTACATTATATACGTTACCATTAACCCTACCGAAGGCTTGTTTACTCTCATGTCATTAAGCTCATTTGCAGTTGCTGGAAATTAAAAATTCTTTGACAAAACACAGAGAATGACCTATTACAAAAACAAAACAAATACCAATTATTCAGACGGAAGTCTGAATCTTTTTATTTTTAGGCCTTGAACTCAGAAAGTACTCCTTCAGATGTACATTAATCCACCAATTATCGTGTCATTCGAAAGCAATAGGAAAAGCATTCACCAAAAAAGACATCACACAATATCACTCAAAAAATAGTTTCCGAGGTCATTGTACTTACACTTGCCTTACACCCCCCCATCTAGTTGTGATTGAGCTGTGTGTCCCTGCGTGCACGCGAATGTGTGCGTGTATGTGTGTGTGTGTGTGTGTGTGTGTATATGTGCGTGTGTGTGTGTTGCTTCCAGCACGCTGTTAGTTACTTGCTAATGCCACTGAGAATCTCCAGATGGCAGTTTGTAGGTACAGTACTAACTGAGGGGAGAGGGAACATCAAAATGAAAAAGAGGACGCAGATGGAGGATAGAGAGAGAGATATTTGGAGAAAGCACACCAGAGACAGAGCGAGAGAGAGAGAGAGAGAGAGAGAGAGAGAGAGAGAGAGAGAAGAGAGAGAGAGAAAGAGAGATAGAGATAGAGAGAGATGGGAGAGAGAGAGATTTCGAGGGAAACTGAAAGAGAGAGAAGGGTGGTAGATGGGGGGTGTAAATGTCTAAGCTATTGACAGTGATTATCTGTGATTGGCTTTGAGTGGCTTTGAGTGCTGGGTCCACCCCAACCATTTTCCTGGGTCCTCAGAGCAGACTGTGTGTGTGTGTGTGTGTGTATGCATGCGATCATTACTATGTATTTGTGTGAGTTTTGGAATGGAAATCACTTCATAATACCTGTCGTACCGCTGTAACTCACAGTTCTTTCCAGGTGATTGGAGGCAGCACCATGGTTTTAACAAACTGTCAGTGTCTGAGAAGTTTTAAGTTTTCCACTCCTGGCAAGCTGTTAGATGCCCCTGAGTAGCAACTGAACAGAGCGAGATGGCAAAACGAGGAAATTATAAAATATCACACTTTGATTCAGAATGAGGCAAACATAGAAATGACACCTCACAGAAGCTCTCTTCATATGTAAGACGTATAGTGATGCTCCTAGACTCTGCCTTGAGGACATTACATCATACTGAAAGTAAAATTGCTTAGTCTACAATGGCATATTAGAGTATTAGTAATAGTACTAATACTACTAACTAGTACTATTTAGTACACCAAATGAGTATGTGAATGTGTTTAGTATGTCCAAAACCATACTCGTCGGAGACCCCGTCCATCTCCACGTCCTCCGCTAAATGGGCCACGTGATCCTCATCGGAGTAGTTGGAGACCCCGTCCATCTCCTCGTCCTCCGCTAAATGGGCCACGTCCTCATCGGAGGAGGGACCCCCAGGGTCGACATCCTCCGCCTCTGAAACATCGCTGGAGGACGCAGACAAGAGAGGTGGTAGGGTCTGCGGTCGGGAGGGTTGACCCGGTCTGGATGGCTGGTCAGGATGGCGCTGATGGAACCTCCTGATGAGGATGTGGTCCAGAATGAGCCTCGCAGGGACCCAAGACCTCTCCACCGGGTCGTAACCCTCCCAATCCACCAGGTACTGCAGGCCTCTCCCACGCCGGCAGGAACGTAGCAGACGGCGGACAGAGAAGGAAGGACCCCCATCATTGAAGCGCGGAGGAGGCGGGGGAGGCGCCAAGGGGACCAGAGCCCCTTCCCGGACTGGCTTGACCTTGGACACGTAGAAGGTGGGCTGGACGCGCATGGACTTGGGGAGCTTGAGCCGCACTGCCACCGGGTTGACGACCTTCTCAATCTTGGGCCGATGAATGGGCCGATGAACCGAGGAGCCAGCTTCTTAGAGTCCACCTTCAGGGGGAGGTCCCGGGTGGAGAGCCAGACCTTCTGGCCCAGCTGGTACTCCGGGGCCTGGGAGCAGCGGCGGTTGGCGGCAGAGGCGTTGCGGCCAGCGGCTCGGAGGAGGGCGGCCCGGGTCCAGGTCCTGCGGCAGCGGCGAATGAAGGCCTGGATGGACGGGCAGGAAGCCTCCTTCTCAAGGGCCGGGAACAGAGGCGGTTGGAAGCCGTAGGCGCACTGGAAGGGGGAGAGGCCTGTGGCCGAACTGGTCAGGGTATATTCCACCCACAAAAGCTGCTCGGACCAGGACGACGGATGTTGTGATGTCATGCAGCGAAGGGCCGTCTCCATCTCCTGGTTCTCCGCTCTGTTTGGCCGTTGGACTGGGGGTGGTACCCTGAAGAGAGGCTGACGGTGGCCCCCAGGAGCGCACAGAACTCCCTCCAAAAGACAGAGGCGAACTGGGGATCCCGGTCGGATACAACATCTACCGGGATGCCATAGAGGCGGACGACGTGGAACAATAATAGCCTGGCGGTGCCCTTGGCCGACGGGAGCTTCGGTAGAGGCACGAAGTGAGCCATCTTGCTAAACCGGTCCACCACGGTCAGGATGGTAGTGTTGCCGCTAGACGGTGACAGACCGGTAACAAAGTCCACAGAGATGTAAGACCAGGGGCGATGAGGAACCGGCAGTGGGTGTAGGAGACCAGCAAGAGCAAGAAGAGAGGGTTTATGCTGGTTACAGGTGGGGCAGGCATTGACGAACCCTCGGACTTCCTCACCCAGGGAGGGCCACCAGAAGCGATGCTGGACGACCTCCTTCGTCCGCCGAATCCCCGGGTGGCAGGTGAGTCGGGAGTTGTGGGCCCACTGGAGAACCTCGGACCGAAGGTCAGGTAGGAAGAACAGACGGTCGGGCGGACATGTGCTGGGTCCAGGTTGGTCCTGGGCGGCGGCTCTGACCTTCTCTTCCACCTCCCAGGTGAGTGTGGCAACTAGACGGGAGGACGGTAGAATTGTGTCAGGGTCAGCAGCGTCTTCCTCCTCCTCCTGGAACTGCCGGGACAGGGCGTCAGGTTTGATATTGCGTGACCCCGGCCGATAGGAGAGGGAGAATTGAACCTTGTTAGGAAGAGCGCCCAACGGGCCTGACGGGAGTTCACTCTCCTGACGGACTGGATATACTCCGGGTTCTTGTGGTCGGTCCACACCAGGAACGGCAGCTGGGTGCCCTCTAGCCAGTGTCGCCACTCCTCCAGGGCCAATTTGCCGGCGAGAAGCTCCCTATTCCCGATGTCGTAGTTCCTCTCGGCTGGGGTTAAACGCCTGGAGAAGAAGGCGCAGGGATGAAGCTTCTGGTCGGAGGCGGTTCTCTGGGACAGAACAGCTCTGACTCCCACGTCGGAGGCGTCCACTTCAACCACGAACTGCCGTTCGGGGTCAGGCAATACCAGAATGGGGGCTGAAGTGAACCGTGCCTTCAGGGCCAGGAAGGCGTCGTTGGCGGCGGTGGACCACTGAAACGGCACCTTGGAGGAAGTTAGGGCTGTGAGGGGGGCAGCCACCGTGCTGTAGCCTCGGATGAACCTCCGATAGAAGTTGGCAAAACCGAGGAAGCGCTGGAGTTGTTTGCGGGTGTCCGGGGCGGGCCAGGTGGTGACGGCGGAGACCTTAGTGGAGTCCATCTGGATGGTCCCCCTCCCTACGACGTACCCCAGGAAGGAGACGGACGAGACGTGAAACTCACTTCTCCGCTTTCACAAAGAGTGAGGACCGTCTGGACGTGGTGGACGTGCTCAGCTTGGGATCGGGAGAAGATCAGGATGTCGTCGAGGTACAAGTAGACAAATTTGTTGAACATGTCCCTGAGCACGTCATTGACCAGGGCCTGGAAGACGGCGGGGGCGTTGGTGAGACCAAAGGGCATCACCAGATATTCGTAGTGACCGGAGGGAGTGTTGAACGCCGTCTTCCATTCGTCCCCCTCTCGACCCGGACCAGATGGTAGGCGTTGCGTAGGTCGAGCTTGGTGAACACCGTGGCTCCCTCCAGGAGTTCGGAGTCTGATGAGATGAGGGGCAGGGGATAGAGGTTCTTGACTGTAATGGCGTTGAGACCGCGATAGTCAATACAGGGGCAAAGCGACTTGTCCTTCTTCTCCACGAAGAAGAAGCCCGCCCCCGCCTGGGATGAGGAGGGACGGATGATGCCCGCCGCCAGGGCATTGTTAATATAGGTGTCCATGGCCTCTCTCTCCGGGGCGGACAGGGAGTACAGGCAGCCCCTGGGGGGGGGTGGAGCCTGGCTGGAGGTCGATGGCAATATCGTACGGCATGTGCGGGGGAAGGGGGTCGCCTTGGCCTTGCTGAAGACCTCCCTGAAGTCGAGGTACTCGGCATGTCGGGTGCGGAGCTGTTGGGTGGCTGAGGTGCGGCGGCTTGCTTCAGGCAGACCTGATGGCACGCCGGACTCCATCCCATAATAGCCCCTGTGGTCCAGTCGAGGTGTGGGTTGTGACGCCAGAGCCAGGGGAACCCCAGGAGGAGAGGGTGACGAGGTGAGTGCAGGATGCAGAACTGTATCGTCTCGTGGTGGTTGCCGGACAGGAGCATGCGGATGGGCACCGTCTGATGGGTGACTGTCCCCAGGAGGCGGCCATCCAGGGCAGTGGCAGGTACCGGAGAAGACAGGAGAACTCGACCAACACCCAACTGCCGTGCTAGGTTATCGTCGATGATGTTAACATCGGAACCAGAGTCAATAAGTATGGCGAGGGAATGTGAGCCTTGGGGCAGGAGCAGCCGAGCCTGGCAGAGGGGCAGAGGGGGCGTAGGTTGGAGGGGGATTTGGAGGTGTGGCTCACCAGGACCTCCTCCCTCAATGGCGAGCCCGGCCCTTTTACCGGACACCCGGAAATGTAGTGTCCAGCTAGACTGCAGTAGAGGCAAAGGTTCCCCACCCGGCGTCTCTCCTTCTCCTCTGGGGTGAGGCTGGACCGGCCAACCCGCATGGGAGGGGCCTCACTCGTGGGTTGACGGGCCGGAAGAGCTGGCGGCACGGAGGAACCTGGAAGACGGGTTGCTGGGCGGCCCTCCACTTGCCTCTGACGCCTCTTTGCTGGCGGGCCTGGATGGTCAATACGGGAAGCAAGCTCAATGATGCCATCGAGAGAGGTGGGCAGGTAGTGGGAAACTAGCTCATCCTTCACGTACTCTGCTAATCCCATCAGGAACGCGTCAATCTGGGCTGCCGGGTTCCACTCACTCAGTCGAGCCTGGGTGCGGAAGTCGATCGCTTAATCGACCACGGAGCGGGACCCTTGACTGAGACCCAGGAGACCACCAGCAGCATCGGGACCTTGTGATGTCACCCCAAACACCTTGCGGAGCTCGGTGGCGAAGGCGTGGAAGGAGGAGCAGGCTGGTGTGCGTCGTTCCCACTCGGCCGTTCCCCATAGCCGAGTGCGGCCTGTCAGGTGATTTACGGTGAACGCCACCCTGGCTTCCTCGGAGGCGAAGGTGTGGGGCTGCAGAGCGAAGAGGATGGAACAGTTCGTAATGAAGGGACTACAGCCGTCTGCGTCCAGGGAGTACCCAGGCTGGGCCGGTGCAGGTGGGTCCGGGGAAGCAGGCGGTGGGATGAACTGACCAAGAGCGATGGCAAGCTGCTGGACCTGGGCAGCTAGCGTGGCGAGCCCTTGCTCCTGGCTAGCTGCTGCTAGCCGAATGTCCGCTGAGGTGGAGGCTCGGACAGCCTCCTGGTGTTGGAGCTGTGACTCCACCCTTCCCAGGCGTGCCAGCAACTCGGGGTTGTGTGCTGGGTCCATTGTTGGCCAGATTGTACTGTAACGGGTGTGGTTAGGACCCAATTGCAGCACAAAGACAGGCAGGGACATTTGGTAATGTCTTTTATTTGTAGAGCAGACGGAAGACAGGCAGGGAGCAGGCAGGATACATTGTCGGGGACAGGCAGGTTGGATAACGGGGAGTGCAGACAGAAGACAGGCGGAGTGGCAGGCAGGATACGTGGTCGGAGCGAGGCAGAGTCGGTAGCAGGGAATCAGTCCGGAGAACGCTGGAGAGTCTGGTGCAAGCATCGAAGACAATCTGGCAATGGGTGACTGGTGAGAGAGGCATATATAGTAGTTAGATTACAGATCAGGAACAGATGTGTGCCCAGGTGAATGGAGTTGGACTAATGGGACAGGTAAGGAGAGGGAGGGGAAGTAGAAGAAGGCGGAGATCATGACAGAGAGATTCCACGATGGGGAAGGAGAAAGAAACTACTTCTGTCAATCCAAAGATGAAGTGGGGCGAGGGGGAGAAAACTCCACTGTTTGTAGAAAGAGAAAGGCTTCCAGTTAATTATTAGCCCATTTCCGTGGGGACAAAATCAGACCTCGGCAAATGTTTTTTTTGTTTTTTACAACATCAGCCAAATGGACATGGACATCTAGATTTGTTAATGGAAGTGTAGTGTGTAAGTTCCTGCGATGAAACGGGTAAAGATGTCAATTGATCTTACTTGTGTCTATCAACAGCCAAATTGTACTGAGCTCAAAGCTAGTGATTTTTTTTTCATTTTGCACATGCCTATAAGCAGACGTAGATGTCTGCATATGTGTAAAAGCAAGACCAGTTTTTTTTTGGCCAAGTTGGCATTACTCTCTGTTTGTGTGTGTGTGTGTGTGTGTGTGTGTGTGTGTGTGTGTGCGTGTGTGTGTGTGTGTGTGTTGGTGTTTTTGTATGGAAAGTGCTGTGTGTGGTAGAACAGGGGATTTGGTGCCATCAGCACAGTGATGTCAGCACACAGACCCAAACAAAGAGTGAATCCTAAGCTTCTCCCAGCCCTCCCCAAACTCACGTACGCATAGTTGCGGGGGGGGGGCTGGACTGGCTACACACAGAAACAGGCAAATATAAACTTTTACACACCTGCGTACGGCGCTTCACACTACACACAAGCAAATATACATAGAGGCAAACACAGAGCCGTATGGACACACACACACACACACACACACACACACACACACACACACACACACACACACAAACATACGAATAGAGGGAACAAATAAGGTGGTTTCGACAACCCAGCATGACCCTGCTTCTGCTTCAGACAAACTTTTAACCACAGCTTCTCATCTCCTTCGAGTTTGAACGGTGTATGAAAAACTAGCCCACGTGGTTGTCCTGCGTTCAAAGCTACTAAAACAATAAAGGTTTGAATAAGAGGTGAATTGGGCTGTTGATTGCCGAGGGCAGTGCACCAAGTTGTTGATTAGTGTATTCGTAACGGACAAGATTTTCATTTCTAGATGACAGCTGTTTGGCTAGCATTGACTGTATGTTGCGACCCTTCACTCTACCCCCCCCCCCCCGCCCACCCTCTATTTCCCAACTTTCAGTCCCTGTCTTGTTGACGAAGGGAAGCTGTTTAATTCATTGGAGATTACAGTTGTACCTCATCTATATGTTTGGCAGAGACCAAGGCGGTCGTTTGACGGAAACATTAATCTACATGAAAACTACTTGTCCTATGAATATGATGAGTCATTCACACATATATATACAGTATATAGATATAATCGATAAAGACATTCAATGTTCAGTTCAATGGACAACAGAACATCAACTGGAACAATTGGAATGCTCTGCTATGATGACTTGCTGTTTGTTATTGATTTTTCTTTTACTGCTTGTGTTTCTGCTTCTCTGTCTGACTGCCCGTCTTGCGTACTACTTTTCTGTTTATCATTTCCCCCCCCCCCCCCTACCCCGGCTCTAAACGCCACCATCCTCTATCCTCCAAATACTGGGGCTCACACAGGAGTGGGGTCGGGGGCAATAATAGCTTCATTTGACACGTACAGTAAAATGAGCGCTGAGTTGTTTTGCGTTGGTTGCATTGAGTAGATTCACTGGTAGATTAGATTTAGCTAAAGCCTCATGTCGATATAAAGGTAGACAAATGGAAGGCACACACGCAACAGGTACACACACACACACGCACGAATGCCAGATGATCATAGGTAGTATAAAGTATAGTAACACGTATATACTTCATTTTGACACACACAAAAATACACACACACATACACACACACAGACACACACACACACACACACACACACACACACACACACACACACACACACACACACACACACACACACACACACACACACACACACACACACACAGATAGAAACACACAGTCCCAGAGAGAGACAGAGAGATGACCCAGAGGGTGCCAGTCATGCCCAGCTTCTGCTGAGCTCCAAATTGAGCATGGCACGCCACGTATAAAGTCAGCCGCCTGGAAGAGAGCCAAGCATTGTTACTCAAAGAAGTTGGATGGTAATTACCAGAGAGCAAGAGGGAGACGGGGACGGAGAGAGAGGGAGAGATAGAGAGAGAGAGAGGGAGAGAGCAAGAGACTGCCATTCCAGTACTGTTGCACCCATAGTGTAAAATGCCCCTGTGCCAAGACTGGCCCCCCTCGAATCTCTCCTGTAGTAGGCAAGTTAAGTGCGTTATATCTTTGTGCACCCACCAAAACATAAAAACAGAGACAAACAAGGGAGGGAAAAACAGTTACAGTAAGAAAGAGAGAGCGAGAGTGAGAGAGAGAGAGAGAGAGAGAGAGAGAGAGAGAGAGAGAGAGAGAGAGAGAGAGAGATAGGAAAGGATGTCGAGCCCTTTGGCTTGTGGAATGTGTCATCTCATTGTCAATTGCGTAAACGCTTTTGTCGTTAAGACCACCGTGCGCTGGAAACACATAAAATGGTTCTTTTTCTCGCACCTCTCCCTCCCTGCCTCTTACCTCCCTCCCTGCCTCTTCCTTCCCTCCCTCCTCCCTTCACTTGCTCTCTGCTACCGCCCCATTCCCTTAACCCATCCCTGTGTGCCAACACACACATGCACACAGTAGCAGAAGTAGGTTGGGCCGTGCTGGTGCAGCTGTGACCAGAACAATAGCATTCCTTCGGTCTTAAACGCCTGGCATTTAGATTCCTAACAGTCAAAATTCCTGGCTGGGAGACACTTGTGTTTGCCTGTGAGTCTGTGTGTGTGTGTGTGTGTGTGTGTGTGTGTGTGTGTGTGTGTGTGTGTGTGTGTGTGTGTGTGTGTGTGTGTGTGTTTCTTGAAGAGAAGGGGTGTGTTGAGGGGCGCTGGAGGTTACCCTACAAGACTCCAAAAACTGTAAGGTGCCTCGCTAGGCAGTGGTCAGTGTTGTAGCCATAAAGCAGTGTTTGTGTTCGTGTGTTTTTACAAGAACCTCCTTAAAAACCAAATGATGTGTCGCATCCAACAAATCTCTGTGGTGGCAGCGTCAAATGCGACACTGCATATTTAACATGTTGGGTTTATTGCAATATATTTGTAAGTCTTTTATGCTTGTTCGGCTGAAAGGAAATCTCATGGCAAGTGTTTATGCCCCAACGTACAATTCAAACAAGGTCACAAATACGCCACCCATGCTTTTCTTTTTAATATATACATTTGCAGAGTTCCCCAAACCAAAGAGATTAATTGGGGTTGTTGCTCTACTCATCAAATGATTCAGCACTCTTGTACGTTTAAATATCACTCAAACTCGGAACATTTCGCTTTCAACGGTCTCTTTTTATTTAGCTGTGCACTTAACTTGTCCCTGGTCTGTTACCACAGTCTGATCATTCCATCAAAAATGGAATAGAAATAATGGAAAATTCCTAAATCTTATAGTTACTTAGTTTCATATCTGGCCGAAAGAAGAAATGGAATAAGCTAAAACATTACCATTTTCTGTTTTTCCGACTGGTGGCTTGAGAACTTCAGACATATCGGACTGGTCCATCTAAAATAACCCTCCCTGCCCCCCAAAAAATAATGATTCTCTCATTGACCACGCCTGTTTCACAATTTAAATATGAATTAATCTCATTAAAAACCTTGACCGTGATGAGGGAGACTCATTAAGAGCCAATCTAAAATTAATGAGGGCATCTGGAGAGAGAGGGTGGGGGGGGGGCATGGCTTAACAGATACCAACATTAACAGGCTACTGTATGTGAAACACTGGAAAATTCCCATTAATTTAAAAGTTTAAAGCACTACTGTACTGTGACTGGCAGCAGAGAGCTTTACTGTGACTCCCGACATATAATGTAATGTCCTCCGACTGACTCTTGGCCCCTCTGCTTTCAAAATCCTCTTCATCCTTTATCAGGCCCTACACTCATACAGAATCCAAAATAAACCGTATGCACTGTATTCATCCTATATATACATAAAATGATTACCACATGACCGTGCTCTATTATTCTTATGGGTTTGATATGTTCCCCATAGATATATGTTTTGGAGGGGGGTGGTGTGGTCAGTGCTTCATCGCGTGTAAACCCGACCCCTCCCCCTTGGCCCCAGCATTGCTGTCTGGGCGGCGCCCAGGATTTAGGGGCGAGGGGTGGTGCAAGGATGACCCGGTCCGGGCTCCCACAGCGATTGTTTGGTTTCGCAGATTCAGATCCCCGATGGGTCGGGGTCCACAGTGATTAGGGTGCGAGGGCCCCAGAGAGCCGGGGCCCACATGGGTTTCTCAGGTGTCTCCACAGATTAGTGTCAGAGCACTCGCGGTGGCTGATGGTAGAGGAGTAAAGCCCTGGTTATATCTTCGCATGGACGGCGCGCGGTGCCATGCACCACCTGCGCAGAGAGCGCTAGGTGTTAATAGCTGGCACATTCTCCGTTTTAGTATTCTCAGAAACCATGGGTGGCAGTAGAGAGAAAGTAGTGTGTGAAGCAGGAAGTAGTACACAAAGAAGAGCACTAGTAGACACTCGACAGCACGCAAACATGGCTGCATGCACAGAATCAGAGCTTGTGCCAAGGAGGAATTGCTGTTTATGGTGGTTGAACCGACAAAAACGCTGAAAAGAAGAAATGGAGCTGGGTCTGTCTGCCATTCCATACAGAGACAGGAGAGGGGGGATTTAAGTGATGTTCTGCTCAGCATTTTATTTCAAGAGGAGGTTGCTGAACTGTTCCTTTCCTTTTAAGAACGGAGTCACAATGTGTAATTATTCTCCCTCATTGCAAGAAACTCCACATAAATACCAATAAAAATATTTCCTTTTATTTGTAAACTGAACTTTACAAGAACTCTGTTAATTTACAATAAAATCACTGAACCTGACTGAGCTGTTTGCATATACCATTTTGTCTCTGCGTCAAAAAGTATTTGGTAGCATTTGAATTTCACAACTGACTTGGGCTGTGGATCAATGTTGTCCAACATATAAATAAAACAGCAAAATGCTGATCTCCCATCACTTCCAATACGTTTCCAGGGAATACCCCTTGTGCCAAGTTAACAAGTCTTGACATTGCGCGACCTAGCACTGCGACGTCGTACAGGTCCCCACGGTCCATGGCACTACCCCCTGGTGATGTCATTTGTATCAGGCGCTCCCTCACGCCTTCGCGCTTGGGGCAAGTATAAACCTAGCTTAAGGAAGCGGGGGTAAGGGAGTGTGAGGGTGGACTGGGTAGTGATCGTTCCTCAGGTTCAGTTCGAGGCATGGACTGAGATGAACCTCAATGGTGTCATTAGTGTGGCATCAGAGACGGTTTGCCCTGATTCCCCTAAAATAACCAAACTCTGGATTTCAGGATTGAAAAGGAATCTGGGACACTCATTTGTTGGAAATGTTGCTAACCTTTAGAGCCAAATGAGTTCCCAAGACTCTACTCATGTTTGACTTAAGTTAGCCTGGGAACGTGACAAATCTGCAGCTCATGTTTCATTTGCACAATACGCCTGGCCACCCTCCCACTCAAACAGATTTCCACCTGATCTTGCCAGGGTCAGCCAATCACAACCGTTTATCTAATATGGTGTGGGTTTGATACGATGACGATGCAGAGGAAAGCCTTTAATGCACCTTACCAAGATGGCTGCCGCTGACGCCGAAAGGTCTGTTGTGTCCGCTATCGCAGTTGAGGGACCTAACCAAGATGGCCTGTTGAATCCATTCGCGACTAGATTTTCTCTAAAAAGCTTTTGTTCATAAGAAAGATGTGTTTGCCGTACTTCCGACAGGATTTGGTGAGAGTTTAATTTACAAACCCACTCTCTCAGTGCTACGCCAAACGGTTCGTTGTTCTGATTCGTTGGAGGTCTATCAAATTGCGTTCCAGAGACATTTTGGTCTGCGCCCGTTGGTAACACCCCTTGGAAATTGAAATTGAACAGCGCAATTCCAGGCTAATATGCATTTAGGAAATGGTCAGCCGATGCTAGGCTCGACTTTAACGATATTGCAAGGGAATCTTTGAAGCAATTCAGTATTGCTTTGCGATGCAATATACACGGACACAAACAAAACATGTAAAAGTACCATGTTAAAAGTAAATGTATGTAAACTAGGAGATGACCTCAGGTTTGTGTATACGTGTGTGTTGGGTGGGGTAGTGCCCCCCCCCCCCCCCAAAAAAAAAGGAGGGTAAAAGAGAGAGGGGGTCTGTCGAGAGGTCGACTGATATACACTCCTCTTTCCTTTTTCCTCCTTCCTCTCTCTCCCTCCCTCTTTTCAACCTCCTACTCCCCGCCATCACTCTGTACCCCCAACCTCCTGCTCCTCCTCTTGCCACAGTTTTCCAACAGTGGGGGTAAAGATCATTACATGCTTTCTAATCAAACCAGCATTATTGCTCAATATGTTGGGAGCCTGGGGGTGGAGCGGGGGGTTAACTCCTGCTCCCCATTGCCCGCTCGAACTCCTGAGGCTTTGTTGAACAGTGTAGTATAAAGGCTTTGTACAAAGGCTGCCTGCAGACAATTGCACCACCCACTTTCCCCCTCAAGTTTTCTCAAAACAAGGGAAGTGTGGTTAGAAATTATCAGCAGCACAAGTCGAGGCTATGAGTCAGTAATGAAGAGCCAAAGAACATAATGACTTCGACTTGTCATCAAAGAAGCAGAACTAGTGTTAAGACGTTTTATTTTATGGTCAGCGGGCGCGCCAGCTTGCATGGACAGGTCGCCTTTTTGTCAAGTACAATTTTGAAATTGAAGTTAAAAAAGTTATTTTGGAATGTTGTGGAATACATGTAATACATTGCAGCAGGCAGTGTCATGGAAAATCAGGAAATGCCTCAGAATTGCAAGAGAAATCATAAAATACTGCCATAGTAAATTCTACCCAAAGGAAATGTTTACTATAAACATGACTTTAAACACATAAAATTCACACAGACAGATGTTGCTAAAGGCACCACACAGGGAATTGGTTATTGTTCGGGAAAAATTATTGGAATTTTGAAGTCTAAAACTATTTGGAACACCAACTTTGGCATAACACACAAACACGTTTGATGTCTTATTCAAACCATGTGATCACAAACACCTTGTGGTTCAAGTTTTATCCAAATCGATCCACATACAGAGCAGATATTAGCGAAAAATGGGCCAAATTGGATTGATATTACTGACAATGCATTTCACGCCAAAATATGGCCAACCTGGCTAAAACTATATGGAAGAAATACTTGGCCAGAACCTATGAATACGGTTGAGGTGTAGTTTAAACCGGTATGTCACAAGGATCTTGTGCTTTAAATTCAAATCGATCCACAGACAGAGCAGATTTGAATGAAAAACTGAACAACTTTGACCTGAAATATTCAGCTGTCTTGGTTAACTGACATGTCACTATTTGTGAATAAAATGAATGAGATGAGATTTACAGTAAGACGCTTTATGACGTCATCATATTATTCACTATAAATGTACAGATTCTGATTCAGAATGTCCAGTTGGACCGTGTCCAGTGTGCAGCGTAGACTCGGTCACTCTGTAGTGGTTCGACATTACCAAACTATCAATTTACGTGGTTATTTATATAGCTTCTTACCTGGTTGATGCCAGTAGCTCTCTTCTGTTGTTATTTGGATCCGTGGTCCCTATTACTTTGCCGCATTAATGAAAAATCCATTTTAAAGAAGTCCTTAAAAACTGGTCACCGTGTTGACTACAATCCACTGGAATGTGTGACTGAGTGATGCGTTCAAATTACCGTGAGGCGTCGGAAAAATGTAAGCTGTGCAATGGTAATTACTCACAGAAAAACGGCAACATTTTTCCTATTTCATGGAAACATGACTTAATGAAAATGTAATCCAAGGTGTGTTGTAATTGCAAGCAAGTTATACTCCCTCTAGTGGTTCATTTTAGTCTTACGGGCTGTAGATTTTGTCCTTCCTGTCGAAACCGCAGAAGAAGAAGTTAGACAGGAAGTTATGCTTGTCAGTCAGTTGTTGATCAGTCAGCATATTGCAGTCACGAAGCCTCGAGAATCCACCGCCATCCCTCTGTGTATCTTCTTTTAGATGGCACCATCTGTAAGTTTTACAGTATTTAAGTGTTTTGTGTTCATATCAGATGATTATTTCAGCTAAATGTGACATGCTTGTTGAAGGTATTATAGCTAATTCTTACCTTGCTAGCTAAGCTAACCGGAGCTAACCTAGAGTTAATTTGCATTTAATTTTTACTTACCTGCTTACTTGTAAATTAGCTTGTGCCTGACATATTTTGTTTGTATTTTCAGTTTCCCACTTTGCCATATTAAAGCCTGCCAAGTACAACACTTGCCTGTTCCTTGGAGGAAATAGTATGGTTAAGAGTTTAGCTGTCTGTTGAACTCAACATAGGCTTACAGGGAGCACGCTGAGAGAGAACAGAACAGGGAAAAGATGACCACTCATAAAAAAGAAGGTGACCTGGATCCTGGATTCCAAGTGACGCTTTGTACACAAGTGACATCAAGACAACCGCACTGTATGGATCAGCAGTCATACTCAGCAGTCATCATGGATGAAGATGAAACTAAAGTGAGTGCAAAAGCGGATAGTGCAGACCTAAGCAAGCTACAAGACTATACAGAAAGTGGGTGTATCAAAAGACATTCTGTCAAGTCATCACATTCAAGCCGTTCATCACCCACATCAGTCTCATCAAGAGCTAGCGTAGCTGCAGCAAAAGCACGTGCAGAGGCCAAAGCAGCTCAAGCTAAAATAGCTTGCGCACAGAAAGAGATGGAGCTAAAACATGAGGTTTGCTTAGAAACAAGAATGGACATACTTCAGCAGGAAAGAGGTCAATGCTGCATTGGTGAAAGCGGAGGTTATGGAATCTGCCGCTGCAGAAATTGGATTGCAAGTAAGTTTTAGAGACCTAGAGCCCATTCTGCCTCAGGTATCCCCACAACAGAGTAAGTGAATACATAACAGAACACACTGACATCAACCTCACTGATAAGGACACTGGTAATTTCAACGCAGACATTTACATCCAACCTGAATCTAAGCCAGTGAGAAGCAACGCAGGGAAACTTGAGTCTACACCTGCATTCACAAGCAATCACTCCCTGCAGTTCCTTCCTCTATCACAACACAATAGTCCATTATAACCCCAGGCTAAGCAATCGACAATACTGCTCTGCCCCCTATGAGGACCAAAGTACAATCACAGAGCTAGCCAAGTTCCTCGCAAGGAGTCAGCTTGTGTCCGGGGGGTTGAGCAAGTTTGACGACCACCCCGAAAACTATCTTAGCTGGAAATCAACCTTCTTGAGCACTATTTCAGGACTAGGACTCACCACAAATGACGAAATCGATCTCATCAAATGGTTGTGCGCTGAGTTCAGCGAGCAAGCCCGTAGGATTAAAGCAGAGAATGATCGCTGCCCTGCTGAGGGTTTGGACATGATGTGCTACGGTGCCCATGAAGCCATAGAGAGAGCCCTGTTATCAAAGATTGAGAACTTCCCCAGGGATCAAGGAAGACTGCGTGAGCTCTGAGATGTACTCCTGGAGTTGGATTCTGTCAAGTGTGATGGCTACCTACCTGGTCTGTTGTACTTGGACGCAGAGAGAGGTGTAGGACCGATCGTGGACAAACTGCCATTGAACCTCCAAGAAAAGTGGATGTACATAGGATCAAAGTATAAAGATGATTGCAAAGTAGGATTCCCACCATTCTCCTTCTTTGTGGAGTTTGTACGGAGAGAGGCTAAAGCTCGTAACGACCTGAGTTTTAACACAATTCTCTCCTCACCTGCACAGAAGAAGGAAAGGTTTATAGGTTACAGCAATAGAACACCTATCTCAATGAACTAATTAATTAATGAATAAATCATTTTAGTTTTACGGGCTGTAGACTTTGTACTTCCTGTCGAAACCATAGAGGAAGTTAGACAGGAAGTTATGTTTGTCAGTTGTTTATCAGTCAGCATATTGCAGTCACAAAGCCTCGACAATCCACCGCCATCCCTCTGTGTATCTTCTTTTAGATGGCACCATCTGTAAGTTTTACAGTATTTACTGTAATTTCCGGACTATTAAGCGCACCTGAATATAAGCCGCACCCACTGAATTAAAAAAATATATATATTTTGAACATAAATAAGCCGCACATGTCTATAGGCCGCAGGTGCCTACCGGTACATTGAAACAAATGAACTTTACACAGGCTTTAACGAAAAACGGCTTGTAACAAAAATAAAAAAATTGCGGTAAACAGTAGCCTACTAAGAAAGTCATTCGTCACTATCTTCCTCCTCCTGCGCACTGAAACCACTGAAGTCATCTACTTCGGTGTCGAGTTGAATAGCCTCAGAATTGCTTCATCCGATGTTGGATCGTTTTCATTGTCGCTCTCGTCACTTTCATCCGGAGGCAAATTCCCCGCTGAGCTCATGCTGCCCTCTTCAACACGCAGCAGGTCCAGCCTTTTGAAACCCGTTGATGATAGTGGATTTTTTGACCATGCTCCACGCTGTCAGGACCCACTGGCAGACACCGCGATGGTCCACCTCTAAAATCCTCAAACTTCATTGCGGTGGCGATTGTTTTGGCTTTCAGTCGGACCTGCACAGTTGAAACACCTCGGCCGTCTGCTCTCTGTGTGTTGACCCAGTCTTAGAGCTCATTTTCTGGTTCGGGCCATCTGCTTTGCTTCCCTCTGAAAGCTTTTGTTGTCTTTTTGCACCGAGTCAGTTCCTCACGCTGCTGTTTCCAACGTTTTATCATCGACTCATTAAGGCCAAGCTCCCGTGCAGCAGCTCTATTTCCTTTTCCAACAGCCAGATCGATCGCCTTCAACTTGAAAGCTGCATCATATGCATTTCTTTGTGTCTTTGCCATGATGAGGGTGACGAAATGACTACCGTAAATGATGGGAAGTTTGAGTGCGCTCGATTTAATCTAAACCGTAAACTAAACAGTCATATTGTTTCACCTTAACCCGTTGGCCAATTTCATTGGTCTAATGAAAGCTTCATGCCGCCAAAAAACTGAGCACCGTCACATAATGTGTTTTTTGCTCGGTTTTTCGGCAGCATAAAGCTTGTGAAAGCGGGAAAAATCCATAAATTAGCCGCGTCATTGGATAAGCCCCGGGGTTCAAAGTGTGGGAAAAGGGAGTGGCTTATAGTCCGGAATTACGGTAAGTGTTTTATGTTAATTTCAGATGATTATTTTGACAAGATCTTTTATTTTGATTAAAAATGAGTCAACTTTCGGCTAAATGTGACATGCTTGTTGAAGGTATTATAGCTAATACTTACCTTGCTAGCTAAGCTAACCTAGAGGTAATTTGCATTAACTTTTTACTTACCTGCTAACTTGTAAATGAGCTTGTGCCTGACGTTATATTTTGCTTGAATTTTCAGTTTGCCATATTAAATATAGCCTGCCAACTCCAACACTTGCCTGTTCCTTGGAGGAAATAGTATGGCTAAGAGTTTAGCTGTCTGTTGAACTCAACATGCTGACAGAGAACAGAACACAAGGAAAGAAAAACTCAACAAATAAATTACGTGCCTGACACGGCCCCACATGGTGAGTTCTAACAATAAGAAGTTATGGTTTAGAGGCAAACGTGGACAGTTGTTTTATAGACAGGAGAGTTGCACTGTGTAGTGGTTACTCATTGTGGTTGCTCTGCAAGATGAGCAACCAGGAGATGGCAGACTGGAGGAGCCCATGCAGTGTTCATTTTCAGTAAACTCGGAAAATCGTGCTGCGTTTCAGAGAACCCGAGAAACTGTAAAAGGTACCCAACACGACTAAACTGGACCCTGTGAATTGCTGTATAATAATAATAATTAATAATTGATACTAACTAACAAAAAATGCATGACACACTTTGATACTGTTTCACACAGGAACGCTAACTGTATGAATATATGCAGTCAGGCCAAGATACTCATGTCATGTCTCATGAATATAATTGTTTACACCAACTTGAATTCCGGCAAAACACAGAGTTTTAACCCAGGGTACTGTTGTCAACAACGCAACTTTATAACCTTGAAAGAGAAACCAGGAAGTTGTGGAAAGCTTGGAAGTGCAACTAACGATTACCAATTATCACTTTGACAACTGTGAAGTTATACAGTATATCAGATAAGATACGATAAAGATACTTTATCAATCCCCAAAAGGAAATTCCAGTGTTGCAGCAGCAATGACATGCAAGTTATATCCAACATATGTATAAAAGAAGTATGTAATCATACATACTTCACTTCTTGTATGTCATAAAATCTGCCAAATTTGTATCCTGTATTTACTGTAGTGTTTGTAACCCAACAATTGCTGTAATGATTTTTTTTTTTTTGCTAAGCTAAAACATCGCTATGATGGAGAGGCCCAGACCCAATCAAAGACTCTTAAAAATAAATAAATAAATAAATAAATAAAGGTCTTCATTTTTGCGATCAGTAGCATGAATCGATATTGTTTCTTGACGATCTGCAGACTATTTAATTAAAAGGACAACTTAAATCATCTTTAACGTGATTTTTTTTTTTTTTTTTTTAATGGTTGCAGACATTGCATAAACCTAAACCCTAATTCTGACAGACAACTCTTCGATTTAATTTCAAATTATCTTTATTTATTTAACATCGTTTGAGTTTTTGCATCTGGGCTCTACTAATCACTCCCCCCATTGGATAGAAGAGTAGAGCCCTACAGGTAGATACAGGGGAGGTGGAGGGAGCAGAGCAACACAGCAAGCAAAGCAGGAATAAACGCAAGCAGGGCTAAAGGGACTGGCTGCTTAAATAGGCTGGCCCATAATGGTGTGGAAGCATGTGGTGCCGTCGAGTTGGCGGACAGAAATAGCAAGCTACACCTCATTTGTTGAAAACCTACACAGAGGTTTGATCTTAGGTTTATTCAGGGCTTGGTAAGGCCAATTCTGACTACAAGCAATTTTTTTTACAGGGGGAAAGAGATTGTCAACAGCAGTTTTGAGGTGGTACAATTGCAGTGGTAAGGTTTTTGAGAGTAACTAGTGGTCTGACAAAACTCTGTTGCTCTGCCACATTTCCTCTCTTCCTCTCCCCTTTCCTTCCCATGTGGTAATTGGATTTACTTAACACCTGTATGAGTTCAGATTGTTTTGGGGGATTATGGCTAGTAAAACTGTGAGTCACCACTGATTATCCTTCTCTCGCCCCCCGCCCCCTCTCTCTACTGCTCTTCACATACAGAAACAGCAGACACACACACACACACACACACACACACACATACTCGCATACTGCTAACATAGATAGCGCACTTTAGATCAGGGGTCTCAAACTCAACTTACCTGGGGGCCGCTGGAGGTAGAGTCTGGGTGAGGCTGGGCCGCATCAAGTATTCCGCAAAGAAAGGGTTTCAAGTATTCCAAAAAAAAGTACAACTTCTTTTCCCTTTCCTATTGCAAAACTCTGCTGTCTTTATTAGGTCACTGATTACTCTTGTTGAGTCCACCCACTTCCTAAGTCCTCTGTACCTTGCACTGGGTGACAGGATATATTTTCCTTCCACTTAGTGTCACTCCGGAATCACGTTTCAACCAAGTGACCTAACGCGTTGGCTAACTTGTCAACAAACACCACCGGAAGCTGTCACGAGCCTGAGCTATGGTAGCCCATAAGTGATAAAAAAAAAACCCCAAAAAAAACACCCAGGCCAACGACTCGGCAAAAAGGTTCGTGTGAGAAAAACGCACGGGCCACACTAACACTAAACTTTGATGTCAAGTAGGGGGCCACAAAATATCATCCCGCGGGCCGCGAGTTTGAGACCCCTGCTTTAGATACTTTAGAAATATTACAAGAACGGATAGATTAAGTTTACTCCATAAGACGGTCAGAATACATCACCTGATAAAACTTGCCTACCATTGGAAACTGTCTGTGTTTTGTGAATAATTTCTAGCAGTGTTTTTTCAAATAGTTTAAAAGATGCAGTCATGACGTGTCAGTATTTTCGTGTCAACAGTTCCAAACGTCAAGCTTTTGTTGTAACGGCACTATTACAGTACAACCAAAGTTGATTTATTATGATGCTAAGCTGCATCACCAGTTCTTCACACTTGTTTTGCCTCTTTTAGACTGAGCTGTTTATGACATTTGAAGACAAATCTTGAGTGAGTGAATGAATTACCTATATAGAAAAATCCTCCACCACCTTAAAACTTTCCTTTTTGGTGGTCGCTTTCACCCTCCATTACAGATGCTATCGAGCAAGTGTTGGTGAGAATCTGCATAATTTATCACTGGTGTCCATGGTGCTCCTAAAACGACATTCAATGACAGCTGCACCCGTATTTTATGTCTGGAGAAAAGTTGAAGCCGGAAAGCAGGAAGTGAATTTGGCCTGAGGTGGGAATTAAGTGATGCATTTCACTACTAGTTTGTAGGTTGTGCTGTATATGCAGTAATATGAACATTGTGGGTAGGCCACAGAGATAGAGAGAGAACGTCTATGACTTTGACTTAAGATAAGATAAGATAAATTAGTCCCACACCGGGGAAATTTTCATTGTTCCAGCAGCAAAATCGGGACAGCAGAAAATAAAGAGCATATCAAGGTAACCATTATTAACAATATAAAATATATAGAAAGAAATAAAAAAACACCATAAATAGGAACCAGAGTACTAAGTGTATTGCACATATCTTGACACATTGCACATCAGGGATTGCACTTCCTTTCTTTATTTTTTTTCAACAGGTAATTTGAATCAATGTGTAGCAATTTTAGCTGTGTGTTTGTGTGTGTGTGAGCTCTGTGCGAATGAGCTCTTGTCTTTGAGTCAAAGAACTCAGATGGCCGATCCGCAAACGCACACAAACACACACACACATGCACACACCGTGAGATGCTCATACAGACAGGTGATACATCATGGATGGATGTGAGAAGGGGGGTGGGGTCAGGAGAGAGAAGGCGGAGTAAGACAATAAAATGAAGGTAGAGAAGGTTGGAGGAGGAGGAGGAGGAGACCCCAGTGTATGAAAGAGAGACAGCAGGGAAGAGAGGAAGGGAGCCATAAAGCCATGTAGTTTAATATCTGTCATTCAGTTGACTTCATTGGCTTCTTGTTGAGCACAAAGAAACATTTGCAAGAGCATGTGGAGTTATATTTGCCTCCAGTCTCATTCATAAATAAGTCAAAAGATATATTTGTCACATACAATATATATTGTACTCCGCATCACGTAGTGAAATGTTTTTTTGAGACAATGAAATAAGAATAAATAAAAATCGAAGGAAATATAAAAGGTTTAAATCATATTAAATATCTGTATACAGCAATCTAAATACCATAACAGAAACGATATGTATATTTATATACCACAACATATAAAAAAATATATATGGACATTGTGCAATGTTTGTTGTATTATAGAATAGTATTAAAACAATGAGGTGAGCACATTTATGAAGTGAGTCCTAGGTTCGTGACAGAGTTCAGTGTGTTTATGGCCGAGCGGAAGAAGCTCTTTCTGACAGTCTCTCTGTTCTGGTCTTGTGGCTGCGGAGGCGTCTGCCTGACCGCAGCCACTGGAAAAGTCCATGGTTGGGATGGTGGGAATCCTTAATAATCCTCTCAGCTCTTTTCCTGCACTGCCTGGTGTATGTAAGTTTTGTAGGGGGGCGAGTGTTGTCCCAGTCGTACGCTCAGCGGAACGTAAAATTCTCCATACCAGGCGGCGATGCACCCTGACAGGATGCACTGGATGGTATTATAGTAGAAGGTTACTGAATATGTGGAGAGACTCTGAACTTCCTCAGTTGTCTGAGGTGATAAAGGTGCTGCCTTGTGCCCTGAGTCTGTGTGTTGTGTCCATGTCAGGTCCTCAGTGATGTCTACACCGAGGTACCAGAAGCTTCTCACAACTGTGGCCGCCTTGATGATGAGGTGGGAGTAGATTCTCTGCTGTGTCCTTCTGAAGTCTACAATCAGCTCCTTGGTTTTGTTGACATTCAGGTAGAGTCTGTTGGCCTGGCACCACAGTGTCAGGCCCACCACTAATGTGTGTACTATGTGTGTATAGAGAGTACAGCAGGGGGCTCAGGACACAACTTTGGGGGGCTCCTGTGTTGAGGGTCAGTGGGGTTGAGGTGGGGCAAACCACCTTCACCACCGGGTGTCTGCCAGTGAGGAAGTCAAGGCAGGTGAACACTCCAATTTCTCTGAGCTTGGTGACCTGGGGGATCTGGGGGGACAATATGGTATTGAACGCAGAACTTTAATCAATGAACAGCATTCTGACATAGTCCCCTCCTCCTGCCACTGTCAAGGTGGGATAGGGTGGTGTGCAGCACATGGGAGGTGGGACGGTAGGTAAAAGTTCATACTGATGAGGTTTTGCTAAATGAATTCATGAGGCACAATCCATAGGAAGTTTTGAACTAGCTTTGAGAGGTTTAACAGTTAGGCTACTTCCACTCCTGGTGGAGGTACTCAGAAGACATTCACCTCATGACATCAAATGTTGCTTTGAAGGGAAATTACAGTACAATGTTTTACAAAGCCCAAGGCATGGTCGTCACGAAACACAAATATGTACAGTTCTTAAGTTAGCTGAAGTAGTTCATTTAAACTCCTCCAGAAACAACAGTATCAATATTGAATGCCATTTACTTGCAGTTTGATGGGAAAATGAAGAGAGGGGGAAAATAGCATTCAAGTCTGAGATTTAATTTTAGAGATGAACAGATGTGGGGAGGGGTACAGGACCATCTCAAAGGCACTGAAAAAAACCCACAGTAAAGTATTGGCAAAAATGTAACATACTACAGGAAAGTTGTGAAACTAAAGTGGAATTTTATGGCACTAAACTGTGTGTGTGGCATTAATACAACACTACACATTAGCCAGGTAACACAATCCACAAAGAAAGGATTACAGAGGGAAACAAGCCATTAACAACTGAACAACCATCGTTGCAACAATAAATCTGAATATCTGACACTTCAGTTAGGGTGTGATCCATAAACATCAAATCAATACATCAATACAAGTCACAAGTCTGTAACATTTTCAATACGCATTTGCCAATAGACGAATACTATAGTCTAGTAACTGACCAACATAGCTGATGGGAAATGGGGGTAAACTGCTGAAGATGGCCGCTAGGTTTGGATACATTTGGATAAGTGAGGTTTAGATAAACAGGGTTCTACTGTGAGCCACAAATCAACGTTAAACTTATTTAATAGAATCTAGGTTAGGCCTGTTAATCAAGTTAGGCCAAAGCAATCGTACAGTGCATACCTCCAACTCTTGCGCTGTTATGAGCAACAAAATCAGTGGCTTAACGCACAGAGAAGGCCGGTGGCTCTTTAGTTCTTCTAAGGTAAGACTTTCCTATTGAAACGACCAAAGGCCGGAGGCGTTGGGGGGGGCTAGAACACACAGATGGAGAGAGCAGCAGGAGAGGGATGGGGAAAAAAAGGGGACCTAAGAGGGGTTTATCGGGGGAAAACAGAGAGGAAAGAGGGGGCGGTTTCATGGGTGGGGGGGGTCGAAGGGGTGAAGCAGGAACTTCCCATGCTGGCTTCCCAGTGTGGCTACGTAATGAGGGTGATGCGCACGTACACACACACACACCCACACACACACACACACACACACACACACACACACACACACACACACAATCGGGGCCGAGCACAGACCCACGGCTGATTAGTGCCACACAAAGGGCCCAAACAGAAGTAGGGGAACACACAATGGGAGCAGGGCCTCAAGGCGTGGATTACTTCTGCCCCGAGAGAGAGAGAGGCAGAGAGGGAGACAGGGAGGGAGAGAGAGACAGAGGGAGAGGGAGAGAGAGAGAGTTCCACTGTGCTGGACAGGCAACAGGGTGGGGTGTGGGTGGGGTGGGGCAGCGGTTCAATGTTTCAGATTTAAAGAGACATTAACATCTGAAAAAATGCGTAGGTACTCGTTCGCAACACCGACAACAACAACAGCGGATTTAGCATGACTCTCTCGGCAGCGCAGTCAGCGATCCAAACTTTTAACTGACCGACAGCCTCCCCCCTCGTCCATGTAGTTCGCTATCTACTCATTTCTTCAGACATGACATAACTAACATTATACGGCAAGGGTTAATGAACAAAAAAATGTATTTTTGCTTTTGACAGAAGACCAGGAAATGGTTATAGTCTCTGCTGTTCAATTAACATTAACAATTAGGCACCGACTTGAGCACTGTCTAGGCCACTTCATCTTGGCCTTCCTCATATTCCCTCTTCGCTTCTTCCACTCTCTTTCACTCTTAGTCTCATTCTCGTTTGAGCGAGGCTTTCATGGATTGTTTGACTGGTATTGCTGCAAACAACAACCCAAACAACTACAAAAACATTGTTTTGCACTGCTTGCGGAATATTCTTGAAGATAGATACATAATAGAGAATGAGTACGAGAATGAGATATGTGTGGGGATGAGTGGTAAATGGGATAAAATGTTAGACAGGATGGTGGGCAAATCCACAATTTGGCACAATTGCAATGCCCTCCCTCCTCAAATAACTAAATGCTATTTAAATACACCGTAACTGACACACACCCACACCCACACACACACACACACACACACACACACACACACACACATACACACGCACATTTCAAATTTAAGAAACACACGCTTGCCCACACCAGCGTGTTGTTGGAAGAATGAGAACCCTGAAACAGAAGTTGTGCAGGTTTCTGTGTTTGATAAATCGTGGAGTGCAGAAGCCATCAGAGGGAACAGCAGCTATAATGAAACGATAAAAAAAAGATAATTATGGAGTAAAATATCCAGAGCCTTTTAATCCCCTGCCCCCTTGAACACACACACACACACACACACACACACATACACACACACACACACACACACACACACACACACACACACACACACACACACACACACACACACACACACACACACACACACACACACACACACACACCCTTGACCCTCTGATTCACAAGACTCTCAAATGGTCCTCAGCATTTAGCAGCGCAGAGTAGATTCCAATTACGCTCCAAACGGCCGTTTGGAGCGTAATTGGCCCCCTTTCTGCGTTCTGTTTGCCCACAGAGAGCGTGTGACAACACTAAGCGAGCCGCACATGTTAGCTCGCTCCAGGTCACGTACAATTTAGACGTATTCCCTAAATGTCATGGCGTGCGTAGAACCAAACACGCAATGAAAGGCCAATAAATGAAACGCTTCCAATCGCGTTTGTTGCCGTTTGTTCTCCCTGGGAATGAGAATATTTTGTGCATTTGGTAAAGATGGCATCCTCCATTTTATACTACTCAAATCATTCTGGTTTATTTTCGATTATCTTGCCATATTTTACTGTGTACTGTGTAACTGTGAGGTTTATTGTATGTTTCACTTTTTTCCCCATATACTGCATTTTTATAATAATAATAATTATAATTATTATTATAAATACAACATATATTATTATCTTATATTACTTCCTCTCGTTCTTAAACTTACACAATGTGTCTTTCCCCTGTTCCAATTCCTTGGTTGATACAAGCCCTTCACCATGAAGAAACAGTTAGTTGAAATTCTGGAGCCTGTGAAAATCTCTCTCTCTCTCTCTCTCTCTCTCTCTCTCTCTCTCTCTCTCCTTCCTCTCTCTCTGTCTCTCTCTCTGTTTTAAAAAAGAGTTTTTAAAACTTGGGCTGCTTTCAACTGGATGAGACGGGATCCTGCAGCCTCACTGCACTGATTTTTGGAGGAGCAGATCATCCCAACAGTTCCCAACAGAAATGACCCCTTCTCCGAGCTTTACTTTCTTGAAAACGAAATGAAATTTGAAGACTTATACACTGTCGTAGGAAAAATTCTATATAAATGTTGTGTGAAAACACTAAACAGAACAAAACTGGAGGGGAGGACGGACACAGTATGGAGGTAGAGGCTTGGGGTAAACAGCGCAATAAAACCAGTGTGGCAGGCTCTCTATAAGCCTCCACTTAACAATGGGTCAGGTGACCTCCAATGGAGAATCTCACATACTGCTATCGCTGTGAATGCTTTTATTTGTGTCATCAATCCAACAGTATCCAAATAATGTCTGTTAGGGGCTGTTTTTTAATGGTTTCTTTTCTTCTTTTTTAAAATCCCATAGACGTGACCCACTTTTTAAAGTTTAAAGTTGTTTTTTTTAGAAGTTCAATGAAAATTTCTTTGAAACTGCCTTTGTGTTTGGTGCTGGGTACAATAAGCTAGACCCAACTAAATGAAAAATGTTTTAGTTGGGAAAGCAAAACTTGCAATTTACAAAATCAGGAAAACTACAATACAAAATGATTTAAATCAATAGGTTGTTTGTTGCTCTGGTGATTTTAGGTTTTAGAAACTAATGAGTAAGGTTGGATGGAGCAGGATGGTGCTACAAGGACATAATTTGCTCTGTTTTGGATGGAAACGTGATCTTTAGCACTGTGTTTGGTTGATTCTTGGTATGATGATATAAATTAATGTTTTGCTTCTCCTTTGCAGCCTTTTTTGGTTGTATGGTTTATAATGTTATTTTTTTAACTTTTTATTTATTTATTAGTATCATCATTGCTATACCATTACTACTAATATGTATTTATTTATTTATTTATTGCTTTGTTGATTGATTTGTCTTCCATTTTTGTGCTTGTGCCATTGGAATCAATAGATACCACATGTGCTAAATAAAGGTTTTTAAAAACTCGAAATGCTCTCTCTCACTCTCTCTCTCTCTCTCTCTTGCGCTCTCTCGCTCTCACTCCCTCTCTCCTCCTCCTGTACTGTGGGTCAAGGTGTGTTCAAATGACATGGAAAAGGAGATTTTCCACTGGTGGAGCTGCTACAGTCTAATTCACCCCAAGGCAGCAACACAGAACTGATTGAAATGTGTGTGTGTGTGTGTGTGTGTGTGTGTGTGTGTGTGTGTGAGTGAAGGAGAGAGAGAGCGAGAGATTATAGCTCTTGTGTAAAATGAATGTCAGTTGAACAGTGTACTGAACATAAATATGAGAGATGTGGTTTTTTTATGGAACAGAATATTAATTGTAACATGAAAGAGAGGAAGGGGTCTGGGCGCATGTGTTAAGTCCTTCTCTCTGTCTCTGTCTCTCCCTCACTAGAAATCATCTGTCTCTTACTAGGTGTGGCCCTGTGTTACATCATCGTACAACATGTATGGAACCCTCCAAGGATGGGGTCGATAATGTGGTAGAATCTGGAGGGACACACACACACACACACACACACACACACACACACACACCTTTTAAATAGAGAAAATAATAACACATCCAAATTGTAAGATGTAGAATTGATGACATTCAGAAAACACTTGAATTCAGTTAAATTCAATGGAGCTGGACTGGAACATTGTGACGAGTGGAACTGAATCGAATCTGAACTGCATCACACGGAGCAGAACTGAGGAAAAATAACACAGGTTAATTACAACCGAGATTGATTCCAACTCCAAAGAAAACCAAAAAATATTTTGGGTATGTGTTAAGCGCAGCATGTAGGAAAATGAAAAATAGCGCTCATCGTCTTGTCAGAGGTATTAAACTATTTTGTGTGCCAAATTGATAAAGATATCCAAGATAGTTAGATATATAAGATGGTGTATTATATGATGATTTGATAATGGTCTGGTCTCACACTTGGAACAAGTTGAAACGTGAGATATTTTACATGGGACTGTATACAGTACATAAGTCTGGATATTGTTGCATACATTTTTTTATCACGGTGACAAGCAAACAGATCTCGATAAATTGAATCAAATTCTATCTGCTCACTGGCATCCAGCGGCAGGTATTGGTTCAACTCTGGCTGCCTCAATACACACACACACACACACACACACACACACACACACACACACACACACACACACACACACACACACACACACACACACACACACGCACACACACACACACACGTACGTACATACACTGTGATCGAAAATTCTACATTCTTAGATATATTCTTATATTCTTAGATAATTCTATATTATATCTCTTGTATGGGCCTCATTCTGTATTTTGCTATGTCTGCAGTTCTGCAGCCAGTGAAGGTCAACGCTCAGTAAGACATGCAGTACCATGCTCATTATTTTCTAGACATCTACAAAATACTGATGTTGCACCTGTCCCCAACCAGTACTGTTCATTATTTTTAATGAGCACACATCTGTATCATTGAATGTGTTACAAAACATGAAGTTATCGTAGGGGCTGGTCAAGGGATGCGCCCAACCTTCTGTGTATACAAAACTCCGACACAGGTAGTCAGACAATATTGTTTTCACCGCTGTCGGAGTTTCAAGGTGTCGTTCTAATTTGTTTTGCAAAATAAATTTTGTTAGCACAACAAGGATCTCATTTTTGTTACCGATAGCGAAGCAGGTTTACCTCACCGATGATGCAGTGGAATTTCGGAGAAATTTTGGCGACGAGGATGGAATCTCTGACCTTTGTTTGGATCTCTCTGAGCTCAGGTTAAGTGCACAACAGCAGTCCAGGACGGACTGTAAGACATCCGAGACGGAGTTGTGAGAGCAGTACCGGCAGAGACAACATGAGATCCTGGATAAATTAAGGTGAGGACACACTGAGATTAACAGTGTCGATCGTGGGAAAAACCTAATATCAAATTGGTATATAAATGCATAGAGCTAATATCGACTCCTCAGACAGACGTGTTGCCGCCTACGCCTCCGTCAAGAGAAACATGTTTAAAATAGTTTGTATAAATCTGTCGGCATCAAGGGAAGCTTGGCAACTGTGTTGCCGAAAGGAAACGCATAGAGAGGACAGTTAAACTGACCAAATTTGTATCATTGAGAAGAATTGTGTTTTTTTTAACAAAAAGGTCGACATAATTAAATAAAGAACTTGTCAAATATAAATATATAAATTAATCTTGATATAAATATTGAATCAGGGGCCTCTCTGGTTTTGTTATGTCTCTGAGAGCAGATGTGATGCAGATCTGTTGTGTTGTTTGAGGTTGTGGGACAACATCAGAACCGCATCAGTTTGGTTTTTAAGTTTTGAGTTTTTTGGAGTTATTTGTTTTGCGTTCTTGTGTTCAAAGTGATTTGCTGGTTGAATTGTAGTTTGATCTGCTGATCAGTCAACATCATAGTGTGATTTGGTGTTTGTGTGCGTGTGTGTTCAAATCCTTACTGGCTGCTTTTCCAGTAAAGCTGGTTATTGTTTGAAATCAAACAGTCTTTCTCTCTCTCACTAGAGCGAAAAACACTGTTATTATACTGCTCTCTCTCTCTATTAAGGAAAAAACGAAAAGGGAGGGGATCTTGCTGTGAGTGTTTGTGTGTGAGAGGTGGAAACATCCCGGCATTGTGTTTGTGAATGCTTGTGCCCGATGGAGGGGAACTGGAGTGAGAGGTGGAGAGTGGAGATGCTGCAGAATTAAGCGATTTAAAATTGTTATTTTATACTTTAAAGGTGTTCCGATTGATTATGGTTAGGACTAGTGGTGCTGAATCATACATTGTTGAAGCAGACTAAAACAAAATCAATCAGTTCATAACAAAGGAGAAACAGATACAACAAATAAATAAATAAAAAATCTCCTGCCAGTCTGCAGGGTATTGAGATACAGGTTTGGCATTAAAGAGAATGCTCCGTCTCAGCTGATCGATTCGTTTCATAGACGGAATTTTGCAATTTTGTTTCTTTCTCAAAATTGTTTTGGAGATACTGGTGGTCTAGTTTTCGGGACTTCATTTCTAGCCAGTTTCATGAGGTTTTGGTCGTTCGGGGGAAGAGCCGGGCGCCCATTGGGTGGTTAGCCTTTGGCTCGTTCCACATTTTTGTTCATTTTTGCCACGCACTCCCATAAGGTTTTATTTGCATTAATCATATAAGTAATAACAAGTTCACATGAATTCTGAGTGTTTTAATTGTTGTTTGGGGTGCGTGAAATGTATGAGGTGCTGAACAGCTGTCCAATAGGTTGCGCTGGAACATGTATGGATATTATGATTTCAGAGTGATTTTGTGAGTGTCTTGGGGTAAAAAACGTATGCATCATACAAATCATCTGGCTGATGAAATCATGGTGAAACAAGTGAATAGAGTAAACGCGGAATAAGCGCTGTGTGTGTGTTGCACATAATATATCAGTCCCACACCCCCTGGTGAAAGGACGGAATCATGCACGATTAACTCTAATAAAATATACCGTTGGGATTGCTGGGAAAGAATGTTGCAAGGCCTGAAATAATTTGGAAATAACTTAAGAGACAGCATGTACATGTGGAAAATAATCTGATTGACTAACACGTTTTTTTTTTTTCCTTCTGTGTTTCTCCCCCCTCATTCTCCCTCTCTCTCTCTCCCCCTCCCTCTATTTCTCTTTATTTTACTTTTTTCTTTTCTCTCTAGATTCCACCATCTACAGCGATGTGGGTAGCAAAGGCCACTCGAACAACGGAGTGGACCGGGCCTCCCAAATGTATGGTCGACAAGCATGGAAGAGACACAGTACAGCAATTACAATTATAGGGAAAACTTGTTTTTCCAGCTAACGTCATTTTTAGTTTAACCCAGCTAAAAATTTTGAAGGGAAAACCACAATGTTATCAAGATCCCAAGAACGCCACCAGCAATGAAGGTGTCCCACACCAGAACTGGGAGAAAACCACTGCCCCGTGCCCACGACAGACGCTCATCCTCCAGATGCCTCAGAATACCCCGACCTAGAAGACACATTCGTCCTCCCTGTTATGGCCTGACTGATGGATCCCCAGCAGGTGCCTGATAATCATCCTCCAGATAAATGGTGAACCAATACCATTTCTTGTTGACTTCCTTGCAAGATATTCAGTACTACTGTATGTGCTAATAAACTCACATCAAACCTACCATTATCGGGATGCTCGACTGATGTTGTTGGAGGAGCAGGACAAAGACTGATGGAGAGTTTCACTGTACCTTGTACAATGGGGATGAAGCAAACACCACAACATTATGTCATGGCTTCATACTCTCGAAACTGTTGCCCCATTCACCTGTGTGGCCGAGAACTGATGTGTGTATTAGCCATTGCCATTAAGTGTACAGAAAGTGGTCTTAAAATCTCACATGTTAGGAAAGATTTGCACTGCACTGCCAGAATTAGTAATGAAGGGCAGGATAAAGAGTTTGAGAAGAAATGGTTGAGGGAAAGTTATAAATGTGACTTACTATCAGGAAAGGGAATTCTCCGCCCACCCAATATTGTGCGTTAACGGTCCAATTGACCTCGACACAGGAAGCCTGCAATTGTTGGCAAAATAATCAAATATATCATGGCAATCTATTGGCCCTTGGATTGCAAAATGTGTTAGCATAATGGTTTGGCAGGAACTTCCTGATGGAAGTCAATTCAGCCCAAAAAGTATGGTTTGGTGGTTTCCTTATCAATCCACCTTAACGGGTAAGCGATTAGTTCGCCTCCTCCCTGTACTACCACAGGGATTTTTGTTTACCTTAATGTTGAGGAACACCCTGCATTAAAGGGGGTACCGGAGACTTTCTGGGCCACAAACAAATATGATGTTGGACCAATAAGGGGTGCAACTCCCCTTACCGACCACTTATCCATCAAAGCATTTTGAGGGCCGGTTCGGAGTTGGTGCCTAATCTGGAACCAGTTCTTCAGGTTTCTATAGCAAAAGAACCGGCTCTGGAACTGGTTCCAGAGCGCTACCACTTGCTTGCTGGACTGGAACTGAGAGCCATTTACATCGAGAGGGCTGGTGGCGGGGAGATGCAAGCCCAAGCAAAACATTGTGAAATATAATAAAATATATGAGTGAAATATTGTAAAATACATCATATTTTATTGAGTCAGAGCACACTTTTTCTTTAAAGTATTATAACGCACTCTGGAACTCTGGCAGTTATGAAATTATGATACAGAATTTTTTGTGGATGACTCTGCACAAAGGTCAACCACTGACACAAAGGTCTCCCACTTGTGGCATACGTGGAAAACTCCCGAGCCGACGCAGCCACCAAAGCCACCGCTGTATCTGAAACTGCTCATGTTCTGAGAGTGGTTGTCTCCCCCGCAGATGAGGAGGACATGGATTTCCTCACTCGTTTCCCTTCAAGCACACACATCCCGCACCAAACTGTCATCGTGGAATACCAAAGACATTTGGTATTCCACGATGACGATGAGTGACCATATCTACCCCGCTAATTTTCTCATTACTTTGCTTGTTTGACTCATGGAAAAGACCACGTGTCAAAGGGGGTGATGGTTAGAGAATTATTATATATTATATTATTATATTAATTATTATAAATATTACAAAATCTTCTTGCTGAACATTTGAAGAATTTGTAAAAAATTAGTGTGGCCGTTTCGCCACCACATGCCGCCCAAGGGGCGGTTGTAAACACCAGTTTATTGTAGAGTGAGCTAGCTGGAATTAGCCCAGGAGAAAAAAAATATTAACTGGTCCGCTTCCAGAGGACGTGGTCCCCGGAACACCACGGTCGACTGGTCTCATTCCCCAGAGCGACGATGCTTATTCCCCTCCTCTCTTCTGGAGTGTGGGAACCCGAGCTGCTGTATTGGCTTGTGAAGGCATGGCCGGTCTTGACTGTTGCAGGGGCTGCATGGAGGGGTGGGTGCTGGATGGTCCCGGCGAAGGCTGCTGGGCGAAGAAGCTAGCTGCCAGTAGTTACCGATGGTGGTTGCTGCGCCTGCTTCTCCCCGGTCCTCCGCCGGACCCCCTGGGTGCTGCTGCTGCCAGTCGGGAAAGGGTTGGTGCTGGGGCTGTCCGTTGAACCGCTGGTTGCTCCAGGGCGTCTTCGCATGGCCCTTCTGTGTCCCTTCCCCGTGCCAGAGAGTCCCTGAACAGGGGCCAGTGTGGCCGTTTCGCCACCACACGCCACCCAAGTGGCATTTTCAGGGCACAGAAACACAGACAACAGGGGGGGTTGTAAACACCAGTTTATTGTAGAGAGTGGGCTAGCTGGAATTAGCCCAGGATTCAACACAATAAAACAAGTCCTGACACAGGCTCCTATCCTGTGTGTGTGTGTTGGAATGAGAGCTTACCCTGTTGCTTGTTAGACCAACCAACAAGCAACAGGTATGCAGCCACCCTGATCCAAATTACCTAGATCCAGGTCAGGTGTGGCTGCTCACCACATCATCCCACCACAATGTGTTCTTTGTGCTCAGAACAACACAGGTGTTACTACTGCCAGCTCTTCCCATCCTACTCTGAGTGCCCCTCATGACGGACTATATCGGGCTGAATATTTTTTTGTGATAATTGAAGTGTTTTCTAAATTGATTAAAGTGTTCCCCTATAAAACCAATGATGCCCATGCCGTGGCAAAAGCACTACTGACGGATCATTCCATGCTGGGGGATCCCAGTGAAGGTAAGCTCAGATAATGGTAGTAATTCTACTAACCAAGTGCTGAAGGAAGTCTCTGCTTATCTGGGGATCCAGATAAGATTTCATTGCTCTTGTCATCCACAATGCGGTGGCGCTGTGGAAAGAGGAAATGAACGATAAAATATAAACTAGTAAAAACTATGGCTGAAACTAAACTTGATTGGATTTCATGCCTGCCACTAGTAATGATGGGAATGTGAGGACGATCACGATCCCCAGCCACGAGTATCGACACCTCCCTAGCATACAAACTGAACTTCTTTTATGAGCGGTTGGAGGCTGGCAACAACACCACTAGCTAAAAGGCTAATTAGAGTTAAATCGCTGGGGATGAGCCCGTACTCTCAGTATCAGAGCAAGATGTCAGGAGGGCTCTGATGCGTGTGAACACCAGGAAAGCTGTGGATATCTGTGGCATATCTGGGCGAGTACTGAAGACCTGTGCTAACCAGCTAGCCCCGCTGCTCACTAGGATATTCAACACCTCCCTGGCCGAGTTGGTGGTCCCATTCTGTTTCAAAAGGTACTCCATCATCCCTGTGCCAAAGAACGCCTCTCCAGCCTGCTTGACTCTCCTCGGTGGTTATGAAGTGCTTGAAGATTCTGATTCAGAATTTCCTCACAACCTGGCCCAGGTGGTTAGGGTGGGGAGGCACACGACCAGCATCCTCACCCTGAACACAGGGTCCCACCAGGGCTGCATCCTCATCCCCCTACTGTACCCCCCGTACACACATGACTGTGTGGCCAGGTCCAGCTCCAACACCATCATCAAGTTTGCTGACATCACGGACATGGTGGGCCTGATCACAAACAGCAACAAGAAGGCCTACCATGAGGAGGTGGATGAACCTGTCACTCTTGTGCCAGGAAAGCAACCTCCTCCCGAAAGTCAGCAAAACTATGGAGTGGATTGTGGCCTTAAGGAGAGGATTTCAACCGAGGACAAACGCGCTGTTGAGGATTAATTGGACTTCTGTTGACAGGGTGAGCAGCTTCAAGTACCTGGGTGTCCGCATCACGGAGGACTTAACATGGACTAAACATACAGACATTCTGGTGACAAAGGTAAGGCAGCGTCTATACCACCTCAGACAGCTGAAGAAATTCCGGGTCTCGGTGAGGATCCTCAAATCCTTCTACTCTGGGAACTACACTGCTCAGAACAGGTGGGCCCTACAGAGGGTGGTGTGTTCAGCCGAACATATCACTGGAATTACCCTCTCTGCAGGACTTATACACGAGGAGGTGTTGTAGCAGAGCCTGCGGGATCATGAAGGATCCTCACTACCCCTGACTGAGACGGAGTTTCTTCCTTTTTTTTTTTTTTGTGTGTGTGTGTGTGTGTGTGTGTGTGAAGTAGTGTGTGAAGAAGTCCACCAGTGAGTGTACATGACTTATCCCCATTGGTACGGGTGTAGAAGGTCGGTGTTATGTGGAGACCCCGCACCCCAGGGGCGCACACATACAACCAACCCCCAGGTGCAGGCACAAGGCGCAGCCGCCAGCACAGAACCGGGCCACGGGCGCAAGGCACGGACCGCGGGCCCAGATCACGGCCCCACAGCAACAGACTGACACCCCGCCCGAGCCGCCCGCCCCACGGGCGAGCTGGCAGGACCACCACGCCCCGCACAAGGGGGAGGCCCGCCCCACTGCAGCCGACCAGACACCCCGCCCGGCGTGAGTGCCGAAAGTCCATACACATTGCAGCGTGTGCCCAGTGTGGGGCACCTCGATGTTACACTGGCCCCCCCCCGGCGATGTAGGCTGCCGGGTATACAGGCCCTCCGCCACCCCCAGCACCCGGGGCGCCCACCGCAGAGAAGCCGCACCGCAGAAGCAGAAGGCCAACAGCACCCGGAGCTCTCCGCAGCCCCGCCAGATCGCAGCACATCCCAAGCCACCAGGCGCAAGCCGTCAGGACTCCAGCCAGGCCGGGAGGGGGGGCTAACCCGCCCGCCAACCCGCCAACCATGCCCCCACACCGACCCACCAGCGGCCAGCCACTCAAGAAACCCCCCCCCTCCCCAGTGCTCAATGTGTGCTGTTGGTAATTGCAGTCAAAATTGTGTGTCCGACCCCAGCGGCGCGCCGACCCGCGGACCACGGGCCCCGAGACCCGAACCAGCGACCCACACCCCCCGCCCCCAACCCGAGCCCCAGAACCCACAACCACGCCCGGAACCCACACACGGACTGTCAACGCTGAACTCACCAGGGGCACTCACTGAGACACAGTCATAGGCCCCACTGCCTTACTATATTGTATGTTGTATATTGTATTGTATTGTATACTGTACTGCATGCTGTATCACTGTACTGGGTTATAGCATACTGTGCTGTATTGCTGTTTGGTGTTACTGTACTACTGTGCTGTACTGTTACTGTATATTGTGCTGTATATCTCAACACACACTACCTCACTTTATTCACATGCCACTTTACTGCACCTATCTGTATATACATAATAGTCTACTACCTTCATTACAATGCTGTATTCCCACTGAGTGTATTACCTTTTTTACTCTTATTTTATTCAATTTACTAATGGAATTACGTTTCAGGAATCAGTTACTTTAGTTAGTTTAATTAGTTAGTTAATTAGTTAGCTACTCTGTCAGTTAGTTCTTATTGTGCATAATCTCTGGGTGCGTTTCAATGTCATTTCACTGCATATATGTATACTTGTATGTATATGTACGTGATGTGAAGTGCTGACGGAGGGACCAATGCAAATAGGTTTGTCTCCCTTAAAAAAACCCCACAAATGAATTACATCATGTAGAGCAAGCAATGTTGTCATATTTCACTCCACTACTTAAGTCTATTTGTGCCCCTGGCAAAGCAACCCTGCCCATCCCCACTCAGAAGACCCCTGCATGACCTCCGACCAGGTGACACGGTGGTGACTTCTGGAGAAAGAGTTGGAGGTCTACCAGATTCTTTGGGCCGTTCCAGATCCTCCTCACCACTGCAGCAGCAGTAATGATGGCAGAACGACCAACGTGGGTGCACGCCTCTAACTGCAAGAAAGTCCTCGACCCTTCAGAGGACCGACCAGCGGAGGGAGATGACAAAGAATCATCAGAAATGAACTGAGGTCAATGGTCCCAACCAACAGAGTGAAGTGATGACGCCCCGCCAACAGAAAAGGGTTGGTCATGTCTGTATGATCATGTTCCTCATCATTGTAACCATTGTCCTGCTGATCACCCAACCCTATCGCTCCCATACTCCACCTTTGAACACAGTCGCACAGCTGGACTCAGACAACAGGATCTTCCCCACCCCACCCCTCTCACACCAACCAAACTCAAACCCACCCCAAATCCAGAGGTGGACACCTTGCAATGGAAAAAGAGAAGTCTGTTCAAGAACACAGACTGGAAGCCATGGGGTTTTGACTCCACTGCCCTCAAACACAAAGACTCAAAACAGTTGAACTCCTTCTTGCCTATATCGCTCGACACATGTATGGCCCTGATCATCCCATACTGGCCCCCCAAACTCATGGTCCAGTATTTTCTACCTAAAAGCTACTCCCACTGTTTGTTTAGTAGAAATTCTATCCATAGTCCAATATCAACAATCCAGATCTTTGGTCAGCCCACTCACTCTTACCAATCTCGACAAAGAACGTCCGAGGTGTTCCTTGTTAGTTATTGCTTGGTTTGGAAAACATGGCAAAGTTTAAGGCGGGCGCAAATTCTCAGACGAAACATCATGCTTGTGTACTCTGGTATTGCGCCCGCGTGCAGATTGCACTATACCACAAAATACATGACCTACTCCGAACCCATTGAACAGCCCCACATACCTGCTTATTTACCCCCCTACTCATGTGTTTGCAACAGCGGCTATGGCTAACAAATGGGCTATGCTCATTGTTCTCACATCCTAGTCGGCTTCCCTACTCCTTCCCTAACCAGACACACTAAGAAAGTGAAATTAACCTTCCAAAATAATGTCCCCATAGATGATTTTGACTCTCTAAACACTGATGTTTCACATGGCATTAATTATCGTATCGACGTCTACTGGTTGTGTGGAAACGGACACCCATGCCTTCCTGTCCGCAAACCGGGATGGCTGTTTTCATTCTGTTAATCTCACTGTCGAAAAAACTTGCAGTTCATTCCAGGTACCAATGACAGCACACCCCCTACCCACTTCCAAACAAAGAAATGGCCCAATTTAATAACCTGCCATTGTTCAACTATCATGTTTCTCTAGGTGAGAGAAATTTTTGTCCATTTTTTCTTGTATAATTTGCATCATATTCAATTCATATATGATTTCTCTGACCCTTTTGCCTAATTTATATACATATGTTATCATTAGTGTATATCTTTATTATGTTGTTGTTCCATTAGGAACAAAAGGGGGGAGCGTGATAGAGAATTAAATATTCTTAGATTAGGTATTAGATATTTTTATATTCCCCCATCACCACACACTCAGGAGAGAAGCCCTTGTCACGTGTCCATCTGCTCCGGGCTTATTCCAACTAGCCCCTCTCTACAATAAAATGTGTATCTGAAACCACATCGTCTGTGGACAGAGTTGTCTACAAGTAACGTCTGAACAGGGACTTTGGAGGGAGGCACCGTGGAAGGCAGCTCACTGTCCCCTCTGGAGCAGATGGACATGTGTCATGACAAGGGCTCCTCTCACGAGTGTGTGTGGGGATGGGGGTTTTACCTGTTGCTCGTTATACCAACCAACGAGCAACAGGTTTGCAGTCACCCTGATGCTGGGCCCCAATTACTCGAGACCCAGGACAGGTGTGGCTGCTTAAACCACACCATTCCCACACCACACTTATCTTGCACCTGCGCCTGAACAGTACTGCTCGTTATTTTTAATGAGAACAAATATGCATTATTGTATGTGTTACAAAACATGAAGTTACAGTAAGGACTGGTCAAGGGATGCGCCCAACCTTCTGTGTATAAAATGTGACTCCAACACAGGTAATTAGAAAATATTGCCTTCAACACTTTCAGAGTGTCACTGTATTATTACATTTATTTAGCAAAATACATTTTGTTAATAGAACAAGAATCTTAGTTTTAATCCTTATAGCGACGCACGTTTACCTCGCCTCCTCTGACAATTCACTGATGAAGTCCCCTTTGGGTATCTTTAACCCAGTAGTGCATTTGAGTGATCACACACAGCTCTGGTCATAACTCACAGCCATGGAGGCTAGCAGTGGAAATCGACACCCACTGTATGTGTATGTGTGTGTGTGTGTGTGTGTGTGTGTGTGTGTGTGTGTGTGCGAGTGTGTGTGCGAGTGTGTGTGCGTTGGTGTGCATGTGTGATTTTAGATGCTTCTCCTCTCATCACATCAACTTTGAGGCCCCAAAGGGATGAAACTGTCTCTGTTACACCATGTGGATCATACAGGGACTCTTTGTTTACAAACACTCCAGGACCCGAGTGTGTTTAACCTTATTGATTAGGTCCTGTCTATTGACATGGATTGGACTGATCAATCACTGCTATCTGTGTTTACCGGGTGGCCACCAGAGAGTAATTGACTAATGCCATATCGGTCGGTAAATGTGCTAACATGAGAGAGCACACACACACACACACACACACACACACACACACACACCTACACAAAAACCTGCCCGAACACTTACAACAGTCTAAATTGTACAAACTTATTTTCAAATTATACCTTTTTCCGTGTATTTAAATTACGTATTATTCATACACCTATGCAAACGAGCCTCGTTAGAATAGCGTCCAATTCACAAACATTGGTGCTAATAGCCACACGTGGTTACAGTGGCGCTATTACAATCACTAGAGACCTCAGGGAATTGCTTGGACTCCTTCCACGATCAGAGCAATGGTCCGGCGCCCTCCCAGTGGATGTTACACACAGAGATTTTGCGATCAGACGCGCTTGACAGCAAGTGAATAGTCAGTTCTTGAAGTTGGTATCGACATGCGCATGTGATTTTTTGATAATTGCAGTCAAAGTTGAAGTGAAAAATTCACTCTTTCAAACCTTACTTTAAACTCTATGAGTTATGAGTTCACTGTCCAGTCCATTGAGCAGTGCACTGCAGCACGTGTGTGTGTGTGTGTGTGTGTGTGTGTGTGTGTGTGTGTGTGTGTGTGTGTGTGTGTGTGTGTGTGTGTGTGTGTGTGTGTGTGTGTGTGTTCATGACCAAGTGGCATCCTTTTGTTTTGCTGGAATCAACCATGACATGTCACGTGTCGCCCACAACATACCTCCAACTCCATTCAGGAACCATCGCCTGTGTGTTTGTAAGAGCGAGAGAGAGAGAGGTAGAGATCATAAACCATCCCAAACACTTGAAAAACCATTGTTTCTGACGGCAGCACACACACGCAGACAGACCCACACGCACACACACACACACACACACACACACACACACACACAAACTGACCGACTATACTTAGCAATAGAGAAATGAAATCAAATGTTGTGCTGTCTAATTGTGTTATATTTAGTATGTGATACGCAAATTACTCATAACACGACGTTACCTATAAAAATGAATGAATATATACACAAAACTCTTTACTGTTGCTGTCCCGCTGCTTCTGTTCCTAAAGTATTTTTGTTTGAAATGACATTGACCACCTCTGGCCCTGTCAGGCAGATTAACGTGAGCCAAAACATTTTTTTTTTAAATATGGATTTTTACAATAGATGCTTGTCTGGTAACCCACCAACCAAAAGGATTGGTTGACTGTATGATACTTTTACCATAGAGTGGTACACACTTACGTGGGGGTACGCCTCTACTACTACTACTACTACTACGAAAAGGTGTGTGCAAATGTCAATGCCACCCCTCAAAATGTGCACAGGCACTGTAATTGAAAACCCACCCCTTTAAATTTTTGAAATACCCTTAAGCAGATTGAAGTGCACTCTCTCTGCCTTTCTCTCTCACCCTCTCTCTCTATATCAAATACACATGCACACACACTCATACACACAAACACACAAAAAACTATACCCAATTACACAGGTATTGAGAGGAAATAGGCAAGAAAAATGGTTTTACATGAGTGTAGTTCAGCTTGAAGGTGCCCTTATTTTTTTTACCACTCTCACTCTCTCTCTCTCTCCATCACTGTTTCTCTCTCTTTTTCTATCTATTTTCCGCGCCCGGGGGTCAGAATGCGGGACTCTAATCATTTCATTTGACACTCGAAACTGCCCTAAAGTGAGGATCTTAAACACGGACGAGAGAGAGAAAGAGAGAGAGCCGGTTTTCATTTTACGAAGCTGTTTTAAGGAGAAAGAGAACACACAAAGCGGCGACTGAGTGAACAGGGCAACACCCTGTGAACACCCTGTAAAAACACAGCCAAAGAAGAATTTGGCAAGTCATTGACCTCAATTGTGTATTTGTGTGTGTATGTGTGTGTGAGCGTTAAAAAAAAAGGCTCAACCGACTACCAGTCAGTGGTCGGTGAATTGGAGCCACTCACTGCTGAATCTCCCTTTATACATCTTGAGACAACGTAAAGGGTGTATAACATAAATACACCCTTTATTCTTTCTCGGCAGCACAAAACACAGAGAGAAATAGTAACATGTTTGATTAAGCATCCGATATGCAGTAAATGTCCATTACCAACATTACCATAAAATTGCATTGGTAATATAAACAGTTTGACAATTACGAGAAACCAATTGATCCTAACCAAATTATGCAGAGGTACCTACGATTCACTCCCCCTCACATCTTGAAGTTGATCAAAATGACTCAAATGTCACGTCAAATTCAAATCTTTGAATTGATTCTCTTAGCAAAGTACAGTAAATCGGACGAATTTCGACACACACATTTTGGCGTCAACTGATGGCAAAACTGCTTTGGTCATGTCCGTTGGAGAGTCCAAAGGAGAGGAAGCCTTAATTTATACGGCGACAGCAAATACGGAGACATACCGGGAGCATTGTCCATCACCGGAGGAAGCCATGGCAATAGGAAAGGAGTACCTAGACAAGAAGGATGAAATAATTTCAGTGTAATTTCACTACATATATGTATGCTTGTATGTATATACTTTATGTGACAAAAAAACATCTTAATCATGAAATCTTGAAATCACTGAAGGTATGTGGATGTAGCCTTAGTCAACAAAAAAAAATATTACCTCCACTTTGTGTGTTGGCCCTGTAATATGACAGCCGCTTTCAGGTGCATAACAGACACATTAACTGTGGAGATGTGCTGCTCAATATTATGAGAATGAGCAAAGAACTGTTGATTTAAATTGTATTTCCTGAATAACCTTCATTTTAAAATGTATTATCTTAATTTCACATGTACAAAATGATCACTTTAAACGTACTTGATTAAGCCTAACCAAACTATTTAAACAGCGGTAGGATATGTGGTTTCGGGTCAGGCTCAGGCTCAGGATCTTATGTCGACGGGTAGGGTCGGGTTGCAGAACTAATTGGCCATATGCGTGGGTCGTGGGGCGGGTACGGTATTGCACGTCACGGGTTCTGGGCGAGCATCTTTCCGCCCTCTTTCTGTTTCCGTCCTTCTGTCCCCATGGCTAAAAAACAATCATGGCCAATTTCCCCGTAGGCTTTAAGTAAATGAGAGAGAGAGAGAGAGAGAAATAGAAAAAGAGAAAGAGAGAGAGAGAGAGAGAGAGCGAGAGAGAGAGAGGGCAAGAGAAAAGTGGGGAGTCGGCAAAACGGGTGAAACAGTGGAGATAAAGTAGCGAATGGCAATGAGCCACCAGTTGTAGCCATTGTTACCCAGCTCTGAAATCACTCACACACACACGCACACACACACACACACACACACACACACACACACACACACACACACACACACACACACACACACACACACACGCTGTCCTCGGCTCCTCTCCTGCTGATAGGGTGGGACCTGGAGCTCAACGCACCAACAGTGTTTGGCTCCAAAATGTTAATGAAGAGGTAAATCGGACCTGCCACTTAAGAAAATGTCTCTTCTGGCTCCACCAGCTGTGGCCTCAGTGGTGTCAGGGGGAAAAAACAGAGTTTTGAAAAGGCTGCAGAAAGGGTACGATTTTTTTTATGGTTGTAATACTTCAAATTGTGATGCCTGCAATACCTAAACTCACCATTTTACAGCCCTGTTGGGTAATGAGAGGGGTAGCATAGTGTGTATGTGTACCATTGTCCAGGAAGTTGTTAAAGAAAAATGTTAAAGGAAGTAGCAGAGAAAATAATGGGGTCTAGTTTAAACATTCTTTGTATATAACCAGATCGTCTCAATGCTACGTTGCCCTGGCAACATTTACCGTCTTGCCCAATTACAGGAGTAGGCCGCCAAAAGGAAAAACCCATCTAAGGGTCGACGAGAAACACGGCACTAGCAGTCTTTCTTCATTCTTATGAGCTAATAGCTGTAAGCCCAAAGTAGCTAATGTCATGCTCTATATATCATCACCATGACAACCCAAACCTAAAATGCTCTGATGCTTGCTTGGCAAAAGCACATTAATTCTCAGCAGTCAGACATTTGCATTCAATGCATTCAAGTTCTTCGTGGAGAACAGTTTGATTAGCAGAAACACATACCATCGCAAATGGAATATTTCCTGGGGTAGCTTTTGTGGATCTCAGACACTGCCTCAACTTCAGTTGTGCTTGAACATGTGGGATAATAAACATGCAAAGGAGGGTTATTACCACTTTCTGAAACAGAGAGGGCTTAATGACCTTGTATTGAATCTCCTCTTCCATTGACCAGTGTGTGTGTGTGTGTGTGTGTGTGTGTGTGTGTGTGTGTGTGTGTGTGTGTGTGTGTGTGTGTGTGTGTGTGTGTGGGTGTGTGTGTGCATTTGGAGCATGAAGAACAGGAAGAGTTTGCAGATTAGGGAAAGCTGAAAGGATTAAGGTTATTTCCTGTGTGTAAGCTGTAAATTAGCTCCATAGTTTGTCTTTCACCAAAAGCCCTGTTGCACTTAATCTCACAGTGCACACACATATATATATATATATATATATATTTTTTTTTTTATCAAAAAATACTCCACTGGACCAATATGGATGACAGGTGGGTCAGTCTGATTTGGTTGTCTGGTCCCCAATTACACTTGTCTCGAGACAACACCATCCCTGTGTAGTTTAACATTACACTACAGACCTACATAAATATGGGCATTAATGATGAAGTATTAATCCTATACTCTAAGTCAGGGGTACCCAAACTTTTTCCTGTGAGGGCCACATAACTTTTCCCTTCTCTGATGGGGGCTGGGGTCAGTTTGTAACAGAAAAAGTGTGACGATCGCAGGGGTGCCTAAACGTAAATATTTATTGTTTTCCAGAAAGCCACACATAACCAAATATTAATAACCCTTTCCGGGATCTTCACAGAAAAAAAAGTCTGGAAATAAATAATAACACTATTAATGAAATAAATAACAGTATTTATTAAATAAATAATAACCAAATAACCCTCTCTGGGATCTTCACAGAAAAAAGTTAGGAAATAAACAACACTATTTGTGAAATAAATAATAACCAAATAACCCTCTCTGGGTTCTTCACAGAAAAAATAAAGTCGGGAAATATATATTAACACTATTTGTGAAATAAATAATAACCAAATAACCCTCTCTGGGTTCTTCACAGAAAAAAAGTCCATTGAACATTAACTTTCTGCTGTGCCGTGCACAATCTTAACAGGTAAAAGTTTAGCTTAGTTGTCAGAGCAGAATCTCTTACTCAAATGACTCATATGAGCAGTCTCTCAAAGTTCTTGTGTTCCTTCCTTATAATCCTTTTGTACGTTCCAGTAGGCTTGTAGACACCGCTGTTTGCAGCTCTCTCTCATCAACTTCCCTGTGAAAACCACAAAGCAAGCAGGCTGAGAAACCGAACTAAGTGATACAGCACCTACACAGCACAATACATTTCACTACCAGTATGGTTGTGGAGATGGATTTTATCCCAGTAGATTTTATTATGATAAAAAAAAATTATACTCAGAATGACTCATTCAAGTCAGAAAAGTGAGCTTACCTATGTATGTTCATCAGTGTGAACTCTGGGCTTGCATCTGGCTGGTGAGACAGGTTCTGGCTGGTCAGGTTCCATTCTAGTCACAGCCAGTCTCAAACACTGATGCAGATGTTCATCTGTCAATCTGATAAGAAGGCTGGGCTTCATCAATGTCGGCAAGAAAGGGGTTCTGGAAAAGGCGGATTTCTTTTGCATTAACATGTAGTTGCCGGAATCACACACCGAACTCCGCCTTCAGCATTTCCAGTGCTTCCACACACTTTTCAGCTCGGAACGGGACCGCTGGGTTCTCTGCAGAGAGGTTTTGGGTAGCAGGGAGATGGATGAAGTTGTGCTTTTTCACTTGTTCCAAAAGCAGCGCAAGTTTCACCTCAAATGTTTTATGTGAGAATCCATGTCGCAAATGAGTTTCCCCTGGCCTTGTAGTTGCAAATTAAGGCTGTTCAGCATTTCTGTCACGTCTGTTAAAAATGCGAGGTGCCATTTCCATTCTGGGTCGATCAGCTCTGGGACCATTTTGTCTTTTGAAATGCGTTAATTTCAGGTCGCAGCTCGTAAAAAGGCCTCAAAACTCTGCCCCGGCTCAACCATCGGACCGCTGTGTAGTACAACATATCACCGTGCACAGACTCCAGTTCAGACAGGAATTGTTGGAACTGCCTGTGTTTAAGTCCCTTTGTTATGATGAAGTTTATGCATGACACCACAACCTTCATGACAGAACCCACTTTAACACTTTGCAGCACAGTGCTTGCTGGTGAATTAGGCAGTGGACTTGTAGCGGGGTGGTGAGAACCTTCCATCTCCCAGTTCATGCGTCCTATTAGACCCCGAGACGCGCCCACCATACTAGGAGCCCCGTCAGTCGTGAGGCTGGCAAGCTTTGACCAGTCTAGGTCCAACTCTTCCATGGTTTGGCATACTTTGCCAAAAATATCCTCCCCCGTTGTAGTCCCTTTGAGACTTTGGAGGGCTGCCAACTCCTCGCACATCTCAAAGTTTGCGCTAACTCCACGAATAAAAATGAGCAGCTGCGCTGTGTCTTGCACGTCCGTGCTCTCATCCAGTGCTAATGAAAGAAAGTCTAATTCTTTCATCTTCTGCTGCAGCTGGGCATATACATTACCCCCGATTTCTTCAATGTGTCTGGTGATTGTACTCGTCGACAGACTCATGGCATTAAAGACATCTTTCTTCTTGGGACACACCTCTTCCACGACAGCATTCAAACATTTCTTGACAAACTCTCCATCAGTGAAAGGTTTACCGCTGCTTGCTATCAGTTGAGCAACCCGAAAGCTGGCCCGAACGGATGACTGGTTCAGCTGAGCTTGGCGTATTCTGCTGTAAATGTATTCCGCTGAGCTAACAGTCCACTTTTTAGCTTTGAGAGTTTTGAGAGTCTGCTCGCATTTGGCCTTGCAAGTTATCATACCTGTCTTTGTGACGGGATTCATAGTGTCGGCGCAGATTGTATTCTTTGAATACCGCCACCGCCTCTTGACAGATGAGACAAACAGCCTTTTCTTTGCATTGAACAAAAAAACAACCGTTTGACCACTGCACGTTAAATACCCTGCATTCTGAATCAATTTTTCTCTTACCTAAGCTTTTTGCCATTATTCCGTTCTATTTGACAGGGGCTAGTCTAGGATTTGCGTGGCCAGACTGAAAAAAGAAATCATAATGCGTCTCTGGTATTGTTCAGGGGGCCGGGCCAAATGTGAAGGCGGGCCGTATCCGGCCCGTAGGCCTTAGTTTGGCTCTAAGTAGTGTTCAGACTTTGGTCAGATGTGGAGCACTGAAGTACAGAGGCCTTGAAGGGTGGGTGTTTTATATTTTACTTTACATTTTTGGCGTCAGAAGTTGTCCCTTGTCTTTAAACGAGAAAAACTTTCAGTGACTTGTCAAATCCTTACCCTTCAGGGCTTCAGGGCCTTTATGGGTAGTAAAAATGGCTCCTAAAATTTGACTAGTGGCAGTTGCTGTTGGAGAGTTTCATACAAATTTTTCTGAGATATATATCACAATGTTTGATACCACTAGAAGTAGTCCAATTCAATGGGGGAAAAGACATAAACCTGGTAACTCCGACCTAGTGTTGACCAAAGCAGCAGAGAAAGAACTGTTTATACACTCGAAAACTGTAGTATTATTATTACAGGGAATCCAGTGACCCGAAAGGCTCCCAGGCTGGCATCGTAGTCAGGACTGGGAGGAAGTGGAGGGCAAGGGAAGCAGTTGAGCAGGCTGAGTCACGCTTGCGTCACAGCGTGCTGGTTGGCCCAATGGCATCTGGACGAGCAGGGCTTGGTAGCATTCCAACCACGTGCTACGACAAGGCCCTGGGCAAAGACAGACGCTGACTGGTCCAAGAGGAGGTGAGAGCTGGCGTGGAGGAACTGTGTGCTAGCCAGATGGTAGGGATGCGACAGCAAGGCGCATGGACGAGATGGGAACAGGCAGTGGACCGCAAGATCACCTGGTCCAACCTTTGGCAAGCTGAGCCTTACCGGATCAAGTTCCTGATCGCATCCGTCTATGACGTCTTACCCAGCCCATCCAATCTCTTCTGCTGGGGCAAGGTTGACACACCATCATGTCCCTTGCGTCTCAGAAGAGGAACGCTAGAGTACATCCTCAGCTGTTGCCCAAAAGCCCTGGGAGAAGGACGCTACACTTGGCGCCACGACCAGGTGCTGAAGGCGATAGCAGAAGCCATCTTCACCAGCATCACCCAGGACAAGCCTCTCCGACCAGCAAGGCAGGCGATTGCGTTCGTCCGAGCAGGGGAGAAGCCTATGCCCCAGCGAAGGGGAGCAGTGGGACCCCTTGGTACCGCGCCAGACTGGCAGATGAAGGCCGACCTGGGGAAGCAGCTCAGATTCCCAGAGCACATCATGGAAACCATCCTGAGACCAGACATAGTTATGTTCTCAGATTCAACAAAGCAGGTGGTTCTTCTGGAGCTGACAGTCCCCTGGGAGGAGCGTATGGAAGAGGCCAATAAGAGGAAGCGTGCCAAGTAAGCCGACTTAGTGGAGGAGTGCCGGAGACGGGGGTGGCGTGCCCGGTGTCTGCCAATCGAGGTGGGCTGTAGAGGCTTTGCAGCACGATCTCTCTGCAAAGCATACAGCCTGCTTGACATCACAGGGGCATGGCAGTGCTGTGGTCGACCTCACCAATGCTTATGGATCCATTCCACATAAGCTGGTGGAAACAGCACTGGATCGGCACCATGTCCCAGGTAAAATCAGGGACCTCATCTTGGACTACTACAAGAGTTTCAAGCTGAGAGTCACCTCTGTTGCAATCACATCCGAGTGGCATCGGCTGGAGAAAGGGATCATCACTTGATGTACGATTTCAGTGATCCTCTTTGCCTTGGCCATGAACATGCTGGTCAAGTCAGCCGAAGTGGAGTGCAGAGGTCCGCTCACCAAGTCTGGAGTCCGCCAGCCCCCCATCCCAGCCTTTATGGACGACCTGACAGTTACAACGACGTCAGTGCCGGGGAGCCGATGGATCCTTCAAGGCTTGGAGAAGATCATCATCTGGGCTCAGGTGTGTTTCAAGCCCGCAAAATCAAGGTCCCTGGTGCTCAAGAGAGGGAAAGTGACAGACAAGTTCCGCTTCTCTCTGGACGGCACCCAGATTCCATCAGTCACCGAGAAACCAATCAAGAGCCTCGGCAAGACCTTTGATTGCACATTGAAGGACGCTGTATCCATCAGGGCCACAAACCGGGAGCTGGAGGCGTGGCTGACAACAGTGGACAAATTGGGTCTGCCTGGTAATTTCAAGGACTAGATTTACCAGCACGTGGTCTCCCCAGGATTCTGTGGCCCCTGCTTGTGTACCAGTTCCCAATAACAACAGTGGAGGGCTTCGAGAGGAGGATCAGCCGGTACCTCCGTAGATGGCTGGGCCTGCCACGAAGCCTGAGTAGCATCGCTCTGTACGGGCAGAACAACAGGCTTAAGCTCCCCATAAGCAGCCTGAATGAGGAGTTTATGGTTACTCGTGCAAGAGAGGTGCTGCAGTACAGGGAATCCAGTGACCCGAAAGTCTCCCAGGCTGGCATCGTTGTCAGGACTGGGAGGAAGCGGAGGGCCATGGAAGTAGTCGAGCGGGCTGAGTCACGCTTGCGTCACAGCGTGCTGGTTGGCCCAGTGGCATCTGGATGACCAGGGCTTGGTAGAGTCCCAACCACGTGCTACGACAAGGCCCTGGCCAAAGACAGACTCCAACAGGTCCAAGAGGAGGTGAGAGCTGGCGTTGAGGAACTGTGTGCTAGCCAGATGGTGGGGATGCGACAGCAAGGCGCATGGACGAGATGGGAACAGGCAATGGACCGCAAGATCTCCTGGTCCGAGCTTTGGCAAGCTGAGCCTTACCGGATCAAGTTCCTGATCGCATCCGTCTATGACGTCTTACCCAGCCCATCCAATCTCTTCTGCTGGGGCAAGGTTGACACACCATCATGTCCCTTGCGTCTCAAAAGAGGAACGCTAGAGCACATCCTCAGCTGTTGCCCAAAAGCCTTGGGAGAAGGACGCTACACTTGGCGCCACGACCAGGTGCTGAAGGCGATAGCAGAAGACATCTTCACCAGCATCACCCAGGACCAGCCTCTCCGACCAGCAAGGCAGGTGATTGCGTTCGTCCGAGCAGGGGAGAAGTCTAAGCCCCGGTGAAGGGGAGCACTGGGACTCCTTGGTACCGCGCCGGACTGGCAGATGAAGGCCGACCTGGGGAAGCAGCTCATATTCCCAGAGCACATTGTGGAAACCACCCTGAGACCAGACATAGTTCTGTTCTCAGATTCAACAAAGCAGGTGGTTCTTCTGGAGCTGACAGTGCCCTGGAAGGAGCGTATGGAAGAGGCCAATGAGAGGAAGCGTGCCAAGTACGCTGACTTAGTGGAGGAGTGCCACAGACGGGGGTGGCGTGCCTGGTGTCTGCCAGTCGAGGTGGGCTGTAGAGACTTTGCAGCACGATCTCTCTGCAAAGCATACAGCCTGCTTGGCATCACAGGGGCACGGCAGAGAAAGGCCATCAAGACAACAACAGAGGCAGCTGAGAAGGCCCCTAGATGGCTGTGGATCAAGAGGGGTAATCCGTGGGCACATGCTACATAGACACAAGTCGGGACTTGATCAATCCCGGCTAGGTCGCCTCGGTAAGGTAGTGTGATGTTGAAAGACCCGAAACACCCAATGACCCCAGGTTCCATCACTGATGATGAGTCTAGGTGCATCAACAGATTTATATTCAACTACTGGGAGCACATACATACGTTCATAGATTAATTCACTGTATACTGACAGACACATACACACAAAGAGGACATTGAGGAAATACGTAGCAAACATGCTTTACAGCACATGCATACAGTAGGTCAGCCAGGTGTTGCATAACGTACACAGTTAAGTATGATAATCCTGTAAATATTTATTTAATACACTTCCACAAACAGCATTAAAATGATTGATTTTCAACATTGATATATACTTAACACTCTTCTCTCCCTCATCCCCTTTGTTAAGTTCTTTGTTAGTTTTTTGTTAGCTCATTATTATTATTGCCCTATCAAACATCTTGACACACACACACACACACACACACACACACACACACACACACACACACACACACACACACACACACACACACACACACACACACACAGAAGACAGACAAGACTTGCCCAGTATATTTTTAGAAAATCACAGACTGGCCACATTGTAGGGTAATTGCAACAACAGTGGCATTGTTTGAGTCTGTGTCTGAGTATGAGTATGAGTATGAATATGAGTATGTGTGTGTGTGTTTATAAGTGTCTTGTGCAATAGAAAGAGAATGATTGTAAAAACAATGTGATTGTTTGTTTGTATGCATATAAGTGAATATGCGTGGGGGAGATTTTGTGTAAATTCATGCAACGATAATGGTGCCCTGATTAGGATGAAGGGAGAAAGGAGGACACTGTGTGTGTGTGTGTGTGTGTGTGTGTGTGTGTGTGTGTGTGTGTGTGTGTGTGTGTGTGTGTGTGTGTGTGTGTGTGTGTGTGTGTGTGTGTGTGTGTGTGTGTGTGTGTGTTTAAAGGGGGGTACTTTGACTTGGGTTCCAGAAGCCTAGAATAGCCTCCAGTGTGAGTAAACAGTGTTCATCTCTTTTATTCTCTTTTCACCGAAACTGGCTATCACCACCACTCTGTAACTCTCCCAGACTGGTCCCAGTAACGCAAGCACACTGGTGCCACTCTTCCGTCAAAACAGAGGAATTCCCCGGTGCCAGGATCAACTCAATGAAAAATTCAGGGTCAGTTTTCCATGGACGAAGGGTCAACCCAGTAACACACCAGTGTTTCCCCTACATACATTACATTATATTCATTACTATATGTGTTACACTGTAATTTAGTGGAAAGGATTGTCTGAGTAGCCCTGCAATACATAATCAAACAGACAAAAATGACATGTCATCATCAGCAAAGGGTTCAATATGACTCAATTAGCCTTTGTTCTACGAAAAAGTAAAAAAAAAAATATTTTTTTTTGGTTTGTCGTAGAACAAAACCAAATACACTTTTGAAAACGTCTCATCTTGTAGGTTAACATATGTAAGAGATTTAAGTAATTAAAGTAATTAAAAGAGGCACCAAAAATAGGTTTTGGTAGCTGTTTTGGACAGCTCTGGACATGTACTTTTAGGGGGGTGGTAGAATGCGTTACATACTGTATGTGAATTCTATGTATATATTCATATGTTTATTCCCAGATCAAATTATCCCTAGTAACACATGCATATCCTTTTTCACCCATAAATGTGTTTAATATTCAGGTTTATAATCATAATAAACTACTTTACCCATGAGGCAATTGAATCAAGATGCATAACAAAATTAAGTGTAACAGTGACGTCAGTGATTGGTAGAGCTTGCTGTTACCATGTTTACCGCATTGGCTGATGGGTACGCAGGTGTGCAAACGCTGATATTTATATCCAGTAAAATTGTTATGTATGAATGAAATTCATACTGAGGGTATGAACCGACAGCACGTATCAAACTCAAGGCCTGCGGGCCGAATTTGACCCGCCACGTTGTTTTATATGGCCCCGCTAGAGCTTAAAAGGCATATGATTGTCTTAAAATAAGTTTATGCTGCTTTACAGCGTACAGTGACCATAAATTATATAGTAGATTTTGTGATCCACGAAATGATGGCATCCTGTCCCTAAATTGCTGTGTTTCCATATTGGCGTTTAACTAAAGCGGTTTTCAAACAAGTGATGGAGTTGAAAAAGGTCTTCAAATAATCCCAAAATGCCCAACAAGAGAAAAAATAATGCAGAGGGAAGGAAATTTAATGAAAGATGGGAAGGCGAATAGATTTTTGTGCTTCAAGGAGAAAAATCGGTATGTCTTCTGTGTTTCAAGGTAGTGTTAGTGATGAAGGAATACAATTTACGTTGGCATTCTGACATCAAACAAGTTAAAAGGTAGACTCAATCGCAACAGAATATGTTTACAATAGCTACAACCAAAAATGATGCAGCAGTGAAAGATAGCTTTATTGTGGCTGAAGTGTTTTTCAGAGGGTGCATTTTTGGAGCGGTGCACGCTAAAGGTATGTGAGCAGGTGTGCCCCAACCAGATACAGGTTTTTAAAAATGTCAGTTTGTCAAGAAACACCATCGTAGACCGAGTTAAGAACTAGTAGGCAATCTGACAACACAGCTGCCGAAGAGACATTCAGTTACCTGGCTTTTTCATTAGCTGTTGATGAAAGCACAGACAACACAGATACAGCACATCGAGTTGTCTGAAAGAACTAGTTCTGCAAGCTACACCTCATTTAATGTGTGAATTTATACACTGTAGTCAATTCACCCAAATACAACAAAAAATAAGTAGGATTGTTTATTGACTTAATTTGCACGAGCTTGTGCGCATACATGTCTTTCTGTTTGTGTGTGTGTGTGTGTGTGTGTGTGTGTGTGTGTGTGAGTGTGTGGTTGGGTTATACAACAGGCTTTTAAGTATGGGTATTGTTTGCGTCACCCTGGCTTCAAAAAAGCACAACATAATACCAGGCATTGGTCCAAGGAAGATCCTGGCTATAAACAGGACTAAATATCGGTAATTTGTAAATAAAATACAGAATGAAAGTGAAGAATTGTCATTAATCCTTAGGTAGGAAACCAATTCATGACACAGTGTTTTACAATGACCTTTCTGTTCTGCTTGTTTTAACTTGTCGTATGCCAAAGTACTACCAAACAGGCCTCACCTGGGGTATATAGCAAACACATCCGAGCACTGCTTGAAACACACACACACACACACACACACACACACACACACACACACACACACACACACACACACACACACACACACACACACACACACACACACAGACACACACAGACACAAATACACACACACACACACATGGAAGCTGGATAGAGGCATAGATAAGTACAGCCTTCAACAGAGAAGTAGAGGCAGACACACCTGAGACCCTGCATGGTCTGTTTGAGGGAGATACCTGTTGTTACCTGCCTTTAGGCTGGGTCCAAACACACACACACACACACACACACATGCACGCGCACACAAAAACATGCATATACATCAGAGCGGCTCAACAAACCTTCCTCCAGGTGTGTGTGTGTGTGTGTGTGTGTGTGTGTGTGTGTGTGTGTGTTTGCAGGCAGACCCTCCATCAGCATGCTGTCACACAGAAGATGTTCATCCAATTTGTCAAGATAATCTTTCCTTAAACTGCCTGCCAGGGAGAGGCCTCAGAGCTCTCTCTCTCTCTGTCTCTCTCTCTCTCTCTCTCTCTTTCTCTCTCTCTCTCTCTCTCGCTCGCTCTCTCTCTCTCTCTTTTTGAAAAACAGACACTCACTAAATGTTTATATATTTATAGTAGTTTTACTGGTTGTTTTGGACCCTTGCTGGAGCTATTTATTTGGATTTGTGTGTGTGTCTCTCACACACATACACACACACGCAAAGTTACATTACCCTTATCACCAGTCCATGTGGTATCTCAAGATTCAAGATTTTTATTTGTCACATACATATACTTACTTCCATACATATATGCAGTGAAATGTAATGCAACGCACCCGGTGATAGCACACAATAAGTCCTAGGAAAAAGTACAAAAATAAAATAAAAAGTAGAAAATTCCTTTCTAATTGACCGACTAACTGACTCCTAAAACGTAATACAGTAAGTGGAATACTTATAGAATAAGATAAAAAATATATAGAATAAAATACAATAAAAAATAAATTGAAATAAAATGGAATAGGTAGAAGGAATATGCCTATGTATATACAGATATGTGCATTTAAAGTGGCATGTGAATTAAAGTGGCATGTGAATGTGAATAGTGTGAGGTAGTGTTTGGGATAATACAGCACAGTATACAACAGTACGGCGCAGCAATACGGCATCACGAACAACCCTGAACAGTGACACAGTATGCGGTACAGTATGCTACATACAGTACAGTAGGTAGTGGAGCCTAGTGCATGGCTCAGTTAGGACCCCTGGTGAGGTCAGCGTTGACAGTTCTGATGGCTTGAGGGAAGAAACTCCGTCTCAGTCTCTCTGTTCTCGCTGCGTGACTGCGGAGGCGCTTGCCTGACCGCAGCAGCTGAAACAGTCTGTTGTTGGGGTGATGAGGATCCTTCATGATCCTACGGGCTCTGCTACTACACCTCCTGGTGTATAGCTCCTGCAAGGGGGGGAGGGTAGTTCCAGTGGTACGTTCAGCTGAACGCACCACCCTCTGCAGGGCCCGCCTGTCCTGGGCAGTACAGTTCCCAAACCAGGCAGTGATGTTGCCTGTCAGGATGCTCTCCACTGCTCCAGAGTAGAAGGACTTGAGGATCCTCACGAGACCCGGAATTTCCTCAGCTGCCTGAGGTGGTAGAGACGCTGCCTTGCCTTTCTCACCAGAGTGTCTGTGTGAACAGTCCATGTTAAGTCCTCTGTGATGTGGACTCCCAGATATCTGAAGCTGCTCACCCTATCGACAGAAGTCCCATTAATCCACAAGGGCGCGTGCGTCCTCGATTGTGATCCACGCCTAAAGTCCACAATCAGCTCCTTGGTTTTGCTGACGTTCAGGTGTAGGCTGTTGTCCTGGCACCAGAGTGACAGGTCAGCCACCTCCTCGCGGTAGGCCTTCTCATCGCAGTCGGTGATCAGGCCCACGACCACGGTGTCGTCAGCAAACTTGATGATGGTGTTGGAGCTGGACCTGGCCACACAGTCGTGTGTGTACAGGGAGTACAGTAGGGGGCTGAGGACGCAGCCCTGGGGGGATCCTGTGTTCAGGGTGAGGGAGCTTGACATGTACTTCCCCACTTTGACCACCTGGGGGCGGCCTGTGAGGAAGTCCAGGATCCAGGTGCACAGCGGACCATTCAATCCTAGCTCCAACAACTTGACAGCCAGTCTGGTGGGAACTATGGTGTTGAAAGCTGAACTATAATCAATGAACAGCATTCTCACATAGGCCCCCTTCTGGCCATCCAGGTGCGTGAGCGTGGTGTGCAGTACCTGGGAGACCGCGTCATCCGTGGATCTGTTCTGCCGGTACGCGAACTGCAACTGGTCCAAGGTGCGGGGGAGGGAGGCGCAGATAAAATCCTTAATCAGCCTCTCGAAACACTTCATGACCACCGAGGTGAGGGCCACCGGACGGTAGTCATTCAGGCAGGTTGGAGAGGCGATCTTCGGGACAGGAACGACGGTGGACCTCTTGAAGCAGGACGGGACCACTGATTCAGCCAGGGAGATGTTGAATATTGTAGTGAACACCGGAGCTAGCTGGTTAGCACAGGTCTTCAGTACTCGTCCCGATATGCCATCTGGGCCCGCAGCTTTCCTGGTGTTCACCCGCATCAGAGCCCTCCTGACCTCGTGCACGGACACTGAGAGTGCGCGCTCGTCCCCAGCGGTGTAACTCCAATTAGCTGGCGAGCTAGCGGTGTTGCTGCCAGACTCGAACCGCGCATAAAAGGAGTTCAGTTGGTTGGCCAGGGAGGCGTCCACACTCGTGGCTGGGGAGGAGCTGCTCTTGTAGTTTGTTATTGTTCGCAGCCCCTCCCACAAGCGTCTTGTGTCCCCCCGCTCCATCTGCAGCTCCACGGTGTCTCTGTACGTCCGTTTAGTGTACCTCACCGCCCTCCGCAGATTGTACGACGCCACTTTTGTAATTGTCCATGTTGCCAGATACAAGTCCGTCGTTGTAAGCGGCCGTGCGCGCATTCAGAGCGCAGCGGATGGATTTATCAACCCATGGTTTCTGGTTTGGAAATATCCGAACTTTCACCGTGGGAACGATTTCATCCGCTAGCGTAGCCACAAAACTCACTACAACCTCCGTAAACTCGCTGACGTCACTTGAACTCGCTTGGAACATGTCCCAGTCTACGTCAGTCAGAGCGTCCTGAAGCGCAGCCTCTGATTGGTCCGTCCACCGCTTCACTTCCCTCGTCATCACCAGATCCCGCGCGATCAGAGGCCTGTAAACAGGAAGCAGCGAGATCGCGGCGTGATCTGATTTCCCGAAAGCAGGAAGCGACACGGGCTTGTATCCGTTCTTGTAAGGAGTGTAACAATGGTCCAGAGTTCTGTCTCCCCTGGTGGCACACGTGATGTGTTGGTGGAAATTCGGCAGAACTTTTTTCAGGTTGGCCCTGTTAAAGTCCCCAGTCACCACCACAGCCGCGTCGGGATGTCTGTTCTGAAATCCGCACAACACATCGTACAGAACCGACAGAGCTGCGTCGGTGTCCGCTTGCGGTGGGATATAAACGGCTGTAATGATATTCCCGGGGGAGATAAAATGGACGGCATAGTATAGTCAGCTGTTCCAGGTTCGGCGAGCAGGAGTGGGAGAAGAATTTGGTGTTGTTGGCGTTACACCAGCGGTTGTTTACCATTAGGCAGACGCCTCCACCTTTGGATTTCCCCGACTCTCCCGTTCTGTCGCCGCGGAACACGGAGAAGGCCTCGGCTGGACGTATGGCTTCATCCGGCACCAGTGGGTTCAACCATGTTTCCGTCAGACAGAGGACACAACAGTTCCTCGTGTCACGCTGGAATTGAATCCTCGCTCGAAGTTCATCCATCTTGTTCTCCAGGGACTGGACGTTGGCAAGAAGGATGCTTGGCAGAGGTGGACGGTAAGGTTGCGTCCTCATTCTGACCGAATGCCGCCTCGTTTACCTCGGTGCTTCCTCCGTGGGCCGGCTCGTGGAACAGCGACTCCATTTTTGTTGTAGTTGTTGTTGCGAGTGTTCCCGCGTAGGATTTCCGTCGGCCACTCTGCTCCCACGGATAAAAAGTCCCAAAGTTGTTCGTTTAGGGAAATTTTTATATCCATGAGTGTATCGCGGCCGTATGAGTTAATTGTTGATGTTTTTCTGGCGAACATTGTGATAAAAAAGGAAAAAAATACCAAAGAGTAAGAAAGTAACCGGAGCGCCGGCGCAGGCGACCGCTAGGGGCGGCGCCACTATCGCCACAATCCTATCTGAGTCAATCTATCTCACCACATGGTTTTAGCCCCTACTTTTTTCCGACAGTTTACCTAGCGTGGGTTGGCGGTGTCGACCATCCCAAGAGCCTGCCCCTTACTTGGCTACTGCCCCCAGTTATATACTCCAGTATTTTTTAATCTCATCCTATTTTTCGACCATTGCCAACTCCCCCCAGTTGGTGGAAACACCCCTCAATCAATTTTTATTTATCTTAAACGTCAATGTCATGAAAGCTTACAGCAACATTGGCAGCGCACAATACATAATGTAGCTTAGTACAGTTCATCCAGTCTTCAGAAGGTACTACAATTGTTCATGTTTATAGACTAGAGGAAGTTAAATACCTTGTCCACAGCATGTTGGGAAGTCACTGGTCACACTGTGATTCCAGCTGCCAGGTAATTAAATACAGTACCTTTCTGGCCAGAAATGGTGTGAAAATATAACCTGTTGTTGGCTGGCAGCTTATTTGGGGCAGTTTGCCAGTGAGGGGGCTTAGTTGTTAGGCCCCCTCCTGGATAAAGGCTACCGCTGATGTCCACTGAGGAAGGCTGTGGATATTATACTTCAAGAAGGTATTTAACTCTCTGTAGGCCATATAAACAAAGTGTATATCATATGCACAATACATCTTACATTTAATCATGAATTGGACATTTGAATCTGTGTGTGTTGGTGTGGGAAAACAGAGGCTATATGTGTTACCTCCCCTGAGAATGTGATCTGGGATCTAGGACTCATGGGATTGATCGTCAGATCACGTAATCCAATCGAAACACTCTGCATTCATGCCTGAAAGGAGGAGGAAGTGAAGAGGCCGCGGGTGTATATTGCGGCTCGACTTTCACTTCATCCTAATTTCTTACTTCACGTAAGAAAAATCCACAACAAGATCTGACACTTCCACACCCGCTCTAACCTCTTGTATCCCACTCGTGTGAGTCGATGTGAATCACTGGTTTGAGTACCATTCAGTCCGGCAGTATATTCTAATATTCAGTCTTTTTATCTCCGTAACTCAGTCTTATTTCCTCCACAAACAAATATAGTTATGGTGTCAAGGAGGTCATATCCAGACTCCGGACACCATAGGAAGAGAAGCGACCACCATCAATCCTGCGTTGGTGCCTGGGTAGACAGCCCGCGAAGTTGGTGCTGCTGGAAGACGCCATGGAGTGCTCGCCTGCGCCCAGCTCTCCCTGGCTACTGTCAGGCATGGATATGCTTTGGAGCTGAGACTGAGTTTTCGGCAGTTGAGCCTAACCGGACTCCAGGATCGGGACAAGGTGGCGCTGCTTGACGCCCCGATGTCTCCCACTGGTGTCTTCAGTGAGGTGATGGGCCTCATGACAGCATTGGTTCGGAGAGGAGAAGAAGAGCCTCCTCATTGCCACAAAGCACCGTTTGAGCCCAATCACATATTCAATATGTGATTGCCAATGTTCAGCGGCTTGACGCGCATGCAGGATGAGACTGTGGATCAGGAGGACAGTCACCAAGGGCTAGATCATACAGTTGGCCTTCCCTGCCCGCTTTCAGTGGGAAGGTTGAATTGGTAGCCCCGGACAGTAAAACAGAGGTCATCGCAAGATAAATAGACTCTCTGCTGGAAAATGGAGCTATAAAAAGTATCCCGGTAGAGAAGGAGGCGCAAGGACACTACAGCAGATACTTCGTGGTTGCAATAAAGGTTGGGAATTTTCGCCTGATCCTAGACCTGTGGATGTTGAAAAAGCATTGGATGAAAATGAAATTCCAGATGCTCCCATGCTCCCAGTACTCACTGAGGTGGCGTATTTTTGCAAACATCAGTGGTGCCAAGAGCAGAGACACACAGGGCCCTTCCAGCCATTGCATTCTTGGAATTGTTGTTTTCTGGGAGCACCCCGCACCTCGCACCGCATCCTCCAGCTGCCAGTTCTGCAATATGATTGAGAGCTTGACAAAATATGTTTTCACAGAGAAGTTAAATTTCTTGCTTCTGGTGCTTATTTGTTGTTGTTTCTTTAAACATTGTTTACGGAAGTGATGTCAGCTCTTCTTCTTCATGTCCTCTGTGGTGGCATCAGCATATGAAGACGCAAGGAAGACTCAGTGTAGTCATTCATGAGTAGAAACAATTTATAACCTTATCTTATCTAAACGGTTTCACATATTGACTTCACATTACTAGCAATATCGAAGGATGATCTTGATCTGCATGTTTGCATTAAAGGGAACTATACGATCGGCTTTTTTACTGTTTTGCGAGTCCAGCGAGTTGGTGAGTGACTTTTTTTCTCTGTAAAATGCTGGTGGATCAAGTGGCCTCGACCTTTTAATATTTATCTAATATTTAGAAATCAAACTCAGTTTGGAAAATAAGTTGAGAGATAGAAAAAACTTCAGGAACATAAATCTGCTATAATCTATTTCTGGACTTTGAAATTTCTGATGTTTTTCACATCTTGCGAAAAGTGGGAGGCCCTGAAATGTGCTGGGTTAGGATGTGTTGGGTTACATATACCCACGGGGGGTGGGGGGGTAGGGGGACAGAAGTGCGTCACTTCCTTTGCTTTTCAGGCGTGAATGCAGGGCATTTCGATTGGATTTCCTGATCTCACGATCAGCCCCATGAGTAATAGATCTGGTCCATCCTCAGGGAACCGGGGTTGCCTACACAACCTAGACATTTCTGTCAGTTAGCATGCCCTGTTCCCATATTACCAAGAGGAACAATGTCTGTTTATTTCCTACCTGGGATTAGACCTGTGTTAATGATGTCAGTTATACCCAAATGAAAAAAATTTACAAACATAAGAGACACCATCCCAGTCCATGCACACACACAAATAGACACACACATAAACATGCACTTTCACGCAACAGAACGGGTACATACACACACACGTGGACAAACACACACACACACACACACACACACACACACACACACACACACACAAACACACACACACACACACACACACACACACACACACACTCACACACACACATGCAATCACGCAGGCACTCACACAAAGTCGAGAAATCCTGGAATGTTGCACAGATGATGATTTCCTGCTGAATGCTTTCATTGGCCACGGTCAGGATTAGCATAAAGGGATTGAGAGGGCATATTTACATGCTTTTAATGATGCCACAACTTTATATTTAGAGGTTTAGCTTTATCAACTGCAATCGTCTCCCAGCAGAGGGAAACAAACCGTCAGAGTCAAAGAGGCAGTGCGATTACATGCCTGCACGGTGCCCGACGAGTTAATATGCAACTTATTAAAATGTCTAAAAATTAGATGAAAGCATTAGAGAGAGAGGAAAAAAATGGAAGATAAAATTACTCCTCTCAAGTTGGGAGCCCTTGCTCACATTTGAACAGTCTTAATTCTAAGTCTAGCCCCTTTTGAAAAAAATGAAAGCTTTACGACGATGCAATCCCAAACCACTTTATTGGGATTTTCTTATGATCTAGAGTTAACCGCACTTCAGCAAAGCGTACTTCGGTGCCCAAAAACTTTCTCTTAAAACATTTTATGTCATGTGGCTCATTCGATACCCATTAACTGGGCTCTTAGACCATCGAGATTAAAGAGGAAGGCATTTGATCTTCGACCTCCTTGCTAGACATGACAGGTTATTACACCTGCTTTTGCTCGTGCAAGTGTGTCCCAATTGATTTATTTCCCGTAACCCTACGGCTTTTATTTCTCGTCACCATAGGAAGACGTCAGATTGTTTCCTGGAACAGCAGCATGTGGGGGCAGAGGTTGGATTTTGCTTACATCAATTGTCATTTCCTTGTGTTTCACTTAATTTGGCTTCAAAGACGGAATCCACTCCAAGACGCTGACATCACACCTGACATCACATCATAGGCATAGTTTGGCAGTTGAGGCGGGGGGGGTTCAGATGAACAAGGGGAGAAATTTTTTTTTTTTATAGTGTCATAAATACACTGGCCAACGGAAGCGCAGCACAGATTGCACTGGAATAGAAGACAATATGTGTCACGGCACAGCACGGGAAGGTACTAGTTGGGCCTCTCAAATTCCCAGGAGAGGCAAAATAAGCAGAAAAATTAGATACATATCAAAACACGACTTATATATTTACAAAATTGATGATGTTAACTTTCACTGAACTAAAACGCGATTGGCAAAGATGTTAAAAATGGTTCTGAAAAAGGTACTTTGGATCGGCTCTTAGCTGCTCCGAACAATGAAGAATATGTTTATGTCTCATGTCACCGCGTGGTAGCAGATGGCCAAATGTTGTAATTATCCATGGCCAATGCATTATGCAATTTGCGATATGCTTATGAAATACAAGTTGATGTTTAGCGAAAGTTGTAAACAGCTGTTTTTTTCTTCTTCTCTGGTAAATTTATGGCTGATGCGCCGTGCGTGGCTCAGAGACAGAGAGGGCAGGACAGAGGGTGACGTTAAGTCTGTGCTCTCACTCACCATTGGTTGAACGTGACCGTTTTCTCACATAAACATGTCACACAGCTAAGCTTCTTAGCTTCTTGTTACGATATCAACCGCATTGAACAGCGCCCAAAGCAAACACAGACCAAACTGAAACATTACATGAGATGTATCTCAGCCACTAGGGTGTAACATCGCTTATGGCCTGGACATTGTAAAAATGTGATTATTGTCTGTCTGTCTTTCTGTTCAGTGAAAATCATATGCACGCCGGGTGCACGTACATGAAGGCACAAAAAATAGATCGACTCTGCACAGAGAGATCTTATCTTCCTCTGTGTTTTGCTGTTTTCGTGAATGTTCGGATGTTTGTTCCCCCGCAGCACCCGGTGAGGTAAGTAGCCCACACACACATCACACACACACAGAGGAAGGAGCAAGGGACAGGTTAGGCAAGTTTTCTTCACTCGACCAAAACTTAACACTAGCCTCCCACAGTGGGAACACCCAGGAATCTCTCAACATGAGCAGTCCGCACGAACCCTCCAAAGACTCTTGAGAACTCCACAGCAACAGAAGGCATTGGCACATGTAAATGGAAGATTCTGAACAGGACTGTTAAACAGTTGTACTTCGGTACTTTGGGTGGGGTGCCAATGAAACCTGCAGTCTGTTTTATGTAACCCGTTTCTATTCTATTCCTCCCTGTCTAAACACACACACACACGTATATACACACACACACACACCTGCTTCCTGGATCTACCTTGTGCTCCATCACCAAATTCATTTCTCTCCGTCAAGCTAGTCAGTCAGCAGGCCCTTTTCGCAGTGAGGCCACCGACAGCTTGGAGGAACTTCCATCAGGGCGTACGGCGTTTACACAAGCATCTACAGGGGCACACGGGTGAGTAGTTGGCTATAATCTGAGAGATTTGTGCCTTCCTTAGTTCAGTTTGGATTGGGGCATGGTGTACAAGCCGAACAGATAATCAATGGCATTTCGTCAGCACATTCTACATCATCAGTTAAATGTCCACTGAGGTCGGTCATGCTGGTCATCGAGAACAGCAAATGTATAGTCATGCATATTACTTTAAGCTTCTCGATCTTAAAGAGGTCCAAAAAAAAGTTCCAAACCAAAGACTCAATCTGGACTGCCTCTCTTCGAAGTTTGTGGCGAGTGGTGAGTTTATGCCTACTGAACTGTCTGGAAGTCTTTCAGAGGTGTGTGTGTTAAGACTCTAGAAGTGCAACAAGAGGGGCTTTGTTAAGTGGAAAAAAATGAGGGAATATTTTTAGTTTCTCGTCTCAGTTTTGAAGGGGGGGGGGGGGGGGGGGGCGTCCTTTTTCATGGCCTAATGGAGCATGACAGCTCCCTGCTTCCCCTCGTGACCTTTGACCCCAATCATGGCGGTGTGTGGTGTGGGTGCTGCCCCACCCCAGCGCCTCCTCCAAACCTCACCCTACCTTGTCCGCTGACTCTAATGGGTACTCACCATTCTCAACCACACTTTCTCACACACACACACACACACACACACACACACACACACACACACACACACACACACACACATACAAACACGCCTCAACACATTGTTTCAACAGATTAAGGGAGATTGCCGGAAAACTCTGTCAGACGTGCCGCTTGTGTGCACGGCACAACGAGTTAGACACCGACCGAGAGACAACTGCCCGGGCTCTCACCACGGGGGCACCCTCCTCCTCCTTCTGTCTGTCCATCTGTCTGTCTGTCTGTCTGTCTGTCTGTCAGCCTGTCTGCCTTTCTGCATGTCTGCCTGTCCTTCTCTATGTCTCTCCTAAGGTTCTGTACTTCTGTTGGCCGCAAATCTGTCTGTACATCACGCCGGTCTGTCTCTGTCTGTCTGCCTGTCTCACTGTCGGTCTAACTGTCTGCCCCATTGACTATTGGGCGGCGGGGTCCACAGGCCAGCATTCAATGTCAAAACACATAACGTTGTCCAGTGGTATTGTTTCGCCATATTCAATGCCGCTGGACATCATCATACTTGACATCCTCATATGCAGTATTTCAAAAGCGTGAACCCCAACGGCTTTTACGATTTGAAAATTAAAGCAAATGGATGCATCTGGATGTACTGGTTGACACTGTGTAATAGTCACATGGATTTCACATTCAGTCTTTCCAATAGCCCAGAAATAAAATCACTTCAAAGAGGCTGGTATTTTTTTGATATACTTAAGAAAATATATATAGAATATATATATATTTTCTACATATATAATATATGTAGAAAATGCCTTTTTTCTTAATGCAACAACTCTACCATTGAGGTCGATCTCCAGGAGAAACCCAAGAACAAATGACATGTATAAAAAAGTGAATCACAGCTCACCCAATACACACTACTTTTACACACTACAATTATTCAAAAGCAGTACTAAAAACACAGTCAAACACACATTGGTACCCATTAATAAACAAGCAAGGAAATCAATTTTCTTTTCATTTGAGCGATGAAGACAGCATTGACTATTGTGTGTGTGTGTGTGTGTGTGTGTGTGTGTGTGTGTGTGTGTGTGTGTGTGTGTGTGTGTGTGTGTGTGTGTGTGTGTGTGTGTGTGTGTGTGTGTGTGCGTGCGTGCGTGCGTGTGTGCACACACACAGACACATCTGTCTGTTCATTGCTTGCAGTTAGTAGTTGGTGTGTGACTCGGCGACATTCAGAATACTTGTGACAGGATCCCAATCAAATGGAAAACAGCTCCCAACGCTAGAATGTACACTTACATTGTGTGTGTGTGTGTGTGTGTGCGCGCGTGTTCTGCCCTCTGTCCCACAGGCAGCTGCCTCCAGATGAACTCCAACAGAGCGCTGTCACTGGACATCTGCATCATCCGCACACACTCTCTCATTCTCTCTCTCTCTCTCTCTCTTTCTCTCTCTCTCTCTCTCTCTCTCTCTCTCTCTCTTTTTATCTCACACACACACAGAATTTCTTTCTATTGAAATAAATAATGAAGTAAAAATTCTGTACTAATTGGGTATACTATTCTGATAGTTTTAACAGTCCACAAAACATTTTATTCTTTAAATTAGGAAATGTGCGTTAGAGTCTTTTTTCAGAGTGGAAGTGACTTATTTCACTTCAAAAATTATATTTCCTAGACCGGTCAATGAATGAAACACAAAATTAGACCCATTCTTCTAGAGGAAGAGGAATGTCTCTTAAAAGCTGCATTTTCCGACATCATAACCAAAAAATATAGACTTATATAGACTTTATTATTCTTCCGTTGAGCCAAATACAAAAATGTAGAACGTATCAATTTAATGAGGTTGGTCGATCACTTTTATTTAAAAATAAGAATGGGTAAGTGATATGTCATCCAAGCATTTACACGTAGCATGTCTTTTGCTATCTACACTAATGCCAACACTCACACACACACACACACACACACACACACACAAACACACACACACACACACACACACACACACACACATATCATCGCTGTGCCCCTCCCTCACCTGTGTCCTCATCTACTGAATTCTTTCTCTTTCTCTTTTCTTTTCCTCTCACCCACCAACCCCCACCAAAATCAAGCTTGTTAATCCCCCAGGAGGTGTGTGTGTGTGTGGGGGGGGGGGGTAAGGGGGGTTGATGTAGACCCTTCCACCCACCCCAACCCTAACCATAACCCTAGCCCCCCCCCCGTGGAGAGTGCGGCTCCATTCCCACACCACAGGTGATGTCCCCCACCCCCCACCACCACGCTTCCAACACTCCCCTTTAACTCTCTATATTCCTCCCTCTCTCCCACTTTCTCCCTCTCTACCCCCTTGCCTTGACCATGCCTTTTGCAGCACTAAATAGTCCGATGCATCTTTGCCTCGTGTTTTGTTTGTCTCACTCTCTCTTTCCCTCTGTCTCAGTCCATCTTTCGTCTTAAAGAATCCCCCTCCAGAATCGTCAAGGAGGTGTCAATACACGTTACTATGTAGCTTGTAGCTTGAATGTTATTCTCCCTTGTAAGTCGCGTTGGATAAAAGCGTCTGCTAAATGACTAAATGTAAATGTAAATGTACTATACAAGGGGTAGGAAGATGGGATAAGTCAAAGCTTACAAACCTCCCCACAAACTTACCCCAGCTTCCACCTGTTTACAGTTGACATTGAAGTTCAAGTCTGTGGATTCATGAAAAAAGTTTGTGTTTGTGGTATTTCTGACAGTCAACTTGAAGATTAAATTGAAAATTATCTTTATTTATTTTGCATCGTTTGGCATTGAATTTGGCATCTGCGCTCTGCTGCTCATCACTCCTAGTGAGGTGTATAGTAAACCAAGCCATACTTTGTGAGCTACAAATATTGGAGCGATGAGCTGGAATCCCCCCATGAGATATTAGAGTACAGCCCAACAGGTGGATGCAGGGGAGGTGGAGGAAGCGCAGAAAGCAAGCAGGCAGCACAGCAGGTAGGGTAAGAAGGATTGCGTGCTTAAATAAGCTGGCCCCGTCAATTTATCTGACCGAACTGCTCTGCAAAGTACACCTCATTTATTGTTTTTTTTATTTTATTTCATAAAACATTGCATAGTTGTTTTATTTACCCTTACTCTGATGATTACAGTCACGTAAAGGCATTGAACCTGAATACTAACATTTTCTTTAAATAATGTATGAGGTCATTTTGAACTTTAATGTTGGTTAACAGGCCCAACAATGTGCTAAAATTTCAATGCACCATCGCCCCCCTCACCCGACGGATTGGACTGTGCGCTCAGTCTTGACGGAGCAGAGACTCCTGTTTCCTCTGTGTGACTCATCTGTGTTTGCAAGGCACTAGTCGTGACTGCTATAGGTCCCATTATGTGAATTGTTGATGAATTGCCTTGTTGGTTATTTTTAGCTAACGGAACACAGTAGTTTATTTGTGGCAGCAACCCTTTCAACTTCCTGTTGAAAATTTGATTCTGATGGTCCGTCATCAATTAAAGTATCCGTCACTAAGTTTTTCAACAGATGCTTTGGCCACAAGGGGGCTTTACGTTGCGTGAAGGATAAAGGTTTCTGAAGGAAATAATGTCATCATTCTCACTGTGTGCGTGTGTGTGGGTTCTCTCTCTTTCCATCTTGTGTCTTATTTTAGACCAAAACATGAGGTAAGCTGGCTGTGAGACATGAGGGTTCTAGTTCCACAATAATCCTTCATCATCTATCACATAGTGTGTGTGTGTGTGTGTGTGTGTGTGTGTGTGTGTGTGTGTGTGTGTGTGTGTGTGTGTGTGTGTGTTATCAGACTTCATCTTTTGTTTGGGTTACACACGACTACTGACGGAGGACTATGTGATTACCATTCATACTGCTACAATACGCTCATCTGATCTTCTACATAAACACACACACACACACACACACACACACACACACACAGACACACATCATCGCTGTGTCTCAATCATATTTTTATGTTTTTGCTGTTGTGTATGCACTGTTGCTGTTGTGTAATGTGTAAGTTTTCCATGACCTCATTTCAACCTGCGCATTTATTTTTTCACAATATTGTGTGGAAGTTGGATACTTTGTTTTGCAATCGATGTACTAGCTGATGCAGATTCTGATGTTTCGGAACAGAATATCATACTATACTACCAAGATAGTTTTGTTTAATCCAGATCTTATAACAAATCCTGTACCATAAAAATGTATCACTTAATATAAACAAAATAAACACTTATCAATAATAGACTGATACAAACACTTTGGGGCAAATTCATAAAGAATGGATTGCGGCCTCTGAAAGCACCATGAATTACTTGCATCTGCCCCGTCTCAAGGTCTGATTCACAAAAGATATTGCCCTAGTGATATCACAGCACAAACACCATAAAGTTTTGCAGTTTAGTGCAATTTTCCATCATGGTTGTCAACATGGTTGGCATACAACACAACGTATTTGTACGCCATTGCATCTTGGACAGAGTTAGTCTGCAATGGGGTTAAACTTCTCAACCTGCAATGCAACTTTATTCATTCTTTAATCATCAAGAACTGTTACAACAACTCTGTCCTGTGGACGACCTGTGGGATGACAAGAGCACAGCTTTTTGTTACACAGAACCGCCAACAATCTCTCTCTTTAGAGAACGATCTTACCATGTTTTTATCTATAAAGAAGAAGAAGAAGAAGAATCTTTAATTGTCACGCAACACACCACACTGGTGGCCGGTGAAATGAGGCCTCTGCATTTGACCCATCCTGGCTTGTCCTTCCTCCAGGGGGGGCAGCCAGGAGCAGTGGGCAGCATTCGTCGACGCGCCCTAGAAAGGCTCCTATTTGGGAGATAACCCGCCGGAGCACAGTGTCAACAACTAATCATCATTACTACTCCAAGAGGGGGGAATCACCACGGGTGAAACAAATAAACATAGAAACAAACAACAACTGTCCATGGAAAAACGTAAACATAGAAACCTCAGAGGACAACATGATCGACTTAACACAGTTAATTAAGTCTAGGAAAACTGAAATAGCAATGCGGCACTTGTCCTCTTCCGGCCATAGTCATGGCAGTAAATGAGTGAGGAAAGGACAGAATTGAAGAATGAATGAATTGGACGTTTTCTGCGATGAGGCTCATTTGCATAGAAAGGGGCCAATTTGGCCCAAAATGTATGCATATTACCAAATTGAAATACATACAAATTGCACCCGAGGTCTGACACACTATTTCAGGGGTGACCACACTTTTTCGGCTTGCGAGCTACTTTTAAAATGACCAGGTCAAAATGATCCACCTGCATTAAAAATGCTAAATATATTTATTTATATATATACTGAGTATATTACCGGGAGCAGCCGAAAGAAGAAGTAGAAGAAGATACTGAGTATACTTTATATAGACAATATATGTTGGAGTACCTTCCATCACTTCATGAACCTTTACGGCACAATATAATAAAATACATTCATGTCACTACCTTACTCTGATGACTTGCACTGAATGGTGTCGGCCAGGGTTGCATAGTCCGGACAGTAGCTGCTGGTAGCCAGCCTCAGGCAGGCTTCCAAATTATCATCCGTCATGGTGGAACGGTATTTGGACTAAATAATCTTCATGTGGGAAAAGGCTGACTCGCATAAATAAGTAGAGCTATACGGCAATCAAGGAGGTAGCACATTTCCTCATGTTTGGGTACTTTTCCTCCGTGAGTAAGTTCCAAAACTGCCCATGAGCCCTGGACTTCAGCTTAGTGTCAGCCTGTAGTGTCAACATCTCATCCTCCACTGCAGACGAGTTCAGGTGAAACAGTGTTGCAATTTTTGATGCAAGTGAATCAACCTCAACATCTTCCCTAAATGGGCAGCACATAAGTGTAGCGATTGGCTCGAGTAGAGCAAAGTCTAATTGACCGTTTGTCAATGTCTGACAGACAGTTTTCAATCTGCTCTGTGTAGTGCCCACTGTCAAGTTACATACACGCCTTCCCTGGGTCTCCAGCTCTGATGCGAGGTTTTGAAAGTTCCACAAGTCATGGCGCTGCAGCTTTGAGGACAGAAGTTGCATTTTTTGTTTGAAAACATTAACTGAACTGATCATGTTGACCACGGTTTTGTCTTTTCCTTGCAGCTCTAAATTAAGCTCATTCAACATGTTGGTCGGATCAGTTAAAAAGGCCAAGTCTAGCAGCCACTGATCGTCATTAAGTTGCTTATATTCAAGGATAAATTATATTATTATAATTATATATTAAAGGAGAAACCCCTTTATCTCTGGACAGAGCTCTCAAAATATCTGCAGGAATTTCCCCCTACTAGCCATCTCACGTCAGTGTGTAGCAAGAGGTCAGAGTAGTTGCAGTCAGCGTCCTCCAGATTTGCACAGAACAGCCGTCTTTGAAAAGGTCTCTCTCGAATAGAACAGGCGATTTTCCTTGCCACATCCATTATCTATTTCATGTTTAGCATTTTTGCACATAATGCTTGTTGGTGTATTATGCAGTGCTAGTTAAGGAAGTTGGGGAAAGCATCGACACCCCTGCACTTGGTAATAAATCCATTCAAGCGGCCCATCATTGCGGGCGCACCGTCCGTGGTGTTTGACATCAATCTACACACTGGAGCTTGGTTTTGTCAATAAAGTTTTTGAAAGACTGAAAAATGTCCTCTCCCCACGTGTGTTCTTTCATGGGCAGTATTTTTAACAGCTCCTCTTTTGCAGTCATATCTGTAAACACCATCCGAATAAAAATGCACAATTGTGCAATCACTTATGTCCGACTCGTGTTTCTCATTGCAAGTAGACTCGTCTAATTGCAATGAGAAACACGACCATCTCTACATCTTGGAACCTCTTACACTTAATGATGGCGTGACGCATCCGGAATGATGCTTGGTTGGCTGCCTTTGCTTTTGGATTCAGCTATGTGAAAAATGACTGCTGTCCGATTTACTGCGATTTCAGTTCAGTCACCTTTCTCTTTCTCTCTTTGGAGGGAAATCCGTGTTATGAACAGTTCGAAAGGGCCCTTCCACATTTCCCTTTTTCGGACAGCAACCGTAGATTGACAGGTCAGACAAACGCACTTAGAGTATGACATGGTGAAAAAAAAGTCCTCCTCTCATTCCATATGGAAGTAGTAAGCTTTTGGTTTCTTACTTTGTCCGGCTCCCCCACTCATTTTTTATATCCCTTCTTTAGTAGATATAAATTGGAAGGCTAACTAGGTCACTTAGCTCGCTAAAGTTTTGCAGTAGCTCAGGCGTTTTCTACGTGGTGACCCGTGTGTTAGAAGAGAGGAGATCTAAGTAGTTGTAATTGTAACCCAATGAACAAAGTTTTCAGCAACATTAGACTGGCCGCCCTGTATGTCAATCAAGTGGCAAACGCCGAGTGGAGGATAGATGATAGGCTAACATCTAAAAAAAATTATTTAATTGGCACGCAATCTACCCACAGTACCATCCATGCGCTATTTGCATGGCAACGCAGTTAGGTGCACATATCACCCTTGCGGGTGCTTTGAGTGTGAGTGTGTGATTTCACCCCCTTTATGTGTTTAACTTTACCAAGGTAATAACATCCGGAGTGAAACATGATCTTAATTAGGGATCTCAAACTTAACTTACCTGGGGGCCGCTGGAGGTAGAGTCGGGGTGAGGCTGGGCTGCATCAAGTATTCCACAAAAAAAGTACAACTGATCCAATCTTCTCAATCTTTATTAATAACAGTTCAGAACATGAACGGTCTCTTACCTAGTCCTTGCTGCCAGGGACCTGGCAGCGCTTCCTCTTACACAGCTGATCCACATTTGGCTTGAGGGAGGAAGCAGTTGAGACCCTCAGTATGACTTGAAGATGCTCATCAGTAAGTTTGGACCTGTACTTTGACTGATTAAAGTTTACGGTGGAGAAGAGTTTTTCACACAGATATGTCCATGTTACTCCACCTGTCTTAATTCTTAACATCAAGTGCATTGTTTCATGTTTTATATCTTTTAATTTCTTGCTCTTTTTGATGAAATTGTTCTTGGTAAATTCGTTTTCTTTTGCGATCGCACATATCTGTCCTTTTTCCTTCTCTTTATTTCTCTTGTAATAATAATCTATAACTTCTTCTTTATAATATTCAGGTTCTAACCACCATTTAGCTTTTAGTCTTGCCGCCCATCTCATGCTATTTGCTATCCATGTAATTCTTTTCCCTTTGCTATTGCAACACTCTGGTGTCTTTATTAGGTCACTGATTACTCTTGTTGAGTCCGCCCACTTCCTAAGTCCTCTGTACCTTGCACTGGGTGACAGGATATATTTTCCTTCCACTTAGTGTCACTCCGGAATCACATTTCAACCAAGTGACTAACGCGTTGGATAACTTGTCAACAAACACCACCGGAAGCTGTCACGAGTCTGAGGCCATAAATGATAAAAAAGTATAAAACGCCCAGGGCAACGACTCGCGCAACGATTCGGCAACAAGGTGCGTGTGAGAAAAAGCGCGGGCCACACTAACACTAAACTTTTATGTCAAGTAGGGGGCCACAAAATATTGTCCCGGCCGTGAGTTTGAGACCCATGATTTAAACTAAAGGCTCTCCACACTAAAATATTTTTTTGTTGTTGTTGTTGAAAATGTGTCCCCACACAATACGATATATCTTGATAGATTTAACAGTTTGGTTCTCATTGTGTGTGGAGAGCAAGAATTTGGTCATAACAGCAGACCACACACTAATAGTGTGTCCCGACTCTCAAAATCATAAATTGTTGAAAATCTCTTGCAATAAAACATGACTTTAAAGTAAGCAGACATGGCGGACGACGGGCAGGAAGAACTAGCTATGCTAGTTTTTGCACAATTTTTTTTTTCACAGAAAATCCAAAAGGAAAAAAATAAACAGTGGGTGAAGTCATGGAGACGGCACGAACATGGATTCTATATGGTGCAGCGTAAGCTTTATGCTTCGCAGCATTCACATTTGCCGCCATGGCTGCTGTGTTACTTATGACTTCTTCCATTTTACTCAGCTGGCTCCCAAATTTATTTCGGTCATTCCAACGTGACGATCCACGGACTGCCTGGCCATCCTTAGCTCTACAGGATATCAAATCATATATATACAGTATGTATATATATATATATATATATATATATATATATATATATACTTGCAATTTTGGTCAGGAAGGACTTCTGAGCAAAACTCAGAAGGAAGTAGGAAGGAAGAAGTAAAAAATACTCGGAACATACAACTCACACCACAGGAAAATCTGGCACGAAAATCATTCTAACAATCCATCCATCTAACCATAAAACAATTTCTCACTATCGTTGGAAGGGGGGAATTGGGCCCAAAATCTGCTTAATTACCTTATACCGTATACCTAGTTTAACTTTCTTTTAAAATGAAAGAAAACTCAATATTGTGGTTTTCGCACTACCTCTCAATATTCATGCTGTTTCAATATCTCAATTTCATGCTGTCGGAGACTGAATGTTACTATGGGAACCAAATCTAGATTTCTGACAGCCAACCACTAAACCCTGTGTGACCTGATAATTAGCAGGCTGCACTGACGCATCGGCTGTAGTGCACATGCACGCACGCACGCACGCACACACACACACACACAGTAAAAGTAAATAGATAGCAGCCAAGACAGAAATTTGAACACACACAGAAAATAAGATGTATATGCTCTATTTCTTTACATTCAACCACTGGCATCATATTATCGCAGACGAACAGGCAGTGCCAACACTGCCCAACACTGCCTGTTTTACTGTAAAGTGTGAAAAATGCGTTAGAGTAATAAATCATTTTTTAACGCGTATAATAAGTTAATAATACAATGTGGGCAATATAATTTCAGTTACCCTGTCAAATAACACACATTACTCGGGGTGGGCCAATTAATTGGATCAAATGAATATCCGTTACGGATATTGTGTTTTGTCCGATTAGAACTGTGGTCTGATCATTTTTGAATTTATATCGGAAATGGATCGGAAAAATCATGGTCTCATTGGGTACAGGGGCGAAAATTCTGGGGGCAGTGGGGTCACGCCCCGATGGCTCTCTCTCTGACGGTACTGACTGCTCACGGCATGCCGTGGGCGCCAAAACAGTGTGTTTTTATTTTATAAGTAGGTAATTTTACTTTACTCCTTTTCCTTATGTAATGAAACAAGCACCGTGCATGATGGGGACACGTTCTCTGTCACTCTCTTACCCCTGCTGTGTGCCCCCCACTTCTTAAACCAAAATTTTGTTCTCGATTGGGTATATCTGCTGTACGTCATGACAAATACATTGTGTGATCTGATCACACTCACGCTATAGGACAGATGCATATACGGTCCCTCCTCTAAGCTATGTCGCAAATCAGCAATGGAACTGCTTTACGGCAATATTTACGGCAATATTCTACGTTATCTACACGGGGGAGTGAATGAAAACGAAGACTGAGGAACATGGTACTTCGGGAAATAACACATTTGGTGGATTATTACAACATTTGCCCCTGCTGCTACCGCGTCTTGACAACATAAGGTGAGGGTTGATGACCGATCTGAGCCCAAGCAGTTTTCTGCTTTTCTCTGCCGATCGCATTTTAGTAAAGACACAGGTAGTGTCAGTACAACTTAATTTGCATCTTATTAACAGCGTTACTGTGAACACCTTATTAATCTGGCAAAAGTAACA
>NC_137193.1:63762271-63764771 GCF_960531495.2 Zeus faber
TTCCTTTAAATGCAAGCCAGAAATTGATCCAAATCCAAAGTAGGGTTGGACGTAAGCATTCGGTAAGCAACCACCACATATACATTTGAAATAAACTGATGTTATCTCATTCATACCCCCCAAAATATCATCCACAAAAATGCCATGAGGGCGCTTATTTTATCAGTGTCAACAAGTAATTAATGTTGGCATGTATTGTTGCATATTTGGGACCGTCTTCCAAGTTAAAATTATATAAATTAATATACGGAAATACAAGAAGATGATTTACAATCTGTTTTCATGTTTTCAGCATGTTTTCATTATTATTTTTGTAAATATCCAGTGAAAAGCTCTTCGTTGTCTGTTTCCTATGTACTTTATCTTTATTAAATAGACTAAATAGCCTAAAGTCATTAACATTGACCTGCAGTGTTACCTTTTGGTGAAATGTGAAGTGAAAACAATCATAGCTGAGGGCCCCATACCTGTGTTTGCCTTAAGCCACCAAATCACTAAATCCACCCTGATCGGAAGATAACTGAAACACTACCCTTCCAACCCAGTGTATAGTGAAGCTTAATTGTTCGAATTGCCTGGTCGAGTCTTTGCTAGAATTTAGAACACGAGTTAGTCATTTAAAATGGACTGCACATAAATAGCCATATTCTAGACACTCAGGCCGCTTTATATGTTACATGGCTGACATTCATCCATTCACACACTGACGGCAGAGTCAGCCGTGCAAGGAGAAAACCAGTTTGTTGGGAGCTCTTAGGGGTTAGGTGACATTCTCAAGGCTAATTAGCCAGGAAGAGCTGAGGATGGAACCAACAACACTCCAGCTGCAAAAGCTTTTAAAAACTGTTATTGACGTTGCCAGATAATTTTTTTGCATTGGGTTGTAAGAAAATCCCAAACTTCCAACATTTCAAACGTTAAACGGGGTCATTGAAAGTCTAAAACTTTTTGGTCCCTACTGCCTGTCACTCCACTAAAAAAAGCACCTCGTAGGCAGCACTGTTGATTGAATTTACTTCAAGGTTATCTTTTGGGTGCCGCGATAGGACTGTAGATTGATTTTGTAAGCATTTGAGAAACAATTCTTCTTTTTTTCCACTGGATTACATTGTCACCCCCCAAGTAACATTCTACCTGCACCAAGGATGGAGGCGATGACACAATACAACTGGGCCGAACCTCAAACACAATCAATACTTTACATAAATAGCTTTGACATATACTGAGGCGGGATGGATAGGTGTTGAAGGAAGGAGGGGAAATCCCAAAGATGTCTGAGACAAGGAGAAAGCAACGCTGGCTAGCTTACCAGGGCCCACCAAGACAAACATATACAACACACACACGCACACACACACACACACACACACTCAAACTGACATGGACTACCTCTCTGACACATACACACATATGGATACGCACACACACACACACACACACACACACACACACACACACACACACACACACACACACACACACACACACACACACACACACACACACACACACACACACACACACACACTCACACACCGAGGCATGCAGATAACTTCAGTGTTGACAAAGTCATTAGGCAACATGGTGAATAGAAAGAAGGCTAGGGTAGACCAAATTTTCCACCAGGCACGAACACACAGAATGACGTCCGATTTAAAGATTGTATTGTGAACCCCCGTCCATTTCACGATGCAGTGTCTAAGAAGTGAAGTTTGTCTGTCTTTTTTCTCTCTTTGCAAAAAACACAAAGAACATCATCATGTCTTGCAGTGGGGGGGTTTGGGGTGATAGAAGTAGGAAGAAAATCGTAGTATGGCAAGCATTAGCAATATGTATGGGTTGGACATCATTAGATACCTATTTCGTTTCTAATGTCAAAGACTGAGAGAACAAAAAAATTAACAAAAAATCATAGTCAATAATCCCAATCATAATTTACAGAACAGAAACACAGAAGGTTATTCAGAGTGAAGTTGAGCCAGGGTGCGTATGCATTTGTGTGTGAATATTGACTGCGGATACGTGAGCAACACTAGTTAAATATATCTATTGTTTTCTATTGTCTACACTTTCTCCCTCTATCTTGTCATCTTCTCCTGTCTACCAAAGTACCACAGTATGAGGCAAAGTGAAAAAATAAATGTATATTACTCAAAGTATGAAAAGGAGTTCACACGCTTGCTGGCCATCTAGATTAACATTGCAACACGCATTACAGCTAAATCGTGTAAAATTGATTGGGAATGTACCAAATGAGAGAGAAATTTAATAGGCTCTGTGGGGGCACCAGTAAATGAATAAATAAATATCCACCAAATGTGTGCTTTAAAAGAACAAAGGACACCAAATCAGTCATCAATCAATATGTCATTCAAAAGATAAGTACAACAAAAAAGTACACACAAGAATAAAACTGCAAAATGTGTGTGTATATATATATATATATATATATATATATATTTATATATATATATAACACTATTTATAGTAATCACTATAT
>NC_137193.1:63767271-63779771 GCF_960531495.2 Zeus faber
ACACACACACACACACACACACAGGACAGTTCATCTAGTTGATGAAAGTGGTGAACAGTATTAAATCTTTATGGTTAAGGGTTAGGGTTTTTAGGGTAGCCTTTCAATATTTTGTCGCAAGTTTTTGTTTTTTTGACTAGCTTTCTTTGAGATGGTTAAGTTTAGGTATTAGGTTAGAGGTGATCAAGAAATATATTAAGTGTAAGTGTGGGTTTGGTGTTAATAAAGTCAGGGTCAGCACATGGAAGGGCAGTCACTAAATGGTGGCTCCAAATGGCAAAGACTTTAGGAGTCCACGATGTGCAGACAAAATGATACTAAGTTAGGTTGATAGTTAAATAACTTTGACTTGCTTTGTAGTATCAACATAAGACTCGTCAGTTGATACCAAGCTGCTTAATAATATGAGATTAAGTATTTTCCTCATTTTGTTATGAACACTAAATATTTAGTTCTATTATCATGTGTCCGATTTACCTATCATGTCTCTTTGATGTCGCTTTGGGTGTTGTAAGCCAATTGCCTTTTAAAAGTGATCTAAATGTGTTGCAGCTTGCAACATCAATAGCGCTGAGGCGTTAGGCATGACATACAGTCAGCTTAGCACATCATTTTCCTTCTGACAAGTGATGATGATCAAGAGGTTAAACTGCAGCCAACTTTCCTTCACCGGCAGACTGCTAACTGCTTTAAACATGGGCCAGCTTGTGGTGGTTGCTCACCCTTTATATAATGAATGTATTCAATATTTTTAGTATGCCATAAAGCTTTTGTTGCAGAAACCCATCAAAGCTGGTTGGTATATACGCTGATAAGTCACAACATTAAAACCACCTGCCTAATATAGTGTAGGTCCCCCTCCTGCTGCCAAAATAGCTCTGACCCGTCGAGGCATGGACTCCACCAGACCTCTGAATGTGTAATGTGGTATATGGCACGGCAAGATGTTACCAGCAGATCATTTAAGTCCTGTTTGTTGCGAGGTGGGGCCCCCATGGATCGGGTTTGTTGTTCCAACACATCCCAGCACATCCCTCTTTGCCATGTTCCTCAAACCATTCCTGAACAATTTTTCTAGGGTTTCCCAGCAGAAGATTGCCCAGAGCATCACATGGACTCCACCAGCTTGCCATCTCCCCATATTGCCTTCTGGTGCCATCTCTTCCCCAGATGAATGATGCACACACACCTGGCCTTCCACATAATGTCAAAGAAAAAGTGTTTAATCAGACCAGGCCACCTTCTTCTATTGCTCCATGGTTCAGTTCTGACACTTTTGGCGGTGGACAGGAGTCAGCATAGGCATTTTGACAGGTCTGCGACTACGCAGCCCCATACGCAGCAAGCTGCGATGCACTGTGTTCTGACACCTTTCTATCATAGCAGCATTAACCTTTTCAGCAATTTGTGCTACAGTAGCTCTTGTCTGAGATTAGACCAGACCGGCTGGACTTAGCTCCCCACACGCATCGATGAGCCTTGGGCGTCCATGACCCTGTCGCCGGTTAACTGGTTGTCCTTCCCTGGACCTTTTTTTGGTACAGTAGGTACTAAACACAGCATAACAGGAAGACCACACAAGACTTGCCATTTATGAAATGCTCTGACCCAGTCTAGCCATCACAATTTGCCCTTGTCAAAGTCGCTCAGATCCTTAGGCTTGCCCATTTTTCCTTCTTCCAGCACCTCAACTTCAAGAACGTACTGTTCACTTGGTGCCTAATATATCCCGCCCCTCGACAGGTGCCACTGGAATGAGATGATCAATGCTATTCACCTTACCTGTCAGTGATTTTAATGTTGTGGCTGATCAGTGTTTGTACAAAGTAAGAGGGAAAAAGAGAGATAGTTGGGGGTATTACCGGGTTGGAACGACCCAAAATAGGCTGTTTATCTAGTTTTAATGACCATGTCCAAATTTAGATGCTGTACTCAAGTGAGCTCATATGTTTGAAATAAAAAACAATTAGCTTTTAACGTTGTTTTAACATTTTTGGTCAAGGTAAGATCAAAAAAGATCATAAAATGTAATTGCCATATTAAAACCATAATTAGTAAAAATGAGTAAAATATTAAATATTATTCAATACTAGGTAGAATATAAAATCGAAAAATAATAATTATTTTTCTTTTTTGCTCATCATCTTATGTCAGCCGAGGCTCCCACAAAATTCTAGGGGGGGAATTCACAAATGGATTGTGCAGCTTTTGTGGCCGCTAAACCAGCGCAAATAACAGAAAAAGCAAGCAGCTAATTCACAAAGCACCCGCAAATGGTGAAATGCACTGGTAACTGCACTGTCACGCACATAGCATCTCGGTTCACCTGTGTTATTTGCACGTATTTAAATAATGTATTATGCATAAATTTGGAGCAAAAATTGGCCCCTTTCTATGCAAGTGAGCATCTTTGTAAAAACAATTCACAAACACTAATAGCTACAAGCAGTTAGAGTGAAATTATTAGCGTCTGCAGAGAGCTGGTCGTAATTGCACGGAGACCAAAAAATACATTTCAAAAAAGGCAACGGTGCGTGATCGTCTTCAGAGAGCTGGTGCAACTGAAGGTGTCAGGTGTATAAGAGGTGTCACACCCAGACTTTCCAGTGATCCGTCAAAAATATTTTGACATTATTATTGTAATTATTACTACTGTCACGCCATCTGTAGGTAGCCATGCCAGTCCGTGATGGTTTTCAAAACGCACTCCAAAAGCAATTTGTTGCAACTTTTAATTATTAATTGTACAAATAGGAGATACAAACATTGACAAAAACGGTTCCCTAATTCCTTTCAAACTCAGGACATATCATGAAAACAACTCAATATTATAAGGAATAGCAATATAGTTGTCCGTCCGAAAATGCTGCTGCAGTAGCCTAGAGATTGAGAACCATGGAGAGCTTTGCTCAAACCCTGTTTTTTTTTAATGGAGTGAAAAAAAAAGTTAAATAAGGTTATTCTATACGGAATAGTATTAGGGCCACGGAAAAAAAATATAATACCCATGTGTTTGAAGAATAAACTCGGAATTCCGCGGGGGAAGTCCCCGGAGCGATCAGAGAGAAGCACAAGTACACGAGTGCCCCCCCCCCCCCCCCCCCCCCCACCATTGCACCCCAATGGCCCCTAATGCGTGTAATGGAGAGGGAGCTATCAGAGCATCCCTCTCCATCACTCATTTGGGCATTCCCTGTTTCCCGTTTTCCAAACTAAATAAATAAAAATATTGTGTTTTTATTTTTGAGATTTCTTTATTTTCCTACGTTTCCTAATCTAACTAAACAAAAAAGCCATGTGCGTGCCACGTCCGCAGAGCCATTTTTCTCCCTCTCTCTGCCATTGTTCTGCATGTGTTCTTGGTGTAAAGCCACCATTTATACTACTATACTATGCACATGGATCATTGCGATCGGACACAAAACAAGGGAAAATTGCACTCAGCAGCAAAACATTATGGCCGTGTTTGCACTGGTATATCATGAGCCCAATACCTTTTGTGAATCAGATGCTTAGATGGTGCCAATAGCAGGCGCAATTGATGCGCAATTGATGCGCCATTCTTTGTGAATTCGCCCCTCAGATTTTCTTGACTTTTGCCCCAGACCTCATCAAAAACTAAAACAAACTACGTCCCCCACGAAAGAACGCTACTGCGGGGAGGTGCCGTACATAATGTATTTTGTATATAATACATTGCGTATTATATACTCAATGTAAATAGTAATTAATTTTTTGCTCTTGTTGAAGCCATAAGTCATATGGTCATTTTTCAATACGCGCAAATAGCACCAGTTGCACCGAGATACTATTTGCATGGCCACGCAGTTAGCGGTGCATTTCACCGCTTGCGGGTGTTTTGTGAATTAAACAGTTTATTTTTGTGTTATTTGTGCAGGTTTAGTGGCTGCAAGGGCTGCGCAATCCTTTTGTGAATTCGCCCCTGAGAAATGCTTCCAATTGAAATAGATGGTTTAAATTTCGTTCTATGTAGCACGAAAGAAGTCGGACAATCGTGCAACAATCATCGACACGATTCAATAGATTAATTTTCTTGACTATGAGCACGAAAAAAAATTGCTGCAGGGTTGAGATAGTGCATCTTTAGTCATCTTTAGCTTTCATTTCCAGTTTTATTTCATCAATTACAATTTCAGGAATTCAAATTTCACATTTTCTCACCCGATATACAGATAATTTTGCTCAGTTAAAATTCTTAAAATTGCTAAAAAAAAATTTAGACAGAAAGGTCTATTTTCCACTAACCATCGTAATTGATCATACCAAGGTTATTGCCGTGAAACAGGAAACTCATTCAAACTTCTCTCAGCCAGTCACACTTCGCCATGCCCATGCACTTGAGGTTTGTGATGTGGGGTGTTATTGATGTCCAGACAAATTCCTCTGAGACATTCACTCGCTTTGGTTAAGAACACCACATTCTTCATCTTAACATTCCTTACTTCCCTGTATCATGACAAAAGAAATTTAAGGCCGACAGAATGGGAAGAGAATCGGCATCGGGAAGATCAGTATATTAGTATTCACTCTGATATGGGTATCAGGATAGAAAGGAAAAAATGCATTGAGAAAGAAAAGACTTGAAGGGTAACTTGCAGGTTGGCATACCCAGTGAACTAATGGGTGGGCTAATGATGGGAGTCTCTGCCCACAGGTAGGGATTAGAGAGACGGAAAGTTTCTTTCCGTGGTTTGCCAACATAGCAAGAGTGAAGACAACGGAAGAAAAAAATGGCTCGCTGGCCACAAGTAAAACTAATAGATAATAATAATGATGATTTCGGGCACAGGAGGAATGACGTTCCAGTCTTGCTCCTGGTCAGTTGATGAGCCCGTGCGCCGATCCCCTATTCAAGATAGACAAACATTAAGAAATCTCCCTGCCTGGAGTCGGACCAATCAGCGCCGCATGGGCACTGATTATGCCGCTTAATGGAGGCAGCCTGGCGGCTGTGGGAAAGGGAACCATGTTGTCATCTGCAGCTGGTGCTTGACAACGCTCCTTGTCCCGCCACATACCCCCGCCGTCTGGCCGACAGCTGACTCCCCCCCCCCAGAGCGGGAGAGAAAGTCAGCAACGACCATCTCCGCCGACGGCCTATGGACCATCCGGAAGTTAAAGGGTTGGAGAGCCAGGTACCACCGGGTGATCCGAGCATTTGTGTCCTTCATGCGGTGGAGCCACTGAAGCGGGGTGTAGTCCGAAGAGAGGGTGAAAGCTCGTCCCAGGAGATAGTAGCAGAGGGAACCGACTGGCCACTTGATCGTCGCTGTGAATGATTACATCGTCTAGGTAGGCCACGGCGTACACTACATGCGGACGCAAAACGCGGTCCATGGAAGGTGGCACGAACAACCTGAACGGAAGTGTGCGAAAGTGATACAAGCCGAACGGAGTGGAGAACGCCTATTTTTCCTTGGACTCCTGAGACAAGAGATTATGCCATTAGTCCTTAGTAAAATCCAGTGAAAAAATGAGCCATAAATAACTGGTCAAGAAGTTCACCGACCTCAGGGCATCGGGTAGGTGTTCCCCGCGTTCACCCTTCGGTAGTCTATGGCTTACCCACCAGCACGATGGGACTACACCAGTCACTTGTGGACTCCTCTTTTACGGCCATGTCTAATTCCGCCTGCAAGATCTTGCGTTTGTGTTCGGGCAGGCGATACAGCAGAGAGCGCATCTTCACCCCCAGGGTCGTCTCCACATGGTGGTGTATGAGGGACGTGAGGCCTGGCAGGGAGGAGAAAACACCAGAAGCAACGCTGAAGTGCAGCCACGTCTGCCCTCTGGGACAGAGAGAGATGGTCATTAACAGGGGCGCAGTATGATCGGCCGCAACTCATCCCGCTCAATGACCGGTGTGATGAGAGCCAAGGACGCCCCCTCCCTCCATTCTTTTAAGAGGTTTAGGTGATAAATCTGTGTCGCCCCCTGCTTGTCAGACCGGTCGACCTCATAATCCACCTCGCCAACCTGCAGTGTGACCATAAAATGTTCTTGCCACTTCACGAGCAATTTAGAGCTGGACATAGGACGCAACACTAACACCTTGTCTCCTGGTGCTAATTGTTTGAGTCGAGCCCCCCGTTCGTATAAAACGTTCCTGAGCCTGGAGCAGATTCTCCCTTGATAATTTTCAGGTCATGCTGTATTTCATTCTTACTGGTGCTAGGACCATCCTCCCAGTTTTCTTTAATTAGGTCTAGCACTCCCCGGGTTCTCCTGCCAAAGAGGAGTTCAAAGAGAGAAAATCCTATGGAGGCCTGGGGAACCTCTCGCAACGCAAGCAACAAGGGATCTAACCACTTGTCCCAATTACTATTACTTCTTGTCTATAGTCGTAAACGAACCTTCAAATCATGTTTTTCAGCGTTTTATGAAATCACTCCACCAAGTCCTCCGTCTGGAGATGATAAACGCTGGTCTGAATTGAGAGGATGCTCAGTAACTTGTAAAGTTCCTAGGGGGAGGGGCCTCAACATCGCTCTTGGCGTAGCCGGAGAGTTGACTAACTGGCACTCGCAGCGCACAATTTACTCACATCTGCTTAAATGAAAGCTCCCTGCTCCCTGTCTTGAATCAGACCAATCAGCGCCCACGCAACTTGGCAAGTAGAAGAGATGCAAAGTAACTCTCAGAGTATGTTTTTATTCTAGATTTTGATTTCCTATTTGTATGAAACAAAACACTTCAACATCCGCTCTGTAAACATTCATCCCACCAGGAGCTCAGAGCCCCCTCCATCCCGGGAGAGTGTCTCTCGCAAAGAAAGAGCCAGGTTGATATCCGTGAGAGACACAAAGACAGGGTTTATTTTTATTTTATTTTAGATTTAGATTTATTTGCCTTCCTTCATTTCCTACTTGAGCAAAACAACATAAAAACCTGTGTCACCCACGTCTCTCCCTTGTTCTCTTTTTTTGTGTAAATACTCTTCAGTTCTAAATAATAAATCCAAAACACAGTACTTCACCATCCGAAATACCTCTGAAACAAAGTGATTGGCATGCTGACTGACTACCACCCTGCAACCACCCTGTGACTTCTCCGGGCCAAATATATATATATATTTTTTATGTACGTTTATGATGGTGTGACATGTGTGTCAAAACGATGTACAAGCCCTATTCGCAATAATGAAGAATTTGGCTTAATAACTAAGGACTAGGTGTTTTGCCACTCCATGTGTTTTGGCACTCTTAAATGCCTCCTCCTTTTTCAAACAAATATAGCCACATTGCGAATGGTGCTGTCCAGCCAAGTCTCTGTAATGATTTTCACACAGCTATTCAAGATTCAAGATTCAAGATTTTTATTCGTCACTTACATATACATACCTTCATACATATATGCAGTGAAATGTAATGCAACACACCCGGTGATAACACACAATATGTCCTAGGACAAATTTCTAATATCCCAACTAACTGACTCCTAAAACGTAATACAGTAAGTCGAATACTTATAGAATAAAATAAAAATATATAGAATAAAATAAAATACAATAAAAATAAAATGAAATAAAATGGAATAGATAGAGGGAATATGCTTATGTATATGGAATAGGCAATTATGTATATACAGATATGTGCATTAAAGTGGCATGTGAATAAAGTGAGGTAGTGTTTGGGATAATACAAAACAGTTTACAACAGTATGGCGCAGCAATACGGCATCACGAACAACCCTGAACAGTGACACAGTATGCGGTACAGTATGCTACATAATGGTACAGTAAGGTAGTGGAGCCTATGTGTGTGGCTCAGTTAGGACCCCTATTGAGGTCAGCATTGACAGTTCTAATGGCTTGCGGGAAAAAACTCCATCTCAGTCTCTCTGTTCTCGCTGTGTGACTGCGGAGGCGCTTGCCTGACCGCAGCAGCTGGAACAGTCCGTTGTTGGGGTGATGAGGATCCTTCATGATCCGGCCCAGTTATCCTTCATGATCCTACGGGCTCTGCTACTACACCTCCTGGTGTATAACTCCTGCAAGGGGGGGAGGGTAGTTCCAGTGGTACGTTCAGCTGAACGCACCACCCTCTGCAGGGCCCGCCTGTCCTGAGCAGTACAGTTCCCAAACCAGGCAGTGATGTTGCCTGTCAGGATGCTCTCCACTGCTCCAGAGTAGAAGGACTTGAGGATCCTCACCGAGACCCGGAATTTCCTCAGCTGCCTGAGGTGGTAAAGACGCTGCCTCGCCTTTCTCACCAGAGTGCCTGTATGTACAGTCCATGTTAAGTCCTCTGTGATGTGGACTCCCAGGTATTTGAAGCTGCTCACCTTTTCGACAGAAGTCCTATTAATCACCAAGGGCGCGTGCGTCCTCGATTGTGATCCTCGCCTAAAGTCCACAATCAGCTCCTTGGTTTTGCTGACCTTGAGGTGGAGGCTGTTGTCCTGGCACCAGAGTGACAGGTCAGCCACCTCCTCGCGGTAGGCCTTCTCATCGCAGTCGATGATCAGGCCCATGACCACGGTGTCGTCAGCAAACTTAATGATGGTGTTGGAGCTGGACCTGGCCACACAGTCATGTGTGTACAGCGAGTACAGTAGGGGGCTGAGGACGCAGCCCTGGGGGGATCCTGTATTCAGGGTGAGGGAGCTTGACATGTGCTTCCCCACCCTGACCACCTGGGGGCGGGCTGTGAGGAAGTCCAGGATCCAGGCGCACAGCGGAGCATTCAGTCCGAGCTCCTTCAGCTTGACAGCCAGTCTGGTGGGGACTATGGTGTTGAAAGCTGAACTATAATCAATGAACAGCATTCTCACATAGGCCCCCTTCTGGCCATCCAGGTGCGTGAGCGTGGTGTGCAGTACCTGAGAGACCACGTCATCCGTGGATCTGTTTTGCCGGTACGCGAACTGCAACGGGTCCAAGGTGCGGGGGAGGGAGGCGCAGATGTAATCCTTAATCAGCCTCTCGAAACACTTCATGACCACCGAGGTGAGGGCCACCGGACGGTAGTCATTCAGGCAGGTTGGAGAGGTGATCTTCGGGACAGGAACGACGATGGACCTCTAGAAGCAGGACGGGACCACTGATTCAACCAGGGAGATGTTGAATATTGTAGTGAACACCGGAGCTAGCTGGTTAGCACAGGTCTTCAGTACTCGTCCAGATATGCCATCTGGGCCCGCAGCTTTCCTGGTGTTCACCGGCATGAAAGCCCTCCAGACCTCGTGCACGGACACTGAGAGTGCGCGCTCATCCCCAGCGGTGTAACTCCAATTAGCCGGCGAGCTAGCGGTGCTGCTGCCAGACTCGAACCGCGCATAAAAGGAGTTCAGTTGGTTGGCCAGGGAGGCGTCCACACTCGTGGCTGGGGAGGAGCTGCTCTTGTAGTTTGTTATTGTTCGCAGCCCCTCCCACAAGCGTCTTGTGTCCCCCCGCTCCATCTGTAGCTCCACAGTCTCTCTGTACGTCCGTTTAGTGTACCTCACCGCCCTCCGCAGATTGTACGACGCCGCTTTGTAATTGTCCATATTTCCAGATACAAGACCATTGTTCTAAGCGGCCGTGCGAGCATTCAGAGCGCAGCGGATGGATTTATCAACCCACGGTTTCTGGTTTGGAAATAACAGAACTTTCACCGTGGGAACGATATTATCCGCTAGCGTAGTTACAAAACTTACTACAACCTCCGTAAACTCGCTGACGTCACTTGAACTTGATTGGAACATGTCCCAGTCTACGTCAGTCAGAGCGTCCTGAAGTGCAGCCTCCGATTGGTCCGTCCACCGTTTCACATCCCTCGTCACCACCAGTTCTCGCGCGATCAGAGGCCTGTAAACAGGAACCAGCGAGATCGTGGCGTGATCTGATTTTCCGAAAGCAGGGAGCGAGACGGTCTTGTATCCGTTCTTATAAGGTGTGTCACAATGGTCCAAAGTTCTATCTCCCCTGGTGGCACACGTGATGTGTTGGTGGAAATTAGGCAGAACTTTTTTAAGGTTGGCTCTGTTAAAGTCCCCAGTCACCACCACAGCCGCGTCGGGATGTCTGTTCTGAAATCCGCACAACACATCCTACAGGTCCGACAGAGTTGCGTAGGTGTCTGCTTGCGGTGGGATATAAACGGCTGTAATAATGACTGCTGCTGCTAAATTCCCAGGGAAGATAAAATGGACGGCATAAGATGGTCAGCTGTTCCAGGTTCGGCGAGCAGGAGTGGGAGAGGAATTTGGTGTTGTTGGCATTACACCAGCGGTTGTTTACCATTAGGCAGACGCCTCCACCTTTGGATTTCCCTGACTGTCCCGTTCTGTCGCCGCGGAACCCGGAGAAGGACTCGGCTGGACGCATGTCTTCACTATTGGGTTCAACCATGTTTCCGTCAGACGCAACAGTTCCTCGTGTCACGCTGGAATTTAATCCTCGCTCGAAGTTCAGCTATCCATGTTGTGCAAAGTAATCCTAAGCTTTATTTCGTTCATCTTGTTGATGAGTGACCAGGAGTTGGTAAGGGCTGAATCTGTGCACCCGCCATCTAGGATGCACCATGTCGCGCAATGATGACGCAGTGAATCAATGGCACAGTGACGATCTGTGACCAATCAAATAGCCTGCAAGGTTTTCATGTGACCTTAACAAGGGTGGGGAAAAAAACACAGTTTTTAACTAACTCCATCCACAAATCATGCCAAATGTGGACAAACGTGGATGAAAGCATCTCTGGACTGTCCCGAAAACAACTGTCTATTTATGGATTTGACAGTTATTTCCTCTTCCGTTTTTTTTTTACAAACTAAAACTCTGTCCTGTCTTTTTCTTGGAGGGAGATGGTTAGAACCATCCCCTCCGAGGTCTATTCTGGAGGTTCACTCCAACAGCTGGCAGGTAGGGAAAGTAGGGTGGGGGCAGGTAATGGAGAGACTGTTGACAAAGATACAGTGGGATGATGGAGTGCTGGAGGGCAGGACTGAGGGACACACACACACACACACACACACACACACACACACACACACACACACACACACACATACCCACACACACACACACACACACACACACACACACACATACACACAATTTATAATGTTTATACAAAAAAAATGGATTCAGCATATATTTCACTGTAAACTATTTTAACATCTGAAAACATGGCTGTATTATCAGAAATAACTCTCACACACACACACACACACACACACACACACACACACACACACACACACACACACACACACAAAGACAGGAGGTTTCAGTTAACAGGGAAGTCAATAGACTGCAGACAGACAGGTGTGATTACAGCATATAGAGTTGCTCTCTCATTCACTACCCTCTTTCTCCCACAAAGGAGGAGAGAGAGAGAGAGAGAGAGAGAGAGAGAGAGAGAGAGAGAGAGGAGGACAGAGAGATGAGAAGAGAGGAGACAGAATCAGGGTGAGAACAGGACTTTTTTAGTTGTAAAGCGAGAGGCAGCAAAGCAGTGAGTGCTGGTTAGAGGGATGGAGGGGGAGATAACAGGAGAGAGAGGAAGAGAGGAAGAGAGAGAGGGGGAGAGAGAGAGAGAGCGAGAGAGAGAAAGAAAGAGAGGGTGGTCCAAGGACAAGAATCAAGTTGTTTGTTCTCTTGTCGTAGCACTCGACAGATCAGATCTCTGTCTGTCTTGACCGCTGTGCTGCAAAAAGTGAGTGTCTGAAAAGAAGAAAATGAAAAAAATGAATAAATTGATAAATAAGTCTGTATCTGCTCATAAATATGGTCTAATGGTGGAAAGGAATGGAGAGTCACCGAAAGTGCGCTGTACTGTTGAGTTATTAATTTCCCTGGGTTGGGTTGTCATGTTAACATGTTGGATATAATGGACACTTGTTGGCCACTCCAGATAGATAGATAGATAGATAGATAGATAGATAGATAGATAGATAGATAGATAGATAGATAGATAGATAAATAAAAGAAGAAAATGTGGAAATATACAATAAAAACCTCATGATAAACCTTATGATAAACAATTAAAAATGTAACCCTAAAAAAACAGACAGTTATGTTTTTTGTTGTTTATCATTAGGTTTGTTTTAGTGTATACTGTCATAGATAGATAGATAGATAGATAGATAGATAGATAGATAGATAGATAGATAAATAAAAGAAGAAAATGTGGAAATATACAATAAAAACCTCATGATAAACCTTATGATAAACAATTAAAAATGTAACCCTAAAAAAACAGACAGTTATGTTTTTTGTTGTTTATCATTAGGTTTGTTTTAGTGTATACTGTCATAGATAGATAGATAGGTGAATAGATGGATAGCTGGATGGATAGAAAGATAGATGGATAGATAGTAAAGTAATAACGATTTGTCAGATGAATGGAAGCATGTCGAGGCATCTGGTCAATTTGAAGAGCTAGAATAAATACCGCCTAAACACACACACACACACACACACACACACACACACACACACACACACACACACACACACACAAACCCGCAGGGTTTTTGTCTTTCAGTGGTGTGCTGCC
>NC_137193.1:63782271-63963403 GCF_960531495.2 Zeus faber
GTTTAGGATTACATGGGTTACTAGGTCAAGTTTATAGATTTATCTATGTCTTATCTATGGGTCAGTTCATGATAGAAGATAACACTTTATCAATCCCCAGGGGGAAAGTCAATAAAATAATAATTTTATATAATTAATATACTGTACATATGGTATACCAGAAAACATCTTCATGTTTATGTGTTTTTGCAAAAGAAGTTGACGGAACAGTGCAAGTCAACAAAAGAGAGAAAAAATATGAAAGCTATACATACACAGCTACACAGTGATATTACGATACAACATTGCATAGTTTTGACTAGAGTAGAGTCGACAGCAGAGTAATTGTGAATTTGAACGGATATGAATAGGCCAAATCTTATTTGTAATACTTTGGACCCTGAGTCATGTGAAATGTACAGAAAATTTCAGATGACTCATTTTCTTGTACTAAGAATAGCGGGTCCTATTCCCAAAACCAGTGGCAGTCAGTCAATAGACAGCACTAGGGTGCACCCCTCCCAATCCCAGTTACAAATATAACATAGTTTTTATATCTAGATAGTTTTGTCTGATAAACGCCTGGGAAATAGTTCCAGTTTAAATCTTTTTTGTTTTTATGTTTAATTTCTACAAAGCTCAGAGGTAACATGCAGGGATGGACTGAGTGATTTGGGGCTTAAGGCAGCAACAGGCCCCACCTTTTACCAAAAGGTATCACTGCTGTCAATGTTTTAATCAATGCCATTTAATCAATATAAATTGCATGGAAAACGGACAATGAAGAGCATACCTCTGCCTTGATAGTTCCAAATTTAATAATTGCAACAGTTTGTAAATCATTTTTTTGTGGGTTTTTTTATGTGTAATTATATATTAACTAGGGATTTCAAATGATTAAAATAATAAATCCTGATTGCAATTAATCAGGATTTATTATTTTAATCAGCAGATTTATTATTTACATGCTGCAGACCCCCTGCAATTCCCCGGGTGACCCATAGGGGGCCACGGACCTCGGATTAAACAGGAAACAAAAACAGGAAACAATTAGTTTTCTATCCCCAGATCCCCGGATTGGCTTGGGGTTCCTTGGATAGAAAACCAAGTCCGTGTAACATGAAGCCTTTCATAATTAAACTTGCAACGTTCGTTGTTGTTACGTTTGTTTGTTGGTTAAAAAGTATTGTTGTCAAAGAGTTATTGAACTTTAAAACCGTAGTAGACTTGTAGACTGTCCCTAATACGCCACAGTAACAGAATTCTGGGGAAGCAGCAGCTGCTCCGCTTGTGAGTAACAGACTTTAAGACTTGAAAAAACAGTAGAGTCGAAAGGAAGAGTGGCTGGAGGCTGCAGCTACTTTTTTCACAATTTAAAAAAGATATATGTTCATGTCACCTCTGGGGCTACGTACATTTCTGTTAATTTTTCTGCCTCGGGGACACTTGTCGTGTGTCACTTACAGAGAAGATACTGTACAGTATCTATTTTATACTAATATATACCATACTGAGAGGGAATTCACAAAGAATTGATTGCAGCCGTTAATAGCACCATAAACTGTTCATCAGTTGTGCTATTGATCCACTCTGCTGAGCGATCAATAAGCATACCTGTCAACATTGGTATTTTAAAAGAATGGAAATGGTCCGGCGCCTTACGCACGTTACCACTCCCTCTTAAGCGTGATGCACAACAGGGATTTTGCGATGAGATGCAATCAGATGCGTAAACCATGTGTCTGTAAACCATGTGGCAAATTCCCCATTGCATTACGCGTATCCTATTGCGTAAAGCAGGTACAGTGCACCGTGTATTGCACTGATGCCTCACAGCAAGAATGTCCTGTGTTGGATTCCCGCCTGGAGCACTGTTGGCACCTTGCTCCAGTGGGTTATCTCCTCATTAGGGGCCTTTCTGTGTGGAGTTAACATGTTCTCCCTGTGCTCACTAGAGGTGTGAATCTTCATGGGCCTTATGATTCACCTGTCAATGGTTCTCAATGTATCACATCCCCAATTTCCTAAATGGGCACCAAGACAAAGCAGCAAAGGAAAGCAGCTGGTCTGGATGGCATCCCCGGACATGTTCTGAGACCTGTGTCAACCTGCTTCCCCAGTGTTCACCATCATATTCAACCTCTCCCTTGTGCAGACCAGGGAGAGGTTGAATCCAGACAGGCTGCTTTCCTGGTTAAACTGTCTCAGAGGCTTCCCCACGTCTTGCTCTGAGATGCTAAGTGTGCGCTCACCTCCGGCGGCAGAACTCAGTTCTGTTGTGCTAACCAGGGGGCTAATGCGAAAGCATCAGCATTCACCGTGCTTGTAGCTCTGCCTCTGTAGTACGCAACAGTCCGTAATCCCTGCCACATGTGTCCGGTGTCAGACAGCTTGAACTGACACTCCACTATTTCCCTGTAACAACGCTTAGCTATCACAGCTCAGCATCTTTTTTTTTTATATACTGTATGTATATGTGTGTTTATATATGTGTGTGTATGTATATATATTTATATGTGTATATATATACACACACACATATATATACATACACAAACATATATACATATAAATGCGCATATGTATATGTATCCGTTTGTTTATATATGAATATATATATGTATATACACATATAAATATGTATACAAATATGTGTACATATATCTGTATATATATACATACATATATATACATATATATATATACTATACATATATACAGTATATATACATACACAGACACACACACACACACACACAAACACACAGACACATATAAGCTATTAATATGCTTAATCAAATGGTCAAGTATATATTCATTTAGCATGTTTTTCTTCATTTGATAATCGAACCACAAATAACTGATTACAAAAAATAATTAGAAAACACTTTATTACAGCAACAGCTGAATAAATACAGACATTGTGAAAATCTCCCTGCATCCTCCTCCTCTGGTTAATGGGACGAACCCACTGCTGCCATCCCTGGCTTCTCCCTCAGACCCACGGAGATGAACCAGCACCGCCTTCCTCCTGATAATAGGTTAATAGGTTAATAAAAGTATTTAAAGATTATTATTCATTCCAGGAATAAATAGGTGATGTATTCAAGCCAGCAGCTGCTGTGTGAAATACAAACAATAAATGATAAACTCACAAAGATACAAAGATTCACTTAATTCACTCACCCATTGAAAGTTGATAAATTTCACAACTTGAAGTTTAAAGTATCGAGAAAGCTGTTTACGCGAGCACGCTGTAAACAGACGGACCGGGATGAAGATGACGGATCGTCAAATAATGCAACGCTTTCTTGTCGCTGATGTGACTCTAACGATGTTGCTTCCGGTGTGGCCCAGGGATAAGAGGGCATGTGCCGTGGTTTGCTAACGTAGCCAGTCGTAGCAGTCTGTGGCCGGAATACTGTCCACACTTGAATGAAATCCAATCCAAATGCAAGCCAGCCACCTCGGGATCTGGCTGATCGGATCTCAGATGATGTCAGATCTGATCGGGTACTGTCCACACCTGACGGTTAAGGTGTCCCGGCATAATCGTATAACAAAGGTTGCATTGAAATCATGACGTGTAACCAAGCCCTATATGGGTGTGTATGGTGCATGCTACAATTCTATGCTACTAGTTTTATGAAAAACTTGAAATGTCTAATGTCAAGTTGGACGAGGAACAGTTTGGAAGTGATGAGACTTGTTTCAGTTGACTTTTCAGTTGAGCTGCTTTGCACTTTGTAGTTGTGTTTTTTCATTCCATTGTTCATTTTTAAGGTTTAAGGCTCATCTTCATTCGCCGTTTTTTTTTTTGTTCAAAAAACAAATATGAAAACAAAACTTTAAACACTCGCAATGTACACAACCGATTAGTTCATTGAGGGATTTGCGCGTCAGCAGTCCATATAAAAGTGAGAGAAGTTCACTACAAAGTTCCAGCTTTCCTTGCAATAGATAGATGGGAGAATGCGAAGAAATTCAGGACTGTGTTTGTGTGTGTGTGTGTGTGTGTGTGTGTGCGTGCGTGCGTGCGTGCTCATGTGTGCCCGTGTGTGTGAGTGTGTATGTTGGTCAGAACCCCGAAGTCCTGTCAACAAAAGAGGCTCGGGATTGGTGTGGTCTCCTCTGTGCTTATCTCAGGTAGAGGACGCCACTGCTAATGCCCTCTAAGATCCCCCTAACGCTATCCCAGAAGCCCCTCTCTCTCCCACAATCCTCTTTGCTCCCCGGGTCCCCTAAGCACCTCAGTGCAGGGAAGGTGGCTCATTGGGGGATTGTCTTAATCGCCCCCGTTTCCTTCAAAAAATTGGCTAAGCCTACCCGGATGTCACTCTCACTATCAGTCCAAAAACCAATTGGTTACAAGGAGTTTTTTTCATTTATTTTAAGTTTCCCCCTTTCCTCTTGCACTTTCTCTCCCTAACATCTCTCTTTGGATCATCTCTTTAATTCTGCTTCCTCTCCGCTATTTCTCCGTCATACATCCAAGGAGTTGGCTCAACTTTCTCAACATGCTATTTGAGCCGGTGTCTACCATGTACTGATTGCATGCTGATTGTGTGCAGTTCTACCTTAGAGGGAGTATGGAAGAGAGTTCAAGGATTAAAGGATGGAAAATATTAAATGGCTCAAGGTATTTCTGTTGAGGTCACCTCCCGAGTATTACAGCTGCCATCAGGTCTTCCCCAGAGATTATTGTAATGCTAGTCTATTTTTGACAGATAATGAGAAGGAACAATTGGAGCTTGTAAAGACATATTCTGACCCTTAAGCCCTGTGCCTATACCGTATACCGTATGCAAAACGCATGTATTTCTGGCACATACTGTATACGTTAATCCCCTGGCTCCAACTCAGCATCTAGTATGTTTTTATTTGTACTTGTCTTGAACTGCAGTTCGGTGAGCTAAACCTAAAATAACCGATAGATAAATCTCCAACTGAATTTAAGCCAATGGAAAAAGAAGTCCAGTCAATACATTTTTCAAGACTCTAAGGTCTCAATACATTTTTTACAAGCTTCACAAGTTTCACAAGTTTTACAAGTTTCATGTCAATAAATATCAAACATAGCATAACAATACCTCTAAAAATGTAAATTCATACAATTTTTTTTCAGAGCTTTGGGGAGAACAACTGATATAACTGAGTGAGCGATGAGGTGAAACGGAAGCTTCCGTGATAGGAGAGACAGAGGTCATTGCAAGGCCACTCCACTTGGAGAAGAAGTCTCAGAAAAGAACACCAAAAAATATATGTAAAAAAAAATAAACTGCCGCCGCCCCCTACATCAATTGAACTCGTAAATCCTGAGCTCTGTTTTGAGTTTTTTTTAGGGGATGTTTTTAGCACAGCAGCTATTAGCGTTTGCGCTAATCCCCTCAGAGAATAAACTCATTAGAACATTAATCACTCAATTCTAATTACCTCCTCCTCTCACTTTGCCTGGCTTCTTTCTTTCACCCCCCCCCCCCCCCCCCTCTTTTTTTGTTGTTGATTGTTGTCCCCACTCCCCTCTGAATTTTTGAGGGAAAAGCCGTAGTGAAAAAAAACACTTACGGGAAGAAACTTTGCGAACATCGGATTTGTCCAAAATTTCCCCACCTGCCTGCCTGAATACACTTGAAAACTCTTCCTGAATTAATCCAAGCGGTTAATTTTTTTTTTTTTTTATCTCCGCCAGAAACAAACATATGAATATTCGACTTCATTTAATCACAATATGATCCACATCCATTTAACCGTTAGATGCAACCTTGTCACAAACATCTGAACATCTAATAACACATCAGTAATTGTCTCTTCTAATCTAACTGAAAATGAACAAGAGAATGGAACGGCCTGACTTTAAAGATGCTTTTCCAGCCCAGGATGACTCTTATGCTGGTGGGGAGACTGAATTATTCCCCTTTGAGGTGGTAGAGCCACAGAACGGAGAGGGACTGGCCTGGAAAATGCTATGCCCGGCTGGGATGTTTCTCAGGTGGATGGGGAGACTATCAGTAAGGTAATTGAGGTTTGGTTTATGACAGTAATTCTGACGGACAACTCTTAGATTCAGTATTTAGCATTGTTTGAGTTGCGGCATCTTGGCTCTACTGCTCATCACTTAGCAAACATAGGCAGACTTAGTGAGCCAGAGATATAGGAGTGATGAGCTCGAATGCCCCCATTGGATAGAAGAGTAGAGCCCAACAGGTGGATGCAGGGGAGTTGGAGGGAGTGCAGTATGCACGCAGGCAAGCAAAGCAGGTAGGGCGGGAGGGACTGGTTGCTTGCTGTATAAGCTGGCCCATAGGACATGGAAGCGTGTGGTGCTGTCGAGTTGTCTGACAGAACTGCTTCACAAGCTATGTCTCATTTGTAAACACACTTCACTTTTGTTGTTGCACCAGTGTGTGTGTGCGATAGATTTTGAAGACACTTCCTGCTAACAGGCCGGAGCAGGCTGAAGGTTTGGGGTGAGGGGGCGGGGGGGGGGGGGGGGGGGGGGAGAAGAGGTGAAGAAGAAGAGGAGGAGGAAGGCAGTGAGGCGTGAAGAGGAGCAGCTTCCCCTCGCCAGCTGCAAGCCGCAGCTCTCACGGGACCACACAACGAGATGCACAGACCCCCTCCCCCCATGTCTCTCTCTGTTGTGTTTCTTCATCTCTTTCTCTCTCGCTCTCTCTCTCTAAAGACTGCCGCTTAGCGTCGAAGCCCCCAAACTCGAGGAAAGTTGTCATGTTTTTCATATTTTAAGTGCAGCACCGCTGATACCACTTGATACCCTCAGCATTTACTCAGCTTAACTTTCCAGCATTACCCATGTGTGTATGTACGTTTGTGTGTGTGGGTGTGTTTGTGTGTGTGTGTGTGTGTGTGTGTGTGTGTGCGTGCCTGCGTGCGTGCGTGCGTGCATGTGTGTGTGTGTGTGTGTGTTCTGGGTGGGACCGTTTAGCTGTCACCTACACAGAGCCTGTGATGCAGGGCCTCGGTGGTAGCCTCTCATGGCTGAATGCACAGGAAGCACGCACAATCACACACACACACACACACACACACACACACACACACACACACACACACGCACACACACACACATACACACTGGGCCTTAGAGCGGTGACAGGTGGAGGTAAACGGAGCAGAACACTGCTAATCCTCCACCTCTGGCTCTGAGGAGGAGAGAGGAGGAGGTCGGGGTAGGGAAGGAAGGAAGGAATGAGTGAGTGAGTGAGTGAGAGAGAGAGAGAGAGAGAGAGAGAGAGAGAGAGAGAGAGAGAGAGAGAGCGAGAGATAGAGACAAAAATAAGAGTAGGGAGAATGAACAGATGAAAATCTTTATAACTTTACAGGCAAATTATATGGGGCTAAACTAAGAATAAAGCAGGAAAATGTTTGTAAAATCTCAAGAGATATCAAAAAAAGGAAAACAACTGCATTTGGAAAAAACAAAACATTCTTGAATCTAGGGCGGTCTATCGTATATTGGTATCGATATTCTGATAGACGATATATCGTTTGCATTACAGTTAAGTAATGTAATTTTCTGAACCTCATTGACAGTTTCAGCTGTTCTCATCAAATGCCTTCAATACATTAATAATGATTGTTTCTAAAATAGTGTGTAAATGATCTTATGAAACCACCAATAGTCATCCCCAAAATATCATCAAATGATCAATATCGAGGTAGAAGATAATAAGATAAGATAAGATAAGATAAAGATACTATATTAATCGCCAAAGGGAAATTACAGTGTTGCAGCAGCAATGACATACATGACAAAACACACATAATTTACAAAAACACAAACTGTTTTTGAATCAATTACTTTATATATATATATATATATATATACACACACACACACACACACACACACATATATATACATATATACAGATAGACACACATATACATATGTGTATATACATATAAAATAAGTACTGTAAACATGTATAGAAACTAGAAAATAGAAAAGTCTGGACTAATGGACTTATTTCAGAATGTAGAGTAATTCTTGTAAAAAGCAATTGATTTCACTTTGAATAAAGCTGTAAAAATATGATATTCAGACCTCTATCCATTTCCCATAACTAACTGAATAATCATAAACAATTATAACAATTAGTCAGTTTCCTAAATGGAAAAAGATAAATAGATAACTCATGATCAATTTGTTTAGTTGCCTTTGTGCTCTTTTTTTTTGTAATGTGCATGTAGAGAGGAGAGTCCATATCGATGTTATCAGGCCCGGCCTACGTTGTTTCTTCAGGTGCTCTCTCAGCAAGTCAGACCCTGCATGCGTGCCTGCTCTATCTGCTCTCTAAACACACACACACACACACACACACACACACACGCTCCTAGACTTCTTTCAGACTTTTTCAACTCATGATCAGGGGCTATATTTGGGAGGTGGGTGGGTATTGAAGTTATTTTTTGGAGAAAAACAAGGTCTAACAAGGGTCCATCTGGAATAAATCTTGATGTATAGGGCTGTCTATCTCCCCCTCTATGCCATCGGCCTTTCACACGTTGTCCTTCCCTCTTTTACTGCTTCCCTTAATCACCTCCCAACTGCAAGCGCCCCCCCCCCCCCCCCACACACACACACCTCCCTGTTCTCTCTCCTGTTGTTTCAAGTGAGTGCCATCAAGCTCACAGATGTTTATCATACTCTCTGTCCCCCCCAGAGACACACACACACACATACTCACACAAAATGAGAGACCCACCAGAGTAATCATGGAAATTACCCAGCATGCCGAGAAGCCTCTTCACCTGCAATCTGCCACTCGCAGTCCCGCAGTCAAAGCTGGTCCCTATGAGAGAAGGTTTCTTTTTTTTAAAGAGGTTGTTTTCAGCCAGTGAAAAAGATCTTCAAGACACTTGTCACTCAAGTAGCTGATTTAAAAGTACAGTAGTATTCAAACTCTTGGTTGGATCCACGTTCAGATCTCTCCCTATCCTAGCATGCAGCTGCATGTCTTTTGAGGTGGGAGGACAGAAGAACAAGAAGGAAACACGCAGACACATAACCAAGATGAGATTCAAACCCAGGACCTCTGGAGCTGCTGCCCTCCCCTAACATGGCCTGTAACAGTCTCATTACAACACAAGGGTAAATTCTACTTTGCGTGTTCATTTTGCGTTCATATTTATCACTTTAATGACACACATTTTTCCATTAATTACAACAAGACAATACAATACAATAAAATATAAAAATAAAATACAATACAATAAATGAGCAGTAGCTTGTGGAACTAGTTTTGTCAGAAAGCGTTCTGAAGTTCACAACTGAAGTTGGTAAATATCGTAAATATGTTGTCAGCTGAATATTCTGCCACATAAGCTGAAGCATCTGTACTTGTAAACATGCAACGCATGCTGTTATGCAAATGGACGCATTTGCAGCGACCAGACCGCTGTCACCTGGCAGAGGATTAGATAATTACCACCGCCAGCTTCAGTTAACTGATGTTCCACATGTCAGAACAGTTACAACGCGTCACTACACTCAGTGTAAAGTCAAATATTTTGGATGGGTAACGACTTTCAACAAACATCTGGGCAAAATGAGTCTGTACTCATCACATTGCGGCGGATGTAGCATATCTCTCCTTTTTGGGAAAGAACGTCTCCCGTTCGCTTTCACCGCGGCATCACTGTCTCCTGGCGGCTGCCAAATCCAGTCAGGCTTACTGTACTTTACCTGCCACCAGCACATAAAGCCACTGCAGCTTAACATGTGACGGCCTTCGGAGAGGTCCTAAATGGGGATTAACTCTTAGTCGTATGTGCTGTATAGAATGGGCAACAGCGTGTCTCCACTCCATTGATATCTAAAAAAATGTAACTTGGTTCTTAGGAGAAACTGACAGAGCATGGATTAAAGAAATATTCTCCCAAAATGATAGCTCGCAGGACCCGATTTCTCTATTTTTATTTTATCCATGTCATTAGGGGCGACGAGGCTGATGGTTGAAGGGCATGAACTTCAGTGTAGTTTTCCCGTTTTGAGATGGATACTTTGGTATCATCTTGTACAATAAACTGACCTTTGGATGCAACTGTCAACAAGTGCGCACAAAATGTTGCTTAAATTGACCATGATATAGCACAGATTGTAACATGTTTATATGTAGAAGTGGTTTAATTTTAGTTTCCGCAATAGTCCTGGGCATACTCATTTGGGTGTGTTGTTCCTTTTGAGTCAATACATCTAAATGTATCAAGTTTTGAGATTTTTCCATTGAAATATAGTGTTATCCAACTTTTAGGCCAGTAAAGGGAAGAACATGCAAATAAAGTTGTCTTTATTTTAAATATTCATTGTATCAGTTAAATTAATTAGATAGCACATCATTACCTTACATTTTAGATGTAAATAAGTACAGTTTATTTATATAACACCTATCGAGAACAGTGACACAGTGCTTCACAATGAGAAAATAAATAAAACAAAGATTATCAAATAAAAAAAACAAACACTAAACACACAACCAAAAACTATGAAAATTAAAAGTTTTTCAATTGCATCGATTCAAGTTGTGTATTTTATGTTAAGAGTATGAACAATTTAAAATGTATATAAATGGTCCAAAGTTTTTGACTGATTTTAGCAGGAAGTGTTGAAATGATGATATTTCGTTAATGAAAATGTTGACCAAAATTTTGAAATTACAGTACCTAACAATTACCTTTTTACCAACATGGTTCTTTCAAATTGAAAATGTCATTGTTTTTTATTTCATTGACATGACTAAACAAACAAACAAGACTAAACTGTTAGAAATAGACTAACAGACTTAAAAATTGACTGATTTTAGTTGTTTTTTTCACCCGGTCTGAGTCAAACCATGACTTTGCGTCTGATTGTTTATTTGCTTGATTAGTCTGTGATGGACCAACACACTGTGGTGGACCAAGGGGGCGTGGCCAAGCCGCCACTGCAGACAGGCGGTGCAGGCACCCAACACGATGGCCAGTCACCTAGGAGACGAGAAAACACTTGAGCGGATAATTGCCCGTCTCTATTGGCCGGGCATCTGGGAGGATGTGCAGCAACCCTGTACTGCCTGCCCCGAGTGTCAGCGGGTGAATCCACCAGCTAGGGTTAGGGTTAGGGTTAGGGTTAGGGTTAGGGCTCAGGGCAATCGATTCGTGTTAGTCCTAGTGGATTACGCGACCCGATACCCAGATGCAGTGCCGTTGCACAGTATTACGGCCAAAAATGTGGTACAAGCTCTGTTTCAGGTCATCTCCCGGGTCGGGACTCTGAATGAAATCCTGACTGTCCAGGGCACTTTGTTTATGTCACGGGCACTGCGCGTAGGGGAGGTCTATTATGAGGTCGAATGCACCGACAGGGGGGTTCTACCTAAATTTACCACCTAAACCTCCAAAAACAATGGCGGGCGTGCCCATAGCACTGGCCACAGCGACGATTGAGAGGGACGAGTTGGGGCCGGAGGTTCCAAAGCCGGCAGATCGCACCACGGCCCTTTTAAGTGACCACCTCTCTCAGAGGGCGCTCTCAGCCGTATCGCCTGCCCGAAAACGAATGGAAAATAGTGCAGACGGAATTAGAGGCCATGCTGGACATGGGGGAATCTGAGGAATCTACGAGTGAATGGTCCAGCCCCATTTTGCTAGTGGGTAAGCCTGATGGGTAGTTGCGGTTCTGTGTAGATTACCGGAAGGTGAACGCGGTGTCAAAGTTCGATAACTACCCAATGCCACGCGTTGACAAGCTTCTCGGCCGGTTAGGTACGGCTCGTTTTTTTATGATGCTGGATTTAACCAAGTGCTACTGGCAGATTCCCTTGTCCCAGCAGTGCAAGGAAAAATAGGCCTTCTCCACTCCGCAAGGCCTTTACCATTTCCGAGTGCTTCCGTTCGGGTTGTTTGGTGCCCCCGCAACCTTTCAGAGACTCATGGACGGGGTCCTGCGTCCGCATGCAGCATTTGCCGCTGCAATGCAGTCGGCTGTCGGCAGGACAGCGCCCGGCTTAATTGCGATGGTGGCGGTATGTGGTGGACCAAGGGGGTTAAACCGCCACTGCAGACAGGCGGTGCAGGCTCCCATCCCGGGCCCGCTCAGCTGCCGTGGATCAGGTGAATCAATGGAGGGACTCCACTGATTCACCTGATCCCAAAACAGGAAGGAATAATTGTTTGTTTGTCCCCACAGTAAGGATTGGCGTGCAGGAGAGACGAGACGCCCAGGGCGAGTTCCGCCCGAAAGGCCAACTGCCAGACAGACCGCGGAAACTGTAATTCCACACGGACTATGTATATGTTGCCCTGCGAGCCCCTGAGTTCTTCTTTTGGCCCACGAGCCACCGTTTGATTTAAAAAAGAACACCTAATAAACACGCCACCCAGCGCTGTTTCGCCTCCACCTGCCTCCTCTTCCTCATTCCCTGGCCCCGGTGCCAGTACACACCCTCACACACACACACTGTGTATGTGTGTACGTGTAAGTCTAAGTCGATCATGTCTCATCTGAGTCACGCGACGAGCTACATCTCAGAAATACATCCGCACACATCAATGCACAGGCTGTAAACCTGGGCCCAGTCACCTGGGTGGGCCTGTCTGTCTGGCAGCGATGTGCGGATTAGACTAGAGATTAGGCAAAAAAAACACACACACATACACTGGACAACAGGGGGAGGTCAGGGCTCCCAGGGTGTGTTTTTGAGTGTCTGTCTTTTCTCACATTACCACTTAGTAGCTCTATCATGACCATTTTTAGAAGAATTCAAAGTATGTAAACAAAAGAGCCAATTGCTGTCCCTTAAATAGAACATAAATTAACCTCCGTTTGAAACTTCTAGCGTTATCCCACCGACTATTCCCTCGTTATTCCACCTCTTTCCATTGACGTATAACATCGGTGGAAAGAGAGTATGGAAGAAAGATAGAGTTGGTGATGAGGTGGGGAAGACTGGGAGAGATTGACAGAGAGAGACCTGTTACCAGGCTTTCACAGACCAAATATGTGCACTTCCCCTCCCCAAAACACCCGCACATTCAAGCTAAATCTTCCATTAATCCACTTTAAGCTTAAACGGCACATTCCGGTCAAATCCACCATTAATCCTTGAGGTTAACGGTGCATTCTTTTCAGTGAAACTCATCAGTAAAATCTCACAGCATTGAACCCAAACAGGAAATTATAATTGTTTTTTTGGTTTCTTCGCACCTGAAGCATTTCCTTTTGGTTCCGGCTAATTGTCGAGAGTCGTTAATCTTCACCGTTGACACCCAATCCTGACTCATCCCCGACAGTAGTCGGTTGTCTGAGACCCAATTATTAACAGAAAATTGACAAATTGATTTATGCGCTTCCCTGAGAGAGCATTCGTAGTTTGAGGTGGCGCGATGATAAGATAATGAGGTGTAGCTGTTTCTGACAATAAACTATCTAAATGATTATCTAGCTTCAGCTAGAGTTGTTGTTTAAAATGTCTTTGGCACAGAAGCAAGGAACTATGACATATGACAAATTCACTTTTTGACCCACCGATGTCTTAAACTTTTTAACACTGTGTATATAACGTGTAAATGTGCAGAATATACTGTATATACCATATTATATACGGACATACTTTAATGTAGTCTTGAAAACCTTTATGCACTTGATCTGTTTCCTTATTTAACGCCTTATGTTTTTCACTCTTGTCTGATTTTGTAGACCTCCAGAGACATTCAAAAGTCATCACCATCCCAAGATCAAGCACCAGCAATGTTTCATACGATAGCAGCGATAAACATACAATTATATCTTGAAACGATGATACACTGAGGCCCTAGCTTGGAATTATTTCTGTAGTGTTAAACCTGTGGTACTACATCAGATGGTGAGGCATTTTTTTTGGTGCGTCTTGTAAGGTCAACAATGTGAAACCTACAGTACCTCAGTGCTGTCAGGCCAGCTCAGTGACTATGTAGAGCCTTGTCTGTCACTGGACCAGGTTCATTCCAGTCTGTCTGGTGTGTGTGTGTGTGTGTGTGTGTGTGTGTGTGTGTGTGTGTGTGTGTGTGTGTGTGTGTGTGTGTGTGTGTGTGTGTGTGTGTGTGTGTGTGTGTGTGTTTGTGTGCGTACATCGGAATGGCAGAAGGTGTGCTCGAGGGATGATTCATGTTTACCTTGGACATAACCTTAAGTCGTAAAAGCAGGTAAACACATTCCAACCCTTTCTCTTTTAACTGTGCATACATCTGTGTGTGTGTGTGTGTTTGTGTGTGCAGGGTCTGTTTGCTTCTCTGTACGCTCAGGCCACGTGAAGCCAGTTACATCCATAACGATGCATGACCAAACTTTTCCCATTGTACACGTTCTCTGGAACCAGTGACAAGTGTGGTGTTCGCAGTGAGTTGTTGATGTTTTGTTGTTTGTTTCTCAGTAGGTATTTTAAAAAGGCAGTACATCTACTCTGTGACTCAGAGACCCAGGTGCTGTCAGATGTACAGTAATTATCGAATTTGTACGATTATTCAAACCACTGTACGACATACGATCGATAATCAAAAAAAACAATAGCCCAAATGTACGATCATTTTTCCATTTCAATAAACCCACAATGAAACCACAATGCTTTTACATGCACAATAAAGTTCCCATTTTACTCGGAAAAGGGCAATAACATTATTGGTGATCACATATCATATATCATCACTCATTCTTCTTCTTCTTCTTCTTCTTCTTCTTCTTCTTCTTCTTTTTCTTTCGGCAGCTCCCGTTAGGGGTTGCCACAGCAGATCATCTGCCTCCAATACCTTCTGTTCTGCTCATCTTCCTCCGTTACACTCACCGCCTGCATGTCCTCCTCACCACATCCATAAACCTTCTCTTTGGCCTTCCTCTTTTCCTCTTGCCTGGCAGCTCCACCCTGCATATCCTTCTCCCAGTGTCACATTGGGAGAAGGATGCTTCTCATCTCTCTGACACACGTGTCCAAACCTTCTCAATCTGGCCTCTCTCAGTTTTTCACCAGACTGTCCAACCTGAGCTGCCCCTCTAATGTACTCATTCTTAATCCATCCTTGTCACACCCAATGAAAATATCAACATCCTCAACTCTGCCACCTCCAGTTCAGCCACCTGCCTCTTTGTCAGTGCCACCGCCTCTAAACCGTACAACATAGCTGGTCTCACTACCGTCCTGTAGACCTTCCCCTTTATTCTTGCTGGAACCCTTCTGTCACAGATCACTCCTGACACTCTTCTCCAACCACTCCATCCTGCCTGTACTCTCTTCTTCACCTCTCTCCCGCACTCTCAACTGTTTTGGATGGTTGACCCCAAGTACTTGAACTCATCTGCCTTTTCCACCTCTACTCCTTGCATCGTCAGCTTTTCGCCACCCTCCCTCCCATTCAGGCACATGTATTCTGTCTTACTCCTGCTGACTTTCATTCCTCTTCTCTCTAATGCATGCCTCCACTTCTCCAGGCTCTCCTCAACCTGCTCCCTACTCTCCCTACAGATTACAATGTCATCTGTGAACATCATAGTCCACGGAGGATCCTGCCTTATTTCATCTGTTCACCTGTCCATCACCATTGCAAACAAGAAAGGGCTCAGAGCTGATCCTTGATGCGATCCCACCTCCACTTTGAATGCCTTTGTCATGCCTACTGCACACCTTACTAGTGTCTGACTGCCCTCATACATATCCTGTACCACTCTTACGGACTTCTCTGCCACCCCCGACTTCCTCATGCAATAACACACTTCCTCTCTCAGCACCCTGTCATATGCTTTCTCTAAATCCACAAAGACGCAGTGCATCTACCTCGGGCCATCCCTGTACTTTTCCATCAGCATTCTTAAAGCAAACATTGCATCTGTAGTACTCTTCCCTGGCATGAAACCATACTGCTGCTTGCTGATCACCTCCTCTCCTCTTAACCTAGCCTCCACTACCCTTTCCCATAGCATCATGCTGTGGCTGATCAACATTATTCCCCTGTAGTTACTACAGCTCTGAACGTCTCCCTTATTCTTGAAAATGGGTACCAGTACACTTCTTCTCCACTCCTCCGGCATCCTCTCCCTTTCCAGGATGGTGTTAAACAGTCTCGTAAGGAACGCCACTGCCATCTCACATAAACATTTCCATGCTTCCTCAGGTATGTCATCTGGGCCAACTGCCTTTTCACTTTTCATCTTCATTAATAATGTTCTCACCTCATTCTTGTTGATTTGCAGCATTTCTTAATCCACTATCCGCACTTTATCCACCCTTCTCTCTCTCATTTTCTTCGTTCATCAACACCTCAAAGTACTCCTTCCATCTTCTCAACACACCCTCCTCACTCGTCAGCACATTCCCATCATTATCTTTCATCACCCTAACCTGCTGTACATCCTTCCCAGCTTGGTCCCTTTGTCTTGCCAATCGGTACAAGTCCTTTCCTCCTTCCTTATTGTCCAACCTCTCATACAACTCATCGTATGCCTTTTCCTTTTCCTTTGCCTCTTCTCTCTTTGCCTTGCGCCGCATCAGCTTGTACTCCTGTCTACTTTCTTCATCTCTCTGACTATCTGACTATGTTTCCCAGTCATCTGGTAACCGTTCATTCCCACCTATTGCCTGTCTTACCTCTTCCCTAAATTGCATGCATCACTCCTCCTTTTTCAACTTCCGCCATTTTATCTTTGGCTCTTCTTTCACTCTTTCTCTTCTTGGCCTCCAGAGTCATCCTACAGACCAACATCCGATGCTGCCTCACAACACACTCCCCTACCCCCACTTTGCAGTCACTAATCTCCTTCAGATTGTACCATATACATAAGATGTAGTCCATCTGTGTGCACCTTCCTCCACTCTTGAATGTCACCCTGTGTTCCTCCCTCTTCAGCCAATTCCATCCACTGGGTGAAATCCACCACCATCTGTCCTTCCACATTCCTCTCCTTGACACCATACCTACCCATCACCTTCTCGTCACCTATGTCTCTGATCCCTTTGCCAACATGCCCATTGAGATCTGCTCCAACAACCACTCTCTATCCCTCAGGGACACTCTCCACCAACACATCCAACTCACTAAAGAATTCTTCTTTCTCTTCCATCTCACACCCAACTTGGGGAGCATATGCACTGACCACATTCATTATCACCCCATCAATTTCAAGCTTCACACCCTCCGGACAACGCGCACTGACCTCAGAGCAGCCCAGAGGAAATGGCACAAATCCAAAACAATTGAGGATCTTGCAAGCTACCAGACACTGCTGTCCTCCTTCTCTTCCAGCATCACTGCTGCCAAGAAGGCCTTCTTCAACGATAGGATCAACGGTGCCACAGACACACGTAAGTTATTCGCCACCTTCAAGTCTCTGCTTTACCCATCACCACCTCCCCCAGCTACTAAGCTCACTGCTGACTGCCTTGCCTCCTTTTTTACTAACAAAGTGGCAGCCATCAGCAGCCAATTCACTAAACAACTTACTGCTTGACAGAACCTGTCTTCTCCAGCCCTAGGCTCATCGTTCCCTGGTTTCACCCCCCTCGCTGAAAGTGAGGCTAGATCCAATCCCATCTAACCTCCTTCAAGCCATATCACCGACTATCACCCCGGCAATCACACATATGATTAATTCTTCCCTAACTTCCCTTCCGCTTTCAAAGCGGCTCGGGTCGCACCACTGCTCAAAAAACCCTCACTCGATCCCAATCAAGTAGAAAACTATCGGCCGGTCTCTCTCCTCCAATTCCTTTCTAAAACCTTAGAGAGGGCGGTCTCTAGACAGGTTACGGAGTACCTGTCAAACAACAACCTTCTTGAGACACTTCAATCTGGCTTCAAAAGTGGTCACTCCACCGAAACAGCCCTGTTGTCTGTGACAGAGGCCTTAAAAACTGCTAGAGCTGCTGCCGAATCCTCGGTTCTCATTCTGCTAGACTTATCAGCTGCTTTTGACACTGTCAATCATAGCATACTCCTGTCCATACTCTCAAGTATGGGCATAACGGGCAGTGCACTTTCCTGGTTCGAATCTTACCTTACTGGGCGCTCGTTCAGTGTGACATGGCGAGGCCAGCTGTCTGTGCCTCACAACCTCACCACAGGGGTGCCCCAAGGCTCTGTGCTAGGACCCCTGCTCTTTGCCATATACACCACCTCACTGGGCCCGATCATCCGCTCACATGGCTTTTCATATCACTGCTATGCGGATGATACTCAACTCTATCTGTCCTTCCCGCCCGACGACCCCACTGTCTCGACGCGGTTCTCGGATTGTCTCGCTGACATATCCACATGGATGAAGGATTATCATCTTCAACTAAATCTGGCGAAAACGGAACTGCTGGTCTTCCCGGCCAAACAAGGTATTTATCACAACATTGATATTAAAATCGACTCTCTATCTCTTGTTCCTACCAAGGCTGCAAGGAATCTTGGTGTCATTATTGATGACCAACTGACATTCTCGGACCATGTTGCCGCCGTCTCCCGGTCCTGCCGCTTCGCACTACTCAACATCCGAAAAGTCAGGCCGTACCTGACCCAATATGCCACTCAACTGCTGGTACAAACCTTGGTGATGTCCCGTCTCGACTACTGCAACGCCCTCTTAACAGGCTTGCCGGCCTGTGCGGTGAAGCCACTACAGATGATACAGAATGCGGCGGCGCGACTGGTGTTCAACCAGCCAAAGAGGGCACATGTCATTTTTGGTTACCTGTAGCCGCCCGCATCAAGTTCAAGTCTCTTATGCTGGCCTACAGAGTGATTGCTGGGAATGCTCGTCAAATGAGCGCTCGTCAAATGAGTGTCGCCTGGCTCTGCCGGCCATACAGCCACAGCAATCCAGGCTATTCTCATTTGTAGTTCCACGTTGGTGGAACGAGCTGCCAAAAATGACCAGACCGGGGACCTCCCTCTCTGTCTTTAAGAAGCACTTGAAGACCCAGCTCTTCAGTGAGTACCTCCTGTCCTAACCTACAATTACTTAGCACCACCTTGCAGTATTTTTTGTTACACTAATGTTGTTGTTACACTAATCTCTGTCGCAATGTAGCTTGAATGTTATTCTCCCTTGTAAGTCGCTTTGGATAAAAGCGTCTGCTAAATGACTAAATGTAATGTAGTGTAATGTTTATGCTCATCACTCTGTCCGACACTCTCGTCACCTCCAAAACACTCTTGACATATTTTTCCATCAAGACTATCCCTACCTCATTTCTCCTGCCACTCCATGGTAGAACAGTTTGTACCCGGCTCTGATACTCCTGGCCTTACTCCCCTTCCACCTGGTCTCTTGTACACATAGAACATCTACCTACCTTCTCTCCATCACGTCAGCCAGCTCTCTCTCTTCACCCTCCATAGTGCCAACGTTCAAAGTTCCTACTCTCAACTCTACTATCCTACCCTTCTTCCTCTCCTGCGGTCTCCGGACACACCTTCCCCACCTTCACACCTTTCCACCTTCACCTTCACCTTCTTCTTCTTCGGCCAACAGTAGCATAACTTCCACTGGCACCTTGTTGGCTAACGGCACCAGTGGCGGTCGTTGTTAACCCGGGCCTCGACTGTTCTGGTATGGAAGTTAGATTTGTTGTCCGCATGTTTGATTTGGCATGGTTTTTACGCCGGATACCCTTCCTGATGCAACCCTCTCTATTCATCCGGGCTTGGGACCGGCACTGATGATAGACTGGCTTGTGCCCCCCCAGTGGCTAGATTAGTCCATCATATTCAGCTTAACTGTGGCATGTATACAACTTCGTTGCTTCTGATGTAGTAATTCTGTGCACGCACCAAACGACCACCTGCATTTGATCCAGAAACAGCCTTGAATTGACAGTTGAACCAGAGCTTGAACCTGGGCTCTCAGCTCAAAGACGAGAGGGAAGTCAGACACGGAACATACAGAATATTTGGAGAGAGTGAGAAAGAGAGAGATAGAGACAGAGAGAGAGAGAGAGAGAGAGAGAGTGGGACAGAGAGAGTGGAAGAGAGAGAGAGAGATCAATGCGGAAGATTCAGAAAAACAAATAAAGATAGAGAGAAATATCTACCATACTTCTATGCATTATCCTTGCGTCAACTGTATTTTTTAACAGCCGATGCAGTTGACCATTTTTAAACTCGTTACAAAGAAAGAAAGAAAGAAAGCAAGAAAGAAAGAAAGAAAGAAAGATTTCCTACCCCAGTTGTTGACACTGTGTCAGCCATTGTTATCAGGGCTGGAGAAACTCAGCAGAGATTTGTGTGCTCTGCAACAGTAAACTAGCAAAGCAACACCCAAGACCCTGCATGTCACACACACACACACACCTGCACGAACAATGTAGAAAAGTAGGAAAGCGATTTGATTAAGGATGAAAAAAAAAAAGCAAATAACAGTGTTGGTTTCTTAAAAGAAGAAAACAAAAATCCTGCGGAAGAAATGATCTTATAGCCTTAAAAAATATATATATATATATTCATATAAACCCTGTCTTCTTAAAATAAGCAAAGGTGTCCCGAAACCTCTTTCTACCTTATTAGAGAGTGTGAAACTTTGCTGGTTCCATTTAAAGAGTGATTTGATTCACTGGAAGAAATCCTTGGAATTTGCAGTTCTAATTCAACGTTGTGTACGCGGTGCTAGACTCTGATCTATTTTCAAGATTTTCTGGCTTGGTTTAAGGAACCGTCCACTGAGAGGGATAATTCAAGGCTTGAGGTGTTTCAGATAACGCTGGGACATTAGCGGGTTGAACTAAGGTGTGGTCAGACAAGGGGACACAGACCTGGAAAAAAAAATCTGAATCAGGAGAAAGATATATTAAAGCTATAAAGAGAAAAAAGGAAAAGAACACATATATGTATACTTATTCCGCATATCTTTGAAATTTCTATTATTATAATATTAATTATTGATTAATATGTATCTATCTATTGTAGTTTCTTTGTTGTCGATGTGTGTTGTGTATGTGTTGATGAAGAGGGACTCTCTGCTGATGCTGACTTGATTATAATATTAAGTTTATTACAAGTAAGAACAGCATCAAACCAGACTTGGCGTGGAATGTTTGGGAGAGAAGCAAAGTCAAATGTGTTCCCTCCCGAATGGAACTAGGGAGTGTCTTTTATACTTGTCCAGAGACAACATCGCCCATCTGATTCCAATCTATGGGTCACACTTCAACTGACTGACATACATCTAAGCACATTTCACCTCCCTCATCACCGGGGCCCCGGGCAATGGGCTCTCTCTTTTGAGACCCCTGGCAACATCTGTTATTAATTATATTATACAATGGGGACTTTGTTGGGATGCCAAATATTCCCAGACACCTCATATTTCCCCCCTTCGAGACTACACAAAGTCTGGAAAGAAAGAAGATGTTCTGATGTTAATTGGCTTAATAGAAATCACATATTAACAAACACAATGATTATAATATACCCTTGTGACCATACTTAGTCGTAGCAATACAATAAATTTGTGGAATGGAGAGCGAAAAACCCGTCTGGTAGCTTCCTTTAGTACATCCATCAAACAATCTAGACAGGAAAATTCTCTCACGGTCCCTCTACCCCAGGCGACCACCTATTGTACTCCAAATCAATTAATAGAAAAAGAAGAAGAATTTAGAAAACTGTATAGGATGTTAAATATAAATGCATACATTAAAACCTCAGAAATAAACCAAAATAGTTGTCCAAAGTCCGGCTGGTCGACCCATCGTCCTTCCAGTGGACCTTTCCCTGCCTAACACCAATGTCCCTCAAGACCGCAAAAAAAGGAAACACCTGAGGTCCCAATGTATTCACTTCACCCTGTTACAGAAACCTCAAAGAAACAATACTAAATCAAAGTAATACGTTTTGCCGAAAAATATCTAGTGTAGAATATTCTTCAATAATACAGGTTACACTGTAATAAACAAACTCCAATATTATAAAAATATGCATGACACATATGTATATATTCAACTGTTGCTTTTTAACACCATCAACTTTCAATGATATTTCACTCGACACCCCTGGTCATGATGTCCGAATTCAGGGTCCACCGTCCATTTTCATCCTCCATTTTTGAATGTCCATGTTTGAGTGTTCAAGTCCATTAGGCTGTTAGGATTTCTGGACACAGCCATCCTCTGACTGGTCCTGAAAGAAAATATTCACCAGCCAGCATCTTGCACAAACATCAAATACAGTATAATAATTTCACTTTTGCATTATACTTTAACATTATTCCAATATATGATTAACATTTTCTGTTTCCCTTTGTCCATGCATTTTCCCAGTCAAAAATAGTATTAAGTATCAGATATTCAGAATGGACATTTCTCTACTACTGCTGGCTCCTCCTCTTGTTTTTTCCTGTCAGAGACATGTGTGTGTATTCTCTTATGCAGTGCAGCCATATAGTTAACATACACTCGCATTTCATCTTTTAAAAGGGCTAAGCTTGGACCCTTTCCACTTGTGCGCAAACAAGGTGTTGGCATCTGTCTACCCGTAGCTAACTCATGTGGGTGTCATGCGCAAATCACAGAGCCCACTTGAACGACACACCATTAATGCCAACGGAAGCGCCTCTACCCAATTCAGACCTGTGTGCTGACAGATTTTAACAATAAGATTTTTCAGCACACCATTCATTTTTTCACAAACACCTTGGCTTTGCGGATGATAAACAGCTCCTAGATGTTGTTTGATTCCCAATTTTTGAAGAATTAATTTTACTGTTCTATCCACAAAGTCCCCACCTGCTTATGACCTCACGACACAAAAACGTTGCTTGGCAACTGACTGAGCAACGTTACACTTGGTTGGACATGCCTCTGGCCACCGTGAAAATCTATCCATGACGACAAACATGTATCTTTTACCTCCTACTGGTCTTATCATGTCAACAAAATCCACAACCAACTCACACATAGGACCTGTCGGAGTTGGAATGTGACCGGGTGGACCCATCAAACCCCTCCGAACATTGTTTTTAAGATAGATTGTACATCTCTTATGACATAATCAATTTGCTCAAGCAAGTACGGTGCCCAAAAACCAAACTCTTTCTTGATTTTTTCCTTACTTCCCCCCTTGCAACATGGGTTAACCCATGTGCTTCCTGAATCATCAGACCTAGTAGGTCAGGGTTGCTACCATCAGTCCTTCATGATTTCTCCACAGACCAGTAGAATCTTGAGTGGCCCCTAGGTCCAACCATAATTGTTTATCTATGGCTGACACAGCTTCTTGGATCGAGACCACATGAGCGTGGTTTTATCTTCCAAGTCCACTTCATGGGTAACTAGAAGAACCTTGCCTGCTTTGTTTGCTCCTGTAACTGCTTTTGCAGCCTCATCACTGGTATTACTTCTGCTATCTCAACAACATGTTCAGTTCCCTGGGCTTTGACTACTGCATAACCAGCACTCAATGTGCTGGTTATGCAGTAGTGGAGAAGTATCTCTTATTCGATAGCAGGACTCATCAGTCCAATACTCCACATCTGACACATGCAGTGGGAAAGCTTGTAAGTCTGATCTGAGCTTTGCATATCTCTCTACTTCCTGAAGACAATCATGTGGCTCCCCATCCTCTGGTGTTGGCAAATTCTCAGCTGGGTTTACCGTGACGCACCTTACTAAGGTGACATCTTCCTGCTCTAAGAGCCTATGATAGTCTCTTAGCCTAGACATAGTCAATGTACCAAAATTCAAAAGATTTATGAGACTATGATGGGTAAGAATTGTCACTGGGTAAAGTATAGTTACTGATGGTGCTTTATCATACATTAGATCAGGGGTGTCAAACATATGGCCCGCGGGCCGGATCAGGCCCGCGAATAGGTTTAATCGGTCCTGCGAGATGATTTTGCAATTATTCAATGAATGAAACTGCTGTTCTAAATGTGTCCAGTGGGTGTCGCAATAGCAATTCTGTTAAGCAAGCAAACTGTTTGTGCTGGGGCTGAACAAGTAGGCTACAGCCAGTCCAGCGCTAGCTTGTCATTCTGCCTGATCAATTTGAACATTACGTGCTTTGGCACCCTCATTGCGCCAAAATGTCTCAGTAAAGCAGAGTGCAGAGTTTTCCAAGAAAAATTGCCATTTCCTCTTTATTCACTGAAGTGAATGGGAAAGCTGTGTGTCTGGTGTGTTCACAGCATGTTTCAGTGCTGAAAGAATATAACCTTCGTCGCCACTATGAGACTTCATGCCGACAAATACAACAGCTTTCAAGGACAACAGAGAAGAGAGAAGGTGAATGAATTATTGGCGGTTCTAAAGAAACAGCAGTCTGTGTTTACTCGTAGCCCAGAAATCAGTGATGCTGCAGTGAAAGCCAGCTACATTATAGCTAATGAAATTGCAGTGGCTTTGAAGCCATTTATTGAGGGGGAATTTGTAAAAACATGCATGCTGAAGGCTGCGGAGATTGTGTGCCCTGAAAAGCGCCAGGCTTTTGCAAATATATCAGCAAGAAATACAGTTGCAGACAGGATTTCTGATCTTTCGGCAGATTCGGACAGCCAATTGAAGCGCAGAGTAAAGTCTTTTATTGCTTTTTCAGTTGCAATTGATGAAAGCACGGACATTACTGATGTTGCGCAACTGGCAATATTCATCCGCGGAGTTGATGACACTTTGACTCTCACCAAGGAGTTTGTGGAGTTGGTGCCAATGACGGACACCACAACAGCAGCTGATGTTTTCACCGCACTCTTGTCGGCGCACTGGACAGGCTCGAAGTGGACTGGTCCCGCGCTGTCAGCCTGGCTACAGATGGTGCACCCTCAATGGTCGGGAAAAAAGCAGGTGTTGTGACAAAGTTCAGAGAGAAAGTGCAGACTGCAAATGGAGGCATGCCACAGACATGAAGCGGTTCAAAGATAAAATAACGGGACTATTGTGGGAAATTGAGACATGCTTTCAGATTTTTGGTGAACTTGAGAAAGACTTCAAAGTTTTTTGCTCGCCATTCACCGCAAATGCTTCTGATCTGCCCGTCAACATCCAACTTGAAATGATAGACTTGCAGTGTGACTCAGATTTGAAGGGCAATTTTGCCGCAGCTGGCTTGGACACATTTTATCAGTATCTCTTGCCACGTTACCCCAACTTGACAGCCCTTGCTGCAAAAGTGTTGCGCATGTTTGGAACCACATTTCTTTGTGAGCAAGTTTTCTCTGTAATGAGCATCAATAAAACAAAGCTGCGCTCAAGGCTCACAAACAAGCACTTGAATAACATCCTGAAATTGGCTACCATTTAGGATTTGATGCCTGATATTGATGCACTTGTGAAAGCTAAAAGATGCCAGGTTTCAGGAATGAAATAATGGGTAACCCCGCTTAAAATGCTGCATGAGATACTGCACCCTGATATAGTTCTGTAAAAATGATTGTCTTCTGTGGAAATTTAAAGAAAATGAACAGTGTGTTATTTACTGTAATAATGTCAGTCACTTCAGTTCATAAGTTTGGTTTGTTGAAATTGTTCATGCATTGCACAGCTTTTATTTTTCTATCAATAAATAGTGTAGCCTACAAGGCAGGGAGTAAATCAACCCTCTTGAATAGTTTCTACCTCGGTTTGTATGGTTTGTTGAGTTAGCACAGGATTAATATGTGGAAATAACAAGTGAGGTATTTGATACATAAAAGAGTTGTTTTATTTATTTATAATTTATTTTGTATGTTGTTCAACCCCAAATAGGCTGTGACTTAAAGTTGAATGGCTTTGTAGATACACTGAGACGAAGTCTAAGTTCTTTTTGGAGTAAAACAAAGAAAACAATCTGAAGTTGTCGTTATTTTTAAGTTTTTATGCCATGATTTTACTGGTCCGGCCCACTTGAGAACAGATTTTCCTCCATGTGGCCCCTGAGCTAAAATGATTTTGACACTCCTGCATTAGATAAACTCCCACCGTTGCTCTGTAGCACATTGGTAGCCCCAATTCTACTTCTGAATAGGCAGTAGAATAATACGAAACAGGCTGAGGACTTGTCCCTGTACCTGTGGGCTGTCAAAGAACTGCACATGCATATTTACCCCCAGCGGACGTAGCCACATACAGCAAAAAGTTCTTAAAATAGTCTGGCAATGCTAGCGCTGGAGCTTCTTGTAACCTCTGTTTGATCGTCTGAAATGCCATATTCCTGCGTCCAGGTGAGGTTACAATGGAGTTGAACATTCCCAGTCTCTTTTATCATGGCTCTCAAAAGCCCTGTTAGGCAGGCATAATCTTCTACCCAGGCTGAAGAATATCCCGCAATACCAAGAAATGTCATCATCTCTCTGACTGTTCTAGGCTTTGGTGCCATTCAAATGGCTTCCAAATGACTCTCCAAATGAACTCTTTAAACACCCTGGGGTGTTTAAAGTGGTAACTTCCCTGAAGCTGACGGCAGTGACAGATGAGGCCCAACAGATCCTGGTTTGTGATGCCAATTTGTAGTTTCTTTGTTGTCGATGATGTGTTGATGAAGAAGGACTCTCCGCTGACTTGATTATAATATTACGTTTATTACAAGTAAGAACAGCATCAAACCAGACTTCGCATGGAATGTCTGGGAGAGAACCGAAGTCAAATGGGTTCCCTCCCGAATGGTGTCTTTTATACTTGTCCAGAGACAACGTCGCCCATCTGATTCCAATCTATGGGTCACAGTTCAGCTGACTGAAATACACCTCAACATTCCCAGACACCTCACTATCTATCTATCTATCTATCTATCTATGTATCTATCTATCTATCTATCTATCTATCTATCTATCTATCTATCTATCTATCTATCTATCTATCTATCTATCTATCTATCTATCTATCTATCTATCTAAACACAAGCAGTTGATGGGTTGGGATTAGCAAAGGTTCCCATATTGGTATCGATGCAGATAACTATTTTCCTTTTTTTTTAACTGGAAAATGTTTAAAGGATTTTTCAAAAAATTCAAAAAATAACATAAAATTATTTTTTATTATTCAATTCTTTTTTTATTTCAGCTCGCTGGCAATGATCGGATGATAGGATGTTTTGATACTCTGAATTGTACATTTCAAAGCTCCCTGAGCACTTTTGGCAAGCTAGCAATTTCGCTTAGCTATTTCGCCACGTAAAATCTTTTTTTGTTGTTTTTTTTTAGTACCCCCCAAACCATTTTCTGATGAGGGACTACTCATGATAAGTCTTTCTTTTTATTATATAAAGTAATTCAACACACACACATGCACACAACAGCACACACACATACACACAGGTACACACACATATTCACACACGCAAGAGTGTGTGAGTGACATCCTAACATCCGCTAACTCTATAATAAGCTGTATACTGATGTACTGTTTCCATCTGTGTTTGTGTGTGTGTATTTGTGTGTATATAACGTGTGTACGAGAGTGTGTTTCTGTGTCAAAGTCAGACAAGTTGCGCTTGTGCAGACAGCCTCTTTGTGACAGACTGTGGCAAAACACAAACATAAAGCCCTCATTAAAATATTGTTAATCCTCTCACATGTCACACGACCTGCCTCGCGACACAGACCCGCAAACAACACACACACACACACACACACACACACACACACACACACACACACACACACACACACACACACACACACACACACACACATACACACACACACATTTTGTGCATCATTTACAAGCTTTACAAGTTGATTTACAGTATGACTCCTCCTCAGTGTGTTTATAGGTCCTAAAAGCCAAACTGTAAAACATTCAGCTTTACAATTACACACACACACACACACACACACACACACACACACACACACACACACACACACACACACACACACACACACACACACACACACACACACACACACACACACACACACACTAGCCACAAATCTTTTTCACTCAAGGTCTCACAAAAAACAGGCCCCAATATTATTTTGGGTGGATGACATGGTGCTGAAAACTTCAAGGAAGACTGGAGGTGTGTACTGCGTCCCGCGTAGCACTTGTTTGGCTTGTCTGGGACTGTCCCAGTTTCAAGCCTGGTGTCCCAAGTCTAGGTTCCTCTCTGTTACCTTATTGAACGAAACAAAATAAGCACTTTGCAAAACAGGGACGTTCTCTCTGTGACTCTTCTACAAAATGGAAAGAGCTCCTGATAAGAACCAACAATGTGTATCTATTTGAATCACATTGATTTGTGACAGTCCTTGGTAGCTGTATGTTTTCGAGGAATCTGAATTATTTTTTTAATGTTTTTGGAATTTACTGTCTTATTTCAATTACAGTTACAGTGTTTCTTACCATGCAATTTAGACAGCCCTCATGTCCCATAAACCAATATATTGTTTCTTATACCTTTTAAATAGTAAACAGAAACCAAAAGGACAAATTGTCGTATCTGTTTTTTTAACCTGTGCTGTCAGCATGCTGGGAATAAACACAGAGTAGAAGAAGAAGAAACAGTCTTTATTCGTCACACAACACACCACACTACAACACATGCTTGCACACACACACAGGCACATGCTTTGATGGTGGCCGGTGATTCAAGATTCAAGATTCAAGATTTTTATTTTTCACATACATATACATACTTTCATACATATGTGCAGTGAAATGTAATGCAACACACCCGGTGATAGCACACAATATGTCCTAGGAAAAAATAAACAAAAGTAAAAAAAAAATAATAATAAAAAAAAAAAAAAATTCCTTTCTAATAGACTAACTGACTCCTAAAACGTAATACAGTAAGTTGAATACTTATAGAATAAGATAAAAATATATAGAATAAAATACAATAAAAATAAAATGAAATAAAATGGAATAGATAGAGGAAATATGCCTATGTATATACAGATATGTGCAATTAAAGTGGCATGTGAATGTGAATAGAGTGAGGTAGTGTTTGGGATAATACAGCACAGTATACAACAGTACGGCGCAGCAATACGGCATCATGAACAACCCAGAACAGTGACACAGTATGCGGTACAGTATGCTACATACAGTACAGTAGATAGTGGAGCCTAGTGCATGGCTCAGTTAGGACCCCTGGTGAGGTCAGCATTGACAGTTCTGATGGCTTGAGGGAAGAAACTCCGTCTCAGTCTCTCTGTTCTCGCTGCGTGACTGCGGAGGCGCTTGCCTGACCGCAGCAGCTGGAACAGTCCGTTGTTGGGGTGATGAGGATCCTTCATGATCCTACGGGCTCTGCTACTACACCTCCTGGTGTATAGCTCCTGCAAGGGGGGGGAGGGTAGTTCCAGTGGTTCGTTCAGCTGAACGCACCACCCTCTGCAGGGCCCGCCTGTCCTGGGCAGTACAGTTCCCAAACCAGGCAGTGATGTTGCCTGTCAGGATGCTCTCCACTGCTCCATAGTAGAAGGACTTGAGGATCCTCACCGAGACCCGGAATTTCCTCAGCTGCCTGAGGTGGTAGAGACGCTGCCTCGCCTTTCTCACCAGAGTGTCTGTGTGTACAGTCCATGTTAAGTCCTCTGTGATGTGGACTCCCAGATATCTGAAGCTGCTCACCCTATCGACAGAAGTCCCATTAATCCACAAGGGCGCGTGCGTCCTCGATTGTGATCCTCGTCTAAAGTCCACAATCAGCTCCTTGGATCTGCTGACGTTCAGGTGTAGGCTGTTGTCCTGGCACCAGAGTGACAGGTCAGCCACCTCCTCGCGGTAGGCCTTCTCATCGCAGTCGGTGATCAGGCCCACGACCACGGTGTCGTCAGCAAACTTGTTGATGGTGTTGGAGCTGGACCTGGCCACACAGTTATGTGTGTACAGGGAGTACAGTAGGGGGCTGAGGACGCAGCCCTGGGGGGATCCTGTATTCAGGGTGAGGGAGCTTGACATGTACTTCCCCACCTTGACCACCTGGGGGTGGGCTGTGAGGAAGTCCAGGATCCAGGTGCACAGCGGACCATTCAATCCGAGCTCCATCAGCTTGACAGCCAGTCTGGTGGGGACTATGGTGTTGAAAGCTGAACTATAATCGATGAACAGCATTCTCACATAGGCCCCCTTCTGGCCATCCAGGTGCGTGAGCGTGGTGTGCAGTACCTGGGAGACCGCGTCATCCGTGGATCTGTTTTGCCGGTACGCGAACTGCAACGGGTCCAAGGTGCGGGCAAGAGAGGCGCAGATGTAATCCTTAATCAGCCTCTCGAAACACTTCATGACCACCGAGGTGAGGGCCACCGGACGGTAGTCATTCAGGCAGGTTGGAGAGGCGATCTTCGGGACAGGAATGACGGTGGACCTTTTGAAGCAGGACGGGACCACTGATTCAGCCAGGGAGATGTTGAATATTGTGGTGAACACCGGAGCTAGCTGGTTAGCACAGGTCTTCAGTACTCGTCCAGATATGCCATCTGGGCCCGCAGCTTCCCTGGTGTTCACCCGCATCAAAGCCCTCCTGACCTCGTGCACGGACACTGAGAGTGCGCGCTCATCCCCATCCACACTCGTGGCTGGGGAGGAGCTGCTCTTGTAGTTTGTTATTGTCCGCAGCCCCTCCCACAAGCGTCTTGTGTCCCCCCGCTCCATCTGTAGCTCCACAGTCTCTCTGTACGTCCGTTTGGCGTCCCTCACCGCCCTCCGCAGATTGTACGACGCCGCTTTGTAATTGTCCATGTTACCAGATACAAGTCCGTCGTTGTAAGTGGCCGTGCGAGCATTCAGAGCGCAGCGGATGGATTTATCAACCCATGGTTTCTGGTTTGGAAATATCCGAACTTTCACCGTGGGAACGATTTCATCCGCTGGCGTAGTCACAAAACTTACTACAACCTCCGTAAACTCGCTGACGTCACTTGAGCTTGTTTGGAACATGTCCCAGTCTACGTCAGTCAGAGCGTCCTGAAGCGCAGCCTCTGATTGGTCCGTCCACCGCTTCACTTCCCTCGTCATCACCAGATCCCGCGCGATCAGAGGCCTGTAAACAGGAACCAGCGAGATCGCGGCGTGATCTGATTTCCCGAAAGCAGGGAGCTAGACGGGCTTGTATCCGTTCTTGTAAGGAGTGTAACAATGGTCCAGAGTTCTGTCTCCCCTGGTGGCACACGTGATGTGTTGGTGGAAATTAGGCAGAACTTTTTTCAGGTTGGCCTTGTTAAAGTCCCCAGTCACCACCACAGCCGCGTCGGGATGTCTGTTCTGAAATCCGCACAACACATCGTACAGAACCGACAGAGCAAATGTCGATGAAATGGAAACTCTGCTTTTGACCCATCCTGGCTTGTCCTTCCTTCGGGGGCACAGCCAGGAGCAGTGGGCAGCATACGTGGACGCGCCCGGGGACCCGGTGATAAATGTCCATTGCTGGTCAGAAAATGATGGGTGCATGTTTTTGGTGGGGGTCCTTACTGACGTGAGGTGGAGGAAACCCCATGTGAGTACATGCAAACTCCACACAGAAAGGCTCCTATTTGGGAGATAACCCGCCGGAGCACGGTTCCAACAGCGCCCCAGGCGGGAATCGAACCCAGGACCTTCTTGCTGTGAGGCAGCAGTGCAATGCACTGCGCCACAATTTTATTTTTTATTTGTATGCCATTGCATCTAGGACAGAGTTAGTCTGCAAGTGATGTTTAAGTTCTCAACCTGCAATGCAATTCATTATTAATTCTTAAATCATCAAGAACTGCTTCTATAACTCTGTCCTGTGGATGACCTGTAGATTGACAAGAGCACAGTTTTTGGTTATAGAGAACCACCACAAACCCCCCTCTTTGGAGAACTATTTATCATGTTTGGGTCTATAAACAACTGATCACTACTCCATGAGAGGGAGAGTCACCACAGGTGAGACAAATAAACATAGAAACAAACAACATTTACACAAAAACATAAACATTGGATGACAACATGTATTGAAAAACAGTGAATTAGGTCCAGGAAAACTGGAACCACAACTGGTCACGTGGCCTCTTCCTGTCATAGTTATGGCAGTAAATGAGGGAGGAAAGGACAGCAATGCAACCAGGAGGGTGCTGGGGTGCACTCGAAGCAGGTGTGGTGGTGTGTGCGTGTGTGATGGGACCGCCTCTATGTGTTTGTGTGTGTGTGTGTGTGTGTGTGTGTGTGTGTGTGTGCGCGTGTGTGTAAGATGTTGTAAACAGTCGTTCTGGCTCAGTGCCAGGGAAGAGGAGGCAGGCGGAGGTGAAACAGTGCCAGTTGGCGTGTTTATTAACTTGTCTCTCAAACAAAAGGTGGCTCGTTGGCCGAAAAATAAACTCAGGGCACGCAGGCCCATATATATATACGGGGACACACACACGTACACACACATACACACACAATTATACCTCCTGTTTCGGGGATCAGGTGAATCAGCATAGTCCCTCCGCTGATTAGTGTCCCTCCGCTGGGGTGCAAGGAGACCCCGCACCCCAGGGGTGCACACATACAACCAACCCCCAGGTGCCGGCACAAGACGCAGCCGCAGGCACAGAACCCGGGCCACGGGCGCAAGGCACGGACTGCAGGCCCGGATCCCGGATCCCAGCCCCACAGCGATAGACTGACACCCCGCCCGAGCCGCCCACCCCGCAGGCGAGCCGGCACTCCCATGCCGGACTCCCATGCCCGCCCACGGCCCGCGCAAGGGGGAGGCCTGCCCCACTGCAGCCGACCAGATGCCCCACCCGGCGTGAGCGCCAAGTGCCCATACACATAGCAGCGTGTGCTCAGCACGGGGCACATCAATGTTAATTTTTATATATCTTTCTTTATAATGATTAAAAAAGTTATATCAAAAATAATAGCTTCTATTGATTACATAGATATTATAATATTGCAGATATTATAATTTAGCTTTACATAAATCCCATCTATTTTGAATTCTATGTATTAATCTTTCCATGAATTATTTTTCCTATATTGTATTCTTCATTCTTTTTCCTTTACCTGTGCTGTCAGAAGGCACCAATCCCTCTCTTTGGAGAAAGATCTTACCATGTTTTGATCTTCCATCATTTCTTCTCCAAGAGGGGGAAGGCGAATCATCATGGGTGAGACAGATAAACATAGAAACAAACAACAATATGTTCTTGACAAAACATTAATATAGAAAGATCAGACAACAACATGTATTTGATAAAAGATGATTAATTAACTCAAAGGAAATTGGAACAACAATTACGGCATGTGGCCTCTTCCTGTGATAGCTATGGCACAGAAGGAGAGACAGACAGAAGGATATAATCAGGAGGGTGTTCCGGGGCTTGTTCGAGGCAGAAGCTTGTGTTGTGTGTGTACCTGTGATAAGTCCACCTGTGTGTCCCACCAACATCCTGCACAAGGGCGAGGCCCACCATACCGAAACTGGCGAGATGACCCACAAATCCAGAGCGGTAGCCAAGTGCACATGGTGCGAACAATGGTGCCAAACATCAACCCAGCTTGGGCGAACTGAGCCACACCATCGCCCGCAGAAAGCCAAATATGCCAGGGGCAAGCCGCCAGGACTCAAACACAACAGGCACGGGACCCACCAGGTTGCCCCCCAGCCAAACACACCCCTATACCAAACCCATCAGCCCCCCGCTACCCCGGAAACCCCAGTGCTGAATGTGTGTCGTTTGTGTATGCAGTCAAAATTGCCGGGTGTGGGGTGTGCGAGCCATCCAAGCATATCGAACCAGAGTGACTCGCCCTTCTGCCCTGCAGACCCCAGTCTGGTGGTGTGTTGTTTGGAGTAAGATTTGTGTGAGTGTTATTAAAATGGCAGGACAGTTGTGAAGCACGCCAAGACAGGAGCATGACGGGCAAGATCACAGCTGCCCGCCACATCCCTACCAACATTGCTCGCATCCCACCCGTCCTGCAAACCCTAGGCCTTTTGTGTGGTGTATGTACTGAGTTTGAGTTCCAGCACTGGGAGGGATAGGGGAAGCACAACCAGATCAACGCAGGAGTGCAGGGTGCAGCAGGCTGGCAGCGGCCACGCAGACCCAACCCTGGACCAGAATGAGCCTCAGCAATATTTTTGCATTTAGTTACTACTTTTGGAGTTATAAAAATCTTTCACCCTGCAGACAAATTCCTCTGAAAATAAAGATTTTGTTCTGTTGCTAAAATTTTTCCTCAGAATTCAGAACTCTACACAAAAATGGTTTTCATTTATAATCCCAACTGGACATTTTTTGGTAAATTTGTTCACAATTTGAGGGCATGTAGGAATGTATAGCGTGCTGGGTGGGACAGGGTTCGCTGATGATCATTAACTTTCAAAATGGACCTTCTCGAACTGAATCACGAAGACAAAAAAGCGAATTTTGCAAAAGTGTATAAGCATCCCTTTGATATTTTTTTTGATGACAAACAAAATAAATATCAGCATCGATATTTTGGCAGGAAAGAAAAACATAGCTCAAAGCGGAGGAGATAAAAAATATATATTTTGACAGTCAGAGTGCTCTGTCTTTACATGTCTCCCTCCCTCACCCCCTTAATCTTCCCACCTCTCTCTCCCTTTTTTTCATGTCTCTACCTCTCCAGTGCAATAAATAAAAGCATACTGAAAGTGAAAGAGAACAAGCAGCGGCGACAAGAGCGAGGGAAGATAGAGGGGGGTAGGGGAGAGCGATCGTAATGGATGGAGATGCTAGCGGACTCAGCCTGTTATTTGCCATGCAGAGTGGCATATTTACCAGCGGTGTCTTCTATTTTTCCACTGGGGAGGAACATATTCGTCCCCGGGAGTGGCTATTAGACCCCCGCTAAGCGGCGGTGACAGGGAAACACATTAGAGCCCACCGGAGCTGTTTTGGTTTGTTTTGCCTGTTCGGATCCGGGGAGGGGGGTGCAATTATGAAAAATGAGGGGATTGGACAGGGCCAGTTATACAGTGTTTATTCAGATTCCTAGTTGTATTTCTTTCTCTTTCTCATTCTTTATTTTGTATTCTCTCGGCCATTCTCCGTCAATTAACCACTGAAGCCCAATTTCCCCTCTGATAGGCATGAAAACAGAGGAAAACTTATGAAACTCACAACAACTTCAACATGAACTTCAACACCATCTTCAATGGGCAATTGCTGCTCAAATTAAAAAAAATATATCTCACAAATATTGTTTCACAAAAGGTGGCAAATATGAACAAACTAGATCTGGTGTCAGATATGTCAAAAGGGAATGTGAATGAGTTACTGAATTAAACTCAATTGATTACAACCTCGCAAAATCATAATCATACCTTTTACCTCATGATTTGTTCATAATTTTAACTTAAATGGGAGTGATTATTGAGACAAAGCGTTCAACGACATCCTTTGCTAAATCTTAATAATTTGATTATAATTATTATTATTATTATTATTATTATTGTTATTATTATTATTATTATTATTATTATTATTATTATTATTAATAACTATAATATTAATAATAATAATAATAATAAAAAAAAACAAAAAAAAAATAACAGCAATACATGGACACAGGGTCCAGCTTGTTCGTGTAAGGTATGTTTTACAGTTATTTGTGTTATGTGAAATGCATCACAATTTGTTAAACTTACAAACACCAAACTGTGTAGATTTACATCGGGTAGTTACACCCATAGTTTCTTTTAAAATATTGTGACTGACCTTCAAAGTGACCTGGAAATATAAACGTAATGTAATTACATTCACAGAATTTCATAAATGCAAGTTTCACGGCATTGCATATGAAGCATTTCCATGAAGCATTATAAAGATCGATCAGTTCTAAATCTTCTTTTTCTTTCGGCTCCCGTTAGGGGTTGCCACAGAGGATCATCTGCCTCCAATACCTTCTGTTCTGCGCATCTTCCTCCTTTACACCAACCGCCTGCATGTCCTCCCTCACCACATCCATAAACCTTCTCCTTGGCCTTCTTCTTTTCCTCTTACCTGCCAGCTCTATCCTCAGCATCCTTCTTCCAATGTAACTCTGATCTCTCCTACACAGATGTCCAAACCATCTCAATCTGGCCTCTCTCACTTTTTCACCAAACTTCCAACCTGAGCTGTCCCTCTAATGTACTCATTCTTAATCCTGTCCATCCTTGTCACTCCCAATGAAAATCTCAACATCCTCAACTCTGCCACCTCCAGTTCAGCCACCTGCCTTTTCGTCCGTGCCACAGCCTCTGAAACGTACAACATAGCTGGTCTCACTAATTGGTCTCACCTTTTTTCAGCCAAAAGAACTTCAGTAATTACTTTTCATAACAATAATAATAAATATATTTCATTAAAAAATATATATAAATACATATATTTGTAATTACTACTTTTTGTACTTATTCTGTTCATAATGTACAATTTAAAAATTCAGTTGAATATCTTATTTGTCTATACTGTAATGCAGACAACATTCATGTAACTTCAACAATAATTTTGAATTATAATTATTATGGAATAATTTGTTAATATTACAAACAATATCTGCCTTTTCATTTAAGTTTGTTGAGTTTAGCTGAAGGGAAATGTTTATATATGAAATGTTTTACAAACAAAGTCTTTGATTTTTTTATTTTCAACTATATCTTATTTTTCTTATTTTACCTTGAATGCATTGAAGTATCCGCAGTGTCAGTGCCGGGAGCTGGAGTTGTGTCTGTTATACGTCAATTATAATGTATTCATGTAGATTTACAAAAACAGTTGAATTTATGTATTGCACTGAGTGGTGTTCCTGAAAGCAAAAACAAACGAAACTTGAAAAAAAAAAACACAGAGACAAAAAAAACAAACCTGTGGCATCAAGGACGATTGGACACTGGTACATAAACCACAGAAAGGTGTTTAAAGTGTAGTCTGAGGTGTTAAAGCATAGTCATGTGCTCCTGTCTTTAAGTTTAGTTGAGTTTACTTTACTTCAATTACCTTTTCAGTTAGTTACATTTCCATGAAATATGAAACACTTATTGATATTTGTGGTACTTCTTTTAGTAATTACCATTTCACAGCTTAAATTTTTCTGATGCCTTGTTAGATTTTGACTGCCTCACTCAGTCTCACATTTCATTGCTTTCCAGTGAACCTCATGACGAACCTTGTGGATTACTGTTTATTGTATTTTTTAATCCAGCAAAGTAATGTGGACCACAGATTAAAAATATTAATTTGAACAGATCTACAGACATATATCAGGTAAGAAGCTATATAAATATACACGAAAATTGATAGTTTGGTAACAATCAAATAAAACAAGTACAGAATGACTCGGTCCACTCCGCACCATGGATACGGTCCAACTGGACATTCTCAATCGGAATCCGTACATTTATAGTAAATAATATGATGACATCATAAAGCGAGACAGGAGGGGTGAGAGTGATTTGGGTTCGACTTGCCTGAAGGACTCGCACCCCCAGCCCCGCAATTTTAACTGCAGTTACCAACAGCACACATTGAGCACTGGGGTTTTCCGGGGTGGCCGGTCGCTAGCGGGTCGGTGTGGGGCGTGGTTGGCCGGGGGGCGGTCGGGTGGGCCCCTCCTCCCGGCCTGGCTGGAGTCCTGACGGCTTGTGCCTGGTGGCTTGGGATGTGCTGCGACCTGGGCTGCGGAGAGCACCGCCGGGTGCCTTCTGGGGCCCCTGGGAGGCCTGCTTGTCATTGTGGGTGTGGGTTGGGGTGTGGGGGGCGGCTGTTGGCCTTTTGCTTCTGCGCCGAGGCTTCTCTGCGGTGGGCGCCCCGGGTGATGGGGGTGGCGGAGGGTCTGTATACCTGGCGGCCTGCCGGCATCACCGGGGGGGGGGTGTAACATTGAGGTGCCCCGCGCTGGGCACTTGCTGCTACGTGTATGGTCACGTAGCAGCAACTTAATTCAGTTTTTCAATACATGTTGTCCAATGTCATGTTTTTGTGTAAATGTTGTTTGTTTCTATGTTTATTTGTCTCACAGTGGTGATTCTCCTCCTCTTGGAGTAGTGATCAGTTGTTTATAGATCCAAACATGATGAATAGTTCTTCAAAGAGGGGGGTTGGTGGTGGTTTTCCATAACCAAAACTGTGCTCTTGTCATTATACAGGTCATCCACAGGACAGAGTTATTGCAGCAGTTCTTGATGATTTAAGAATCAATAAAGAGTTGCATTGCAGGTTGAGAACTTGAACTCCAGACTAACTCTGTCCTGGATGCAAATGGCATACAAATACTCTGTGTTGTATGCCCAGCATGCTAACAGCACAGGTTAAAAAAAAAAAAATAATAATTTATTTTTATTTTAAATAAAGCGTCATACTGTAAATCTCATCTAGTTCAATTTCGAATGTCGCGTGTGACGTGGAAGTTAACCACACCAACTGAATATTTTGGGTCAAATTTGTTCGATTTGGATGTAACATGAGATCCTTGTTATATACCGGTTTAAACAACACCTTAATCATGTTTCTTGCTTACACCAAAGTATGTCTTTCAGATTGTTTTAGCCGGATTGGATTATTTTTACAAATGTCCTTATAATTTTCAGGACTTCTACACCTCTTTTGAGCAGTCTGCCCCCGCCGCCCCCCCCCCCCAACACCTTTTCCTCTCTCAGTGTTAAGTTGGGGGCAGACAGGAGGTTAAAGTCCTGGGGGATAGTATCAGTGTCAAGAATGTCTGTGTGTATAAATGTATGTATGTTTGTATGTATTTGTGTGTGTGTGTGTGTGTGTGTGTGTGTGTGTGTGTGTGTGTGTGTGTGTGTGTGTGTGTCTTTGTGTGTCTTTGTGTGTGTGTGTGTGTATGTGTCTTTGTGTGTGTGTGTTTGTGTGTGTCCATTTCAAAGGTTCCTCTCTAACAGACCTCTTTTTTATTCTACCACCCACTACGAACACACACACACACACACACACACACACACACAGGCACGCACGCACGCACAAACGCACACACACACACACACACACACACACACACACACACACACACACACACACACACACACACACACACACACACAAATCCCAGGCACACGCAATTGTGTGAGGTGTATGTGTTTGTGTCCTGACTCAGCCCTAATGGAAACTGGGGCCTTTATAAATGAGACCCATCACGGTGTTTGAGTCCCAGAGGACACCACTGCTGTTGGGGGGGGGGGGGGGGGTGCAGCAAGGGAGACCCCATTTGATCTACCTGCAGCACGAGGTGGGATTTACTCAACACCGTGGGGTGGTTAGGGTGAAGTGTGTGAGGTTCATTAGCCCAGAAACATTTTATGAGTAAGTGAGGTTGGGTTCTCGCTGTGCTTGCCTCGCGTTGCGACCTGACTGACCTGATCGGCTCTACCCATAATCCATCAGTTAAAGGTAAACCAGGAAGTTGGGTTTGTTCAACAGAGAGGATCCTGCTGACTTAATCTGTTTACTGTGTAACTCACACACACACTTAAACACAATCACTTACAAGCACACGCAGATAGGTACATGTAGGTATGCACAAGCACGGGCACACATACACACACACACACACACACACACACACACACACACACACACACACACATACAAATCACACACCCCCATGTAGCTATTTAAACTGCCTTCCGCTGGGATTGCATTGTGCTGAAAGGTTGACTGGCTGCAAACAAGTCAACAAATAAGCCACGGTAAACAAGGCAATGGCATGCTGCTAAACAGACTCTACACAGTTTGTCCTTCGGAAACACATCCTACTTAATCATGTTCTGGCACTCGGGTTATTTATCATCTATTTACTTTGGACCTTTTAGAATGTCGGGGGTGTTTGTGCCGATGGCGACTTTCACTGGGAAAAGGTTTAAAACTGTGAAACATTTAATCCTTTATAAATACTGTATATATATATATATATATATATATATATACAAACACCTCTGCACTTTGAGCTTTACTAATGTATATCAATTCAAAGCCTGGATATACCAGCCTGGCATCCTACCCAGGATGCTGTGGCCTCTGCTGGTGTATGAATTCCCACTGTCAACAGTCGAGTGGTTTGAGAGGAGGATTAGCTGTCACCTCCATAGGTGGTTGGGATTGCCAAGAAGCCTGAGCAGCATTGCCCTGTATGGCAACAGTAATAAACTGACACTCCCCTGCAACAGTCTGAGTGAGGAGTTCAAGGTTGCCAGAGCAAGGGAGGTGTTGCAATATAGGGAGTCCAGGGATCCAAAGTCTCCCAGGCAGGCATTGAGGTGAGGACCGGAAGGAAGTGGCGGGCACTGGAAGCAGTGGACCACGAGGAATCACGTTTACGCCACAGAGCGCTGGTGGGATCTGTGGCTGTTGTGCAGAGCAGGACTGGGCAGCTTACCAACCACCAACTAAATCAAGGCAAAGGGGAAAGAGAGGTGGGACTTGGTCCAGAAAGAAGTGAGAGCTGGGGTCGAGATGCTGTGTGAGAGCCAGATGGTGGGAATGAGGCAGCAGAGTGCATGAACCTGGTGGGAACAGGCAGTGGATCGCAAGGACACATGGTCTGAGTTGTGGAAGGCTGAACCCTTCCGCATCAAGTTCCTCATTCAATCCGTGTACGATATTCTGCCCAGCCCATCTAACCTCTTCTGTTGGGGCAAGGCAGACTCACCATCATGTCCCTTGTGCCAAGGAAGAGGAACTCTGGAGCACATCCTCAGCGCTTGTCCTAAAGCTTTGGGAGAGGGCCGGTACAGCTGGCAACACGACCAAGTGCTGAAGGTAACCGCTGGTAAATCGCATTGGTGAGAGCGAGACAACATCCAAACCCACGCCCAAAAGCCCAGGCAGGCCTTCTTGGGTCAGCTCGCGACTGGCAAATGAGGGTGGACCTGGAAACCCAACTCAAATTCCCCGAAGCCATCGTAGAGACCACCCTTCGTCCAGACATTGTGCTGTTCTCGGAAACATCCAAACAAGTTGTCATGTTGGAGCTCGCAGTGCCTTGGGAGGAGCCAATGGAAGAGGCTAATGAAAGGAAGAGGGAGAAATATGCAGAGCTGGTGAAAAGGTGCTGTAGAGAGGGGTGGCGTGCAAAGTGTTTGCCCAGCGAGGTGGGAGGCAGGGGCTTTGCGAGCAAGTCCTTGTGCAAAGCCTTTAGCCTCCTGGGTATCACTGGTGTGTGCAAAAGAAAGGCCATCGGTAGAGCTTCAGAGGCAGCGGAGAAAGCCTCTAGATGGCTGTGGATCAGAAGGGACAAGCCGTGGATGAATGCTTCTTGGACACAGGCCGGGAACTGATCACTCCCGGTCAGGTCGAGGATGTGCATCATGGGATGTATTTTACTATCATTATATCTGTCCACTTTTTATCTATCTATCTATCTATCTATCTATCTATCTATCTATCTATCTATCTACCTATCTTCCATCTGTCTATCTCCTCTCCCCTTGCAACCAGAATTAAACATGTTTATCAATTATCACCCCATCTTGCCGTGCGCTCTCAGCCCACCACGTGGCTAATTGAATCATTAAACAATCGCTACTCCTCAGGGAGTGCACATGTGCGTGTGTGTGTGTACGTGTGTGCGGGCGTGTGTGCGTGTGTGTGTGTGTGTGTGTGTGTGTGTGTGTGTGTGTGTGTGTGTGTGTGTGTGTGTGTGTCTGTGTGTTGTGTCAGTGAGAGGCGGGGAGGCTTGTTTGCAAACATGATGATGCACCAGGTTGGCTGCAATGCACTTGTCAGATACTTGTTTATTAATTTATGGGCGTTGACACACACACACACACACACACACACACAGACACACACACACACACACACACACACACACACACACACACACACACACACACACACAGACACACACACACACACACACACACACACACACACACACACACACACACACACACAGACCACAGATGGGACCTGGCAGATGATGGTGCAGCACCATGTGTTGGTCACAGTTGGGTGCATCTCCTGTCCTCACAGCAATGAGAGGACTTCTACTGATGGTAGAAGGAAAATTGGAGAAATTGGTGGAAAATTTGGTCTACCCTAGCCTTCTTTCTATTCACCATGTTGCCTAATGACTTAGTCAACACTGAAGTTATCTGCATGCCTCGGTGTGTGAGTGTGTGTGTGTGTGTGCGTGTGTGTGTGCGTGTGTGTGTGTGTGTGCGTGTGTGTGTGTGTGTGTGTGTGTGTGTGTGTGTGTGTGTGTGTGTGTGTGTGAAAAAATGATTTTCTATTTCCTGTTCTGAAAATATGTACCATGGTAACGATATGATCCGATGGTAAGATGGTTCTATTGTTATGGTAGCTAGTACATGTAGTGGTCGTATGGCTGGATGAATAATAGTAATAAAAATTGCTGCAGGCAGCAATACGCTGGGTTCACGGTAGTCGGCCCTTCGTTAAAGTTCAATGGACAAGTCTCCTTTGGCTTTCTATAGTGTGTTGTGTGTTGTGCAGAAGTAAATTCATTCTGTCCTGGTTACAGTGTAATTCTATGTTTGGGCGGTGTTTGCATGTTTATTTTACTCAAAATTGTGATCACGATTATTTATCACAATTTTTCATCCATTTTGGGGAACACAATTATAATATTACCTTCATGTATGTATTTTATAAACCTATGAATAAATAAACTCAGATATACAAATCTTTGAATCAAAATAGGACTTCACATTAATTCAGTCTTCTTAAAGCTATATATGAATTACTTCCAAACAGGAAGGTTAGTTACATTACACCTGCAGGTTTTTGCAAGACATAGACCAGCCTACCCCCCGCCGACAACACTGCCCACCGGAGCCAACAACGATCCACAGAGAGCCTGGTGTCCTGGCCATCTCCTCCGGTATATTTTATGAGTGCAAAAGTTCACTCGTAACGGCATGGTAAACTGCAGTGCTATCACGTGATCTGTGTATTCCGTCGACTTGGGCATGTGTGCAAGGATTTATACGTCTGTGTGTGGTGACATCTCGGTGTGGTTGCGATTGATGATCACAAACTTCTTCCAAAATACTGAACCGCTGATCTGGATAAAACCCGAACTACGCCATGTTGAAACTGCCCCGAAATACAAATTTTCAGATTGCCTGTGGGTTTGTCAAATCCATGACATCCATAAAGTTCTGACGTCAGTAACATCTGCACGTGCCGCCATCTTGGTGAAATCCAGATTGTTGACCATTCTGGACTGCAATGCTATCATTTGATCTGTGTGTGCTGCCATTTGCGCATGCGCGCACATTGCAGGGATGATAAAGAAAATGCAGTTTTTTACTAAATTATATGACAATAATGGAACGATCTGGATCAAACTTGGTCGACAGCATGTCGGAGCTGCCCCAAATATACAAATTATTCATCTTTGAGTGCAGCGGATCCATAAGATCCACCACTGACATCAGTTTTTCATTAACAAAATCCATATTGCTCCTGCCTCTTCGGGTCTTGACCCATAATAATAATAATGATAATATCCACCATTATTTGTATGGCACCTTTCATACATGACTTGCAACTCAAAGTTTTACAAATATCAAATAAGGCCATCAAATAGTAACAACAAAAGCAAAGCAAACAAGCTAAATGAATTCACGAAGTAGAATAATTAAATAATTAAAATAATAACAGGTTGAGAATAAGATCATAAAAGTTAATATAAAAAATTGCATTACAGAAGGTATGATGATCTGCTGTGGTGACCCCTAACGGGAGCAGCCAAATGGAAAAGAAGAAGATACAAAATTGCATTAAAAGAAAAAATTCAAACAAGCAAAATGCATTTAATAAAACAAAACAAAACAAAAATGTATATATATATATATATATACATATATATATATATATATACACTGTAGATATTATCCTCATTTTCAGATTTGGGGTCGTCAATTGAGACCATGAAAGATCGTGATTGTTCAAATGATTTTCTTATTAGTCTTGGATTTTACGATCATGGCAATAGTGAGCTGGTTAAATACAGCGATCGAGATTAAGATCTTGACGAACTCTTAATTTCCAGTTAATCACTTTCAGATCACTCAAAATGACTGTGATATTGAGTTGGCACATTCAAGCAGCAATGGACATCTTGCACAAGTTATCGCATATTATCACAAAAAGACTAATCACACTGTCACACTGCTGGCGATGGCGCGATGCAAAGCGTCAAGCTTCAATTAATTTCAAACGGAGTTCGGCTTTATCCCGCTGCAGGAAGTGAAGCGATGACCGGTGACCAGCTGACAGCTTCACAGCGACAAGGAAAGTTGAGCAGGTTTCAACTTTATGCAAATGAGCAGCTCAGAACGCTGCAGCAGCGGTGATAGCCAATAGGAGAGAAGATACGCTCTCAATGGCACTGATCCTTGGAAAAACACCCGGACCGCTGCATATTGTTCAAGGTTAGGCAATTGTTTTTTGTTTTCTTTTTATGAAAAATGTCCCTTAAGCTATCAATAAAATGAGGAACACATTTGTGATGTGGGGATGGTCTGGTTGAGCAGGCACACCTGACCTGGATCTGGGTAATTGGGATCAGAGTGGCTGCATACCTGTTGCTCGTTGGTTGGTCTAACAAACAGCAGGTAAAACCCCCATCCTCACACACACTCAGGATAGGAGCCCTGTCATGACATGTTATATCTGCTCCTGGCTAATTCCAACTGGCCAACTCTCTACAATAAACTGGTGTGTCTACAACATCGCCTTCTGTGTCTCTGTGCCGGAGGGCCCTGAAAACGCCACTTGGGTGGCGTATGGTAGGAGAAACTGCCACACACGTCATTTTATGAAGAAGAAGAATCTTTAATTATCACGCAACACACCACACTACAACACACGCACATGCTTTGGATGGTGGCCGGTGAAATGAGGCCTCTGCATTTAACCCATCCTAGCTTGTCCTTCCTCCGGGGGCACAGCCAGGAGCAGTGGGCAGCATTCGTGGACGCACCCAGGGACCTGGTGACGAGTGTCCATCGCTGGTCAGACGATGATGGGTGCATGTTTTTGGTGGGGGTCCTTACTGACATTAGGTGGAGGAAACCCCATGTGAGCACGGGGAGAACATGCAAACTCCACACAGAAAGGCTCCTATTTGGGAGATAACCCGTCCGGAGCACAGTGCCAACAGCGCCCCAGGCGAGAATCGAACACAGGACCTTCTTGCTGTGAGGCAGCAGTGCAATGATGAGGTAATTTATTTTGCGAAGTAAATAGTTCCACCATTCTAAGGAGGCACGGTCATTATATAGATCTATCTATATAATATATATTAAATATGGAAAGGGAGAGAGTTTTGAAATGTTTCTTGCGCCCACAACATCCAGTCAATTTTGAGCTGACACACCCACAAACGCCAGGTGTACATAAAAGCCCCGTCACCAGTGGTGTGACCGTACGGCGATGAGACGAGAGCTGCTTGGCTTCATGCTGCAGTCCTGTCGCCAGCGGTGTAATGTACATGAATAAGATAAGGAATTTGTGTAACTCTCTAGAAAACACCTATTTTTTTAAATAATCCGTATAGAAACAAGTGGTATGCCTATAAAAATAAAAGTTGGCAACCTCAACCAATGTCCACGTCAGAAGTGCGTTTCTCAGGTGTTGTTGCACGTAAAATAAACAAACAACAACAAACTTATTTTGTGTGTGTCGGCCTGTTTTTGTAAACAACAGAGAGCGTAAAAAATTAAAGATTAAAGAAAAAAGAGAAAAAAACGTGGTGTGATTAGAGGGCAAGCCGAGATGGAGGGATGGGGTGGGTTGACTTTACAAACCTACACTCACACAGCACCCAGCCCATAATTTATCACGCGACAACCATCGCCCGCAAACCTTCATTCTTAAATGTCCTGTAGTTACGTTCTTCAATTATGTCAAGCCTTGTTTAATGTCTAGCTGTATTAGTATTTTTGCTTGCCGTGCTGAAAAGGCAACTGCCTCACCCCAGAATCAAAGGACAAGACAGACTCGTCCCCAGGCTCAGAGAGAGAGAGAGAGAGAGAGAGAGAGAGAAAGGAAATATATCACAATTTTTTTTTTCTTAGATTCTCCGGGCGACATCTGCAATTTGAACCATGATACGATGGAGATTTTTTTTCTTTTTTTTCTGCCTGCCCAGCACCTTTAAAGCGTTGTATCAGCAAGCACTATTTATTTTAACCCCCCTGGTAGGTGTACAGGTAGACAGAATGACAAAGAAAGGAAAATTCCCCCAAAAATCGGAAGGAACAAATTAGGGCACGTCGAGGTCAAAGCATGGTGATTTTAAAGAGGGCCTTTCCACAAAATTGTGCTTTGATCATGCAATAGCAATTCATAGTTGTTCATTATACTGTTTTTCCTCCATATTATCACATGAAACCACACAAAAATTTGAAATCTTAGATACAAAATATCATGGATTATAGTAGCTGTTTCCACGGAATTTAATATATTTTTCAGGCCTTAAACATTTGCCCATTAGACTGCATTTAAGCACAGTGAGGAGCTGCAGACTGGTAAGTTTCTCACTAGTTAAGTGTTCAGCGAGGTTGTGTTAACGTAGATAGATAGATAGAAAGATAGATAGGAACAGAGTCTGTCCGGGAGGGGCGGGGAGACGGGAGGTGGAAAACCGAAGCACTGGCCTCAGAGGACCAGGAAAAAAACCCAAAACGATTCAGATTGTACATCCTTTACCAACGGATTGTCCAAACGATTGCATCTACACTGGACATAACATACTTACCCTAACCCATTACGTACTGTAACTGTCATCTAATGTGGGAACAAACTCCATTCTGAACTTCTCCACACGGATATTTTTTATCCAGCAATGTTATGGATTCCATGTAGAATAGAGGCTTCTGTCGCTCTCTCTCTCTTTCTCTCTCTCTCTAGCTCCCTCTCTCCGTTTCCCCCAGGTCCTGTGTTCCCTTGTTTGTCCAGCAGATGTCCTCAGTGTTTTTTTCCACTCAGCTGTGTCTCATCTTGTCATTATCCAAGTGTATTTAGTTTGTTGACCCCAGTCAGTCCTTTTCGAATCATAAATTCCCTCTGTGCGGTGTCAACTGTATGCCCTGCGATGTTTTGAGTTCTTTAGTAAAAAAAACATAAAAGTAAAACCTTCATATGAGCATTCCTGCTCGAGTCTCCTTTGGGTTCACCAGACAGCATTGTGACAGATAGAAGAGTGGAGCCCGCAGCAGCACAGCAAGCAAGCAGCCAGCAAAGCAGGTAGTGCAGGAGGGATTGGTTGCCTAAATAAGCTGGCCCATAAGAGCGTGGAAGGAGGTGGCGCTGTCGAGTTGTCTGACAGAACTAGCTCCGCAAGCTACACCTCATTTATAACTATTTATTTCAAAACCTTGCTAAATGCTTTACAATTAAGAAACGTGCCGCTCTGCTGTAGCTATTCACAGTGGTTAAATGCAGTTCAAAGGTGCAAATGTTTAAGCCTTAAAAGTGTTAAATGTCATTTCAACAGGAAAGTCACATTATAGTCATATGTGCCATAGTGTATTTTCGTCACAAAGTGATCGGGAGATAATTTGATTATATTTGTAAGTCGTTTTCATCGTCGTCACAAATTAACGTGTCAACTATTAGTGCTTCTTTCTGTGTGTTTTAAATAACATCTGAATCATCTGTACAGGTTGGTACTGCACTTGTCCAAACCCAATAAATAATTGTTTGGGAATGATATATATATATATATATATATATATATATATCCCCTAAAATAAATAAATAAATTACTTTTTATAAATAATTGTCCATCATTATAAAACATCATTTTATGTTCAAAAACCAAACTTTGTCTCGGCAATATTTTATTTATTAATATAACTTGGTGCAACAGTGGTTCTGGATATTATTTGGTCATCCAAGTTTAGGCACAGGTTCCCAGAAAAGAGCCAAACATAATAATAACAATAATAATAATAATGTACTGCTTTCTTACAATCAAATAAAGTTTGACAAAAGTGTTCTGATCTGAATCACATCTTTATTTGATTCATATCAGAAGGGTATTAAAAAGCTCTAAATTCCACCTTTTAGATTGGTACACACACAGATGTTGAAAATGTGAGAGACCCCACACATAATGACATATAAGGCGTTTAACACCGAACAGTTGTGGGGACTCCCTGAGGGGAACTAGGAACTGGGGAGGTCCCCCAAGAACTAAATACTATCAAGGGATTTTTTTTCTGGTTGCGTTCCCGCCGCACTGGAACGCTGAAGTGACGTCAGCCAACGGGGTTTCAGTGTGGGTTCCATGTTATATTTCTTCTGTAACTTTCACTTATTTCAGACCACTAAAATCTGTTTCTGAACATTTTTTTAATAAGCTATCCAGTTGCTGAATCTTTACTCTTATTCAGTCTACAAGGCATAATTTAAAAGTTAGTTCCGACTTTTGTAGGGCGTCGGACACCGCACAGGGATACATCTACAATAAAAATATATTTTTTACTTTTACTGTTTGTGTTTTTTTTATTACTGCTGAGTGTACGCGGGCTGGTCCACACCTGGAGGGATGCGACTCGACCGGGCGGACATTCCTCAGTCCAAGGGACCGGCGAGGGGGCGAGGACCCGTGGACTTCCGTCTGGACCCATCACTTACATGGGAGGTTCCTCTTATGCCGGTTAGGCCCTGACCTGGCGTAGGGTCTAAAGAAGTCCCTTTAAACTGAATTCTAAGAACTACAATCGTTCATAGTTCCCGCAGTGCGCAAACATAAAAAGGGATGGTTCCTCTAAAAAGTTCTTAGAACTCTGATTTCTGCAGTGTGGAAATGCCTATAATGATACATTTAAAGATCTGGCCAAAACAGCTCGCCACACACTAACAGACTCCGTTCATGAACAAACAGCGTCCTAATCTCACATGACAATTGACGCAGAGGTGTGGCTACGGGAGAATCGGTCCCAAAATCTACTTGATTATCTTCGAGTGCGTAACCCAATTTTGTGACGCTCACATCGTGAGATTTTTGTTTATACTGGGTATAATATTATAGAGGTGCTTATTCGGTTCTGTGGCTCCAGCTTTGACTTGCAACTACTGAGCCTCTTTCCTAATGCAGTTTGTTCATGTTTGACTTATAGTATGCGGTCGTGATTTTAGAGACTATTCCCTTTAACACATTAATTCTGCAGTTTTCGTGGCCAATTATTAGGCCTCTTTGCAACTCTGTCTCTGGGTAATGTTGCTTTGAAAATTCACATAACAAATTGCTACATGTCAGACCTCTTTTATAGCTGACACATAATGCTCACTAGCAATTACCTTGATATGACTTACAGTTGCAGCTGCATTTGTAACAGTGATTTAGCCACTTCAAAGTTTAACTCCTTTTGCATGTGTTTATGCATCTAGAAACTGTGATTCCTCTGTTATTTTTTCATTTATTGTTTATTTATATCTGCATTTGTTTATTTACCCACGGTATTTAGTTTTTTGTTCAAGTTTTTTTTTCCCACTGAAATAAAACCCTTTGCATCTAAAACATGCCATTCCACCCATCCACACCTATAATCCACAGCACAACAAATATACACACACACTCACACTCATTATGGAATCCCCTAAACTGAAGGTGGCCATGGGCCATAAGAGGTATGTTTGAGTCATGTGTTGGGTGTGTTCTCACAGGCGTCGTGGTTTAACCTCTTATACACACCTACACACACCAAAGATCCAGAGTAACTGTAGCAAATTAATGTATTGTTTTGTTTATTTAAGTTGAACCAATGATTCCTTTTTCAGAAAGGATCCATTTTTCAGCTTTTCATTTGCATTTGATTCGGCGAAACCTCCCTAACTATTCCATCTTCTGTATGAGTGAGTCTTTGCTTGCGATGTCACCGTTATGCAGTCATTCTGTGTCAGAGCACATTCACCAGAGTTGGTGAATGCAACAGTTGGTGTTGGTTGGGTGATTGATTGGTTGGTTTCTTCAAAACAAGAACAAATAAAATCTTGTGAGAACAAAAAATTCCCAAAGATTTACGAAGTTGATCGAAATGACTTTAAAGTGGCTCGCTGGCCCGTGCTTGACTTCTTCTAATTGTGTACCACCAATTGTGTTCCTCCTTCTATGTTCTCGTTGTTGCTCTTGCTCCTTTCATTTAGTTTTTGCCTTCAGTGTTGACTGCTAATTGTGTTGTTTGTCAGCTAGCCACGTATAGATAATCGAGGGCTATTTGTTGCTGTACGATTTAAAGTGCATTTTTCCCCCCCTGCATGTTTCAACGTCGCCCCCGTGGTGAGGTACTGAAATTTACCCCCACCAACCGGCCAAATGGCAAGCGGAAAGATTGCGTGCGGAGGGTAACTGTAATTTCCTATGCTGCCGTTTTGGTAAGGGTGTTTACTGATTCTAGTTTCTATGTGACAAAATTGTCTTTTGCTCAATTTCAAAACTTTTTCCTCTGTGTTCTTAGAGGAAGGCAAAACAAATATGAGCGTTAAAAGCAAATGTTCGAAAGATGAAGAAACTTGGAAAGGAACAATATATAGCTTAACAAAAAAATAAACAAATCAATCAATTAGTCAAGTACTGAATTACTTAATAAATAAATTCCCAAATTGAAAAAACATGGAGCATGTCAGTTACTTTGGGTCCGGGGACAAAACGCAATCACGGCACATTCACAAATGTTTTGCTCAGACACTACTTATGCCTCGACAGTAAAGACCAAAGGTCAAAGCACCAAAAAGATCTGAAATGAGAACAAATGCAGCAGTTGAATGTTCATTAATTGGTTCATTCTCAGCCAAGGGATTAAGAAATCACACCTTCCCTCCTTTCTTTCTGTGGCTTCTGCTTTTGCTTATTTCTTTTCTAAGACCCCTGGATTTCAAACTCAGACATGTTTTAGCTTGCAATGCAGGTGAATAATGTGTGTGTGTGTGTGTGTGTGTGTGTGTGTGTTCATGTGCATGTGTGAGTAAGTGTGGTTGGGTGACTGACTATATTGTAATCGTTGATGCTGTAAGTATACAACATGAAACAGAATTGACTTTACCACTGAGAAGCATGGTGGCGTTTAAACAAAATTAGTGTACAAATAATTTCATTTAACGGCAAACTTTGATAGATCTCTTGAAGATAAAGATAAACATAAAGTGCTCCATAGCAGTCGCATACACTCACAAACATGAACGCATGCACTCACACCGAGTCAGGTAGTGTTGATGTAGGGGGTGGTTGTTGCCCAAGAGGGAGGGGTTTGGCCGGGTGACTGACAGGCCATTAGTTATCGGGGCTTGGTCAATAGCCTTGTTGACTAACGTCAAATCTAAGGAACGCGCCTAAATAGCTAATGTGACTATATATATATAACATACATGCCCAATCACACACAGACCAGATGCCTGCAAGATGTAGGTTGATATATATATATACTTTTTTTGTAAAACCTGTAAAAAAAAAATGCATATTTTGTAATGTATGATGGCTGAAGTGGAGAAATGACCATCAACATTCTGAAATACACAGTCTGACCTTCAACAGCCATCTTACTAACACATAAAGACTTCACAAGGAAATTGTGGTGCGCACCCCCCCCAACAAATGAACAGTGATTATGTTATATATACCGCTGGGAGGTCGAACTGTAATAAATTAAATTTGAGTTACAATAAAATAATTTTCCGGCCTTCAGTCATTGAATGAATATTCCCTATAAATAGTTGCCGGGCATTTTAAAACCAAACGGAGCAAAAGGTTCCCTGCCGGTGTCAACCAATTTCAGCACTGCAAGATGTAAGATAATTATCGTATTTGTACGCTAATTTAGACCTTTGTACGATGTAGGTTCAATAAAAACTAAAAACGAAAAAACCCTCAATGTACTGTATGATAATTTTGATGTCATAGTTTCAGTTTTTTCTTTTCTTCATAATAGTGAAATCAGTACAGAGCTGATTAGGAGCCAGCCTGAATACACGTTACCTTAACTATGGGAGTAATGTATTACGGAATACTGACCCTGGATCTTCCATAAATGATCCAATGATCCAACGTTGCAAGTGCAGTTCTGGTTACCGCACAGTCTGGACGATAGTTTTCCCTGAAATACGATTATTCTGGACTCCTTGTACGATTATTTGCTTTTCGGCATCTGGCAACACTAGCCAGCGTAAAATTATTTACTTTATTTTAAGGAGGAGACGAAAGGGGAAAAGGAAATCCATTTTCACTTCAATTTCAAAGTCACGAGTACTTGGAATTCTACTGACCTGTCCGCAGAGTCCAGATAAAATTCTCTCACACGTTCGACTGTAAAGCAAGAGCACTATAGATTTGCTACCGATTGACAAAGTCAATCAAATTGAATCCTGTCCGTTTTTTTACTTGTGCTAACCCTCCTGCTCAAAACAATACTTTCATAAACATTTAGAACTCATAGCACAACCATGCTAAACGTTTTACTGATGCAGCTTCTCTCTGTTTGGATGCAGTCCAATGTCGCAAACATGTATGTCTTATTAGGTTGCAATGTTAAATCACCTTTTTGAAAATAGTGAGTCACATTAGAGTGACACTGCATTTTAACATGTTTTGAATAACAGTGATATCATATTTCATTTAGAACCACTTTTGAAAATTGTCGTAGTACATCCAAAGTGAGGAGAGAAAAAATGAAACGGTGCAATTTCCTTCTCGTTTCTTCCTATTATTAGTAGGGGTGCAACGGATCACAAAACTCACGGTTCGGATCATATCGCAGTTTGTCACGAATCAGATCATTTTTCGGCTATCATCAACAAAAAAAGGGGGGGGGGCAAATAGAATTTTGCTTTCTATTTATTTCGTAAAACACGTAAAGCAAGGAACTTTTGCCCATTGGGTTAATGAAAACAACATTTATGATGTCCAATGTTAATGATAAAATGTTGAAATATATAAAATATTCAGTAATCAATTGTTAAATTAAAGTGCACTATGAGGCACGCATGATACCTTCTTCCTTTAAACATGGTAGCGAATTAAAAAATACGATAAGATCCGCCCCCAGTAACTGAAAAGCTGAATTCCAGTAACAGTAACCAGAATCATGTTCAATTACTCACATTTATAACAAACTAAATTTTATGGAAATCGGTTCAGAATTAAACGAGGTACAGTTGTTGTTGTAGAGAAGTCTATATTTTTCAAGACACGATTCAATTTGATTTGGACATAGCACTAAGCCAATCGAGTCTTGATTTGTAAGGAAAACACTTGTTTTTCAATAAGTAACTGAGTCCGGCAACATGAAATCATTATAAATAATGTTATATTTTTGTCATGGAATAAATATACACAAAATATTTCATAAAATGTCATAGATTAAAGAGATGCTTGGGAGCCGGAAGAGACAAACTTTTAAACACACTGAAAGTGCGTCTCTTCTTCTCCTCCATGTCTGCTCTGTACATTCTTCTCTAATCAGACTTTTTTTTTCCTAATTCTACTCATCATATCACAGCATCATGTTCCTTTTAACATTATAATCTTATCTTTGATATCACAATCCAAATCATATCCATAGCGTTGTTAAATATACATCTATTGATGCACCTAGACACATCATCAGTGATGTAACCTGGATTCATTGGGTGTTTCGGGTCTTTCAACATCATACACCCTTACCCAGGCAACCCAGCCGGGATTGATCAAGTCCTGACTTCTGTCTAGGTAGCATGTGCCCACGGATCACCACTCTTGATCCGCAGCCATCTAGAGGCCTTCTCAGCTGCATCTTTTGTAGATTTGATGGCCTTTCTCTGCCATGCCCCTGTGATGCCAAGCAGGCTGTAGCTTTGCAGTCAGATCGTGCTGCGAAGCCTCTACAGCCCAACTCGATTGGCACACACCGGGCACGCCACCCCCGTCTGCGGCACTCCTCCACTAGGTTGGCGTACTTGGCACGCTTCCTCTCATTGGCCTCTTCCATACGCTCCTCCCAGGGGACGGTCAGCTCCAGAAGAACCACCTGCTTTGTTGAATCTAAGACCAGAACTATGTCTGGTATCAGGATGGTTTCCACGTGGTGCTCTGGGAATCTGAGCTGCTTCCCCAGGTCGGCCATCTTCATCTGCCAGTCCGGGGCGGTACCAAGGAGTCCCACTGCTCCCTTTTGCTGGGGCTTAAGCTTCTCCCCTGCTCGGACGAAAGCAATCACCTGCCTTGCTGGTCAGAGAGGCTTGTTCTGGGTGATGCTGGTGAAGATGTCTTCTGTTATTGCCTTCAGCACCTGGTCGTGGTGCCAAGTGTAGCGTCCTTCTCCAAGGGCTTTTGGGCAACAGCTGAGGATGTGCTCTAGCGTTCCTCTTCTGAGACACAGGAGACGTGATGGTGTGTCAACCTTGCCCCAGCAGAAGAGGTTGGATGGGCTGGGTAAGACGTCATAGACGGATGCGATCAGGAACTTGATCCGGTAAGGCTCAGCTTGCCAAAGCTCGGCCCAGGAGATCTTGCTGTCCACTGCCTGTTCCCATCTCTTCCCTGCGCCTTGCTGTCGCATCCCCACCATCTGGCTAGAACGCAGTTCCTCCACGCCAGCTCTCACCTCCTCTTGGACCAGTCGGTGTCTGTCTCTGCACAGGGCCTTGTCGTAGCATGTGGTTGGAACACTACCAAGCCCTGCTCGTCCAGATGCCACTGGGCCGACCAGCACGCTGTGATGCAAGCGTGACTCAGCCTGCTCGACTGCTTCCTTTGCCCTCCACTTCCTCCCAGTCCTGACTATGATGCCAGCCTGGGAGACTTTCAGGTCACTGGATTCCCTGTACTGCAGCACCTCTCTTGCACGGGTAACCATAAACTCCTCAATCAGGCTGCTTATGGGGAGCTTCAGCTTGTTGTTCTGCCCATACACAGCGATGCTACTCAGGCTTTGTGGCAGGCCCAGCCATCCACCTCTCGAAGCCCTCCACTGTTGTTATTTGGAACTCATTCTCACTGACGTTGTTGTAACTGTCAGGTCATCCATAAAGGCTCTGATGGGGGGCTGGCGGACTCCAGACTTGGTGAGCGGACCTCTGCACTCCACTTCGGCTGACTTGACCAGCATGTTCATGGCCAAGGCAAAGAGGATCACTAATATTGTACATCCAGTGATGATCCCTTTCTCCAGCCGATGCCACTCGGATGTGACTGCAACAGAGGTGACTCTCAGCTTGAAACTCTTGTAGTAGTCCAAGATGAGGTCCTTGATTTTACCTGGGACATGGTGCCGATCCAGTGCTGTTTCCACCAGCTTATGTGGAATGGATCCATAAGCATTGGTGAGGTTGAGCCACAGTACTGCTAGGTCTCCTTTCCCTTCTCTTGCCTCTCTGATCAACTGTGTGACCACACCTGTATGCTCGAGGCATCCTGGAACCTTTGGGATTCCACCCTTCTGTACAGAGGTATCGATGTATTCATTCTTCAGGAGGAACTCCGTCAACCTACGGGATAGGATGGCGAAGAATATCTTCCCCTCAACGCTGAGCAGCGAGATGGTTCTGAACTGCTCGATGTTCTTAGCATGCTCCTCCTTGGGAATCCAGACACCTTCTGCAAATCTTCATTGTTGGTCCGTTTGCATTGGTCGTTCACTGTAGGTCCGTCCTATTGGGGTGCTCAACCCCGCCCCCCAGCCCCCCCCCCTTCTCGGGCACCCCTGGGGGTATAGTTCATTAGGGTTTTCCATAGCTTGTTTGGGTACTTCCTCACAGAAGTTGCAGGTTGGGTTGCTGGCCCTTCCTACCCCGGTTGCCGTCTTTCCGAGCTGTCCACTGTCTCTCCAGTTGTCGCCATACTATTCATGGTTATCATCCAGTCTGTTCTTTAAAGTCACTGGCCAGGCCAGGGGAAAGTAGTTGAATATACATCTATTGATGCACCTAGACACATCCTCAGTGATGTAACCTGGGGTCCTTGGGTGTTTTGGGTCTTTCAACATCATACACCCTTACCCAGGCGACCTGGCCGGGATTGATCAAGTCCCGGATTGTGTATAGGTAGAATGTGCCCACAGATCACCCCTCTTGATCCACAGCCATCTAGAGGCCTTCTCAGCTGCCTCTGTTGTAATTTTGATGGCCTTTCTCTGCCGTGCCCCTGTGATGCCAAGCAGGCTGTATGCTTTGCAGTAGATCAGAGAGATTGCAGATGCAATCAGGAACTTGATGGATGCAGCGTCCTTCAGTGTGCAATCAAAGGTCTTGCCGAGGTTAACTACTCTTATGGAGCACGTACCAGCACTTCTGACAAGCTGCCAGTCTCTGTTCTGCCCTATCAAGTGAACATATTGTAAAATATATAATATTTTATTGAATTGAACTTTTTCTCTAAATTATTAGAACGCACACGCTGAGCTCCGGCTGCTGCGGCTTGGGCTTCGGTTCGCCTATGAACCAATCATTGCACTTCAGAGTAAAATACAGCATGCCACTTTATACGTACACGTCTTTATCTATCTTCACTGCAACTCTGCATCGAGATTTATAGAATTATGACTTTAAAAAGTAACAGTGGCATTAAAATGGTATTTCTCTATGATGGTTAAATTTTGCAATTGATCCACGGTTCACATGCAAGCCGAACCGTGGGTTCACTACAATCCGCTACATCACTAATTATTAGTGTCTTTGGTTAGCTCAAATGTTATCTCAGATCCCAGCAGTCCTTCTAAAATAATTTCTTGTGGTAAGCCCCTCTGAGTTTGCGCAGGAAAACAGAAGGGGACGGTTGAAGTTTTTAAGCCTGCCCTGTTTCCAGAGTGTTCTGAAGAGAAACTCCCTCTTGAGTGTCAAGATGGAGCTTAAATATGAGGATTTCAATCAGTGTATGTCTGCAGTGGCCAGTCTTCACAGTGTTGGCGATTGGAAAACATTACAGAAGATTTCATTAACAACATTGGTGTAGACAGGTTGTTTTAGCTTGTCTTTCCACTGGCTACGGGAAAGGTAGAATTTATCATTACCCGCGGAATTTGTGTAGTATTCTAGGATCCCAGTGGTCCTTTTCTAAAAGGGTTTTTCAGTACCATGGCAAACAATGATCAGTCATGTCAGGTTACAATAAGCATGTTTCTGTTCTGGTTTCACTGGTCCTTTAAATATTGGCAGCCAAAGTTCTTTGCCTTGTGGACCAACCTCAGTTCTAGGTCCAGTGCCTTGGTTAAGGGAAATGGCAAGAATGAGTAACTAACATACAGTAGCATCTTTTTTTTAGGGGAGTTTGTCGCGTGGGCCCTGTGTAATTTTATTTGACTGTTAATATTAGTATGCTAATTTATGCATGTTGACCTGTAATATGAGGGTGTGCTTCATGGATTATTTGGGACAGTGGGATCAATGTTTTTGCTGGTGGGTAGTTTTCCATATGGTTAGGCGCTATTCAGCATGACCCAGCTGATGACAACGAGACACAGCTGTTGCCAATGGGCAAGGACAGCGGACGACAACCGATTGGTTACTTTGTAAACGTACGGTAAAAAAGAGAGGCCGATTCGAACTCAAGCGGGAGTTCCCCGCGAGCCGCCAGAGGAGGACGAGTTCACCGCGAGCCGCTGGGATCGGCTACTCGGTGTTGACACGGACGCGACGTCGGATGGTTCCGGCCCGGTTCTCTGTAGCGCGTTGACGGAGAAGACGAGTCAACGAAAGACATATGTTCTGCGATCTCAAACACTTCCTAAAGGAACGGTGACTTCTGGAATCCAGTAGCGCTTTTGTGTGAGTGGGCCGCCCCATCAATGAAACGGGAAGGCTCATACTGTGTCTGTTTGTTCTGTCAGCTACAGCGATCGATCCCCTCCTGGAATCCCAAGAGTGACGTCAGCCCTACGTGGGACTCCGGGCCATTCCCATGCCTGCTGTCAAAGTAAAAGTCCTGGCTGCTTGGGATCGACTCAACTTAGGAGCCCCGCAACCCGTGAACGTTCTGCCAGGTCTGCGGTGACCATTGGCGGATACCACTTTGCCTTGCTTGTGTCCTTAGTTTTGGTCGGGAGGGACCCCAACCGAACGGACGACTTATCTTTCTGTCTGTTTGTGCCCTTAGTATTTTGTACCTTGTGGTAACCTGCCAAAGTGTGAGATTTGGGGGTAGGCCTTAGGCAGGCCACCAGTAAGGTTAGTGCTGGTTTGAGAGATTTGTGATAGTTCAGTCACAAATCGAACAAAGGTTTGCCGTGAATGCATTTTCATACAGTTTGCCATGAACACATTTTTAAACAGTTTGCCGTGAATGCATTTTTATACAGCTTGCCGTGAATGCATTTTTATACAGCTTGCCTTGAATGCATTTTCATACAGCTTGCCGTGAATGCATTTTTATACAGTTTGCCGTCTCGTTAGCCCCGCGCATATATTCGCGGTAATTTAGACCTAGACTGCTGTGTGGTTGTCATCGGCTCTAGGCCCCCTTATCCAGTGCAATTGGTGGAGTTATTTTAATGGATGAATTGTAATAAAATAACTTATTAATTGACGCTCGCTGCCTCTGTGTTGTGGTGTGTCCTGGGATTTCCTGCATCAACTGGGTTGTCCTTAAGACTTCGCGACACCCACTTTTTTTGGCGTTGTCGGCAGGAACCCAGTAACACCCACAGCATGGAGGATGTGATGGACCCGAGCTAGAGCCTAGACCAGGAGGCCACGCAGTGATGATGCCATGGTTCATGGGGGGGCCCTGGATCCCCAAGTTTAGCGGAAAAGGAGGAGCCATTGCCTTTGAGGAATGGAAGACATAGATGGAGGCCTTTCTCCGGGCACAGAGGCTACATGGCCAACAGAGGGTGGATTTTGTCCTGAGTGCTTTAGAGGGTGAAGCAAAGCAGGAAGTACAACTGGCTGCACCCGCCAACAAAGTCACCGACGAGAGAATCTTCACCCTGCTGAAGGGCATATATGGGGGAGCCACGTCGGTGGCACAGCTCCGGGCGCAATTTTTTCCAGTGCCGACAAGGGACTGATGAGGGGGTGGGAGCTTTCACACTCCGGCTCCGAGGATTACACCATCGGTGGCGAGCGGCTGACCCAGGCCCAGCGGATGGAGATGACGAGATGCTTCGTGCACCGTTTGCAATGGGCCTATTTCCCAGCCCCATTCAACAGGAGCTCCAGCGTCAGCTGCGACGCAGACCAGATCTGTCGTTTACAGCCACGTACACCGAAGCCAAGGTACTCGAGCAGGAGCGGGACCAAATGGAGCTACAAGCATGCTGGGTGGATGCACAAAGACCTGCCGGCGCTGCCCCTGCAGTTGACTCCTCCTGGCAGCAGTGGAAGGAGACCTTTAAGTTGGAATTACAGCAAGATCTAAAAGAGCAGCTGTCCGCTCTTGGTAAGACCCTGGTACAAGACCTCCGGATTCTGCAGCTTCGAGATCACCAGGTAGACCCGCCCGTAAGAGAGCGTCGGGTCCAGGACACTGCCCCCACCACCTCCAGACCTCGACCAGTCTGGACAGCCCAAGGGGAGTCACAGTTGTACCGATGGGATGCAGAAGGCAGGCCCATCTGTCGTGATTGTGGTGAGTCAGGCCACATTCAGTGATGCTGCCCCCGGAGGCAGTGCCCATCTAACCCGGGTTTTTAGCACCCTCGGTTGCTGTGGGGCAAGCCACCGGGGAAAACGGGACCATGACTGCTGCTCAGAGGCCCTCGATGGTAGGAGAATGCCCCCAAGTAGAGGTTAGGGTACAAGGTAAGAAGATCCCCTGTATTTTAGACACTGGGTCTCAAGTCACACTGTTTAGCTACTCCTTTTTCCAAAAGTACTTTGGAGCAGTGCGGAGGAATGCGGAGGAAATCCCTTGGCTCACCCTGAGGGCAGCCAACGGCCTGACCATACCTTATGTCGGCTATACAATCCTCAATTTTGAAGTAGGTGGGGTTCAGCTAGTGGATAAGGGGGTGCTGATTGTGAAGGACTTCTGCATGGGGGCTGACTGCGGGATACTGGGAATCATTTCCGACTGTTGGCAGCAGGTGTTCCAGGGAAACCACCCCGGGGAGACAGCATTCCGGTCGACCAACAGCCCAACCGCAGGGGCAGCTTGGGCTCAGGCATTCGCCGCCTGCAGATGGACCTTGGTGCCGGGACCAGGATTCTATTTCCAAGGAGTCACCAAGCTGGAACCGCAGCCACCAGTCATCCTCCCCCCTGAGATGGAGGTGTTGCTGTGGACCAAGGTCACCCAAGGCAGTGGTCACCCCGACTGCTTAGTGATGGTGGAGGATCTGGACGAAGCAGATCACCAGTGGCGAGTGGCCAGAATCCTTGGCTGGATGCAAAAAGGAAGAGTCACCGTCCGACTGTGCAACCCAAACCCCTATCCAGTCCCGCTCCCACAGGGCCGACCCTTGGCCGCCGTGGTCCAGGTAGCAGCCGAAGAGGTACAAGGTCAGCATGAGATGGTGCCAACCAGCCCGGAGCCAGCAGTGGTGGAAGTGGCGGTACAGCCGGTTAAGGCCGAGGAGACGGGCAGTCATCCAGCCTTGGTGTTGCAAGGGGAAGACTTGTCTTCCTCCCAGCAGAAGCAGCTGACTGCCTTGTTACGGAAACGGGCCCCTGTCTTCACAGCCCATGAAGATGACTTCGGGCGGACCTGTGCGGTCCTGCACCAGATCCCCACGGGCACTGCAGCACCAGTGCGTGAGCGATACCACCCTGTTCCACCACGGATGTACCCCGAGCTGCGTGCACTCTTGCAAGGCATGCTAGAGAAAGGGGTGGTGAAGGAGAGTTCAAGCCCCTGGGCCGCCCCGATCGTGCTGATGCGTAAGAAGGATGGCTCCTGGCGCTTTTGCATCGATTATCAGAAATCGAACACCCTGACGCATAAGGACGCCTACCCCCTGCCACGAATCGAGGAGTCCCTCACCACCCTGAAAAAAGCGGCCTGGTATTCCACCCTGGATCTGGCGTGTGGGTATTGGCAGGTCGAAGTGGATCCTTGGGACCAAGAGAAAACCGCGTTCACCACGCCCCTCGGCTTGTACCAGTTTGAGAGGATGCCCTTTGGGCTGTGCAATGCCCCAGCCACATTCCAGCGCCTGATGCAACGCTGCCTTGGCAACCAGGTGAATGATTTTCTATTAGTTTACCTGGATGATGTCATAGTGTTTTCATCTGACTTTGACAGCCACCTGGACCACCTGGAGCAGGTCTTCAAGCGCCTGCAAGCCCACGGACTCAAGCTTCAACCCCAGAAGTGTCACCTCTTCCAGCGGGAGGTCCGCTACCTGTGCCATGTAGTCAGTCAACGTGGTGCCGCTACAGACCCAGAGAAGACGACGGCAGTAGCAGAGTGGCTTGTCCCTCGCACTGTGAAGCAAGTGCGCTCCTTCCTGGGCTTCACAGGCTATTATCGGAGATTTATATCAGGATTTTCTAAAATAGCCAGCCCCCTCCATCGCCTCCTCGAGGGCACCGCTGGAGTCAAGTCTGCCACAGTCCAATGGACGGAGGGCTGCCAGACGGCATTTGAAAGGCTCAAGATTGCCTTACTGGATGCCCCGATCCTGGCATACGCTGACTTCAACCTGCCGTTCCGGGTGTATGTCGACGCCAGTCTAGAGGGTCTGGGAGCTGTGCTATCTCAAACCCAAGACAGAAAAGAAAGGGTGATTGCCTACGCAAGCCGCAGTTTGCACCCAGCAGAACGGAATGACCAGAACTACAGCTCATTTAAGCCGGAGCTGCTGGGGCTCAAGTGGGCAGTCACTGAGAAGTTCAAAGACTATCTCTGGTGGGCAGAGATTGAGGTGGTCACCGACAACAACCCCTTGGTGCACCTGGCAACAGCGACCCTCGGGGCTACCGAGCAGAGGTGGGTGGCACAGCTATCCAACTACCGCTATGTTGTAAAATACCGCCCAGGCAATAGGAACAGGAATGCAGACGCTCTGTCCCGCCTGCCGGGGGAAGCCATGGTGTCTGCAGTCGAGACTGGTCTGGACCTACAACCCCAGGGAGGTGAATCTGCATCACAGCCACCCCACACTGAAGAGGCTGTGCTCCCTGCTGCACCCGCTAGTCGATGGAGGGACGTGCAGCATGCAGATCCCGACTTGCAGCAACTGTAAGATTGGAAGAACCGGCATGCTTGCCCGACGGATGAGGTATGCACCACCCTTTCCCGACCCTTACAGAGGCTGCTGGTAGACTGGGAGGCGATCGAGGTCCGGGATGGGGTCCTGGTAAAGATGGGGAAGGAGCCAGATACGTGTGCAGAGGCCCAACTAATCATTGTTCCAGGCAGTGCAGCCCCAGACATATGGGCCCAATATCATCGGGCTGCAGGGCATGCTAGCGCAGAGCGGACCCTGAGCCTCCTGAGGCAACGCTTCTTCTGGGCCGGGATGGCCACCGACAGCAGCAACTGGACTAAAGACTGTGTGGAGTGAGCGGTAAGCAAGGCTGGCCCAGAGGTGAGAGCTCCCCTTCAATCCATACAAACCACTTACCCGTTTGAAGTTGTGGGGTTGGACTATTTGTCATTAGGCAGAAAAGGCGACATGTACCCCTACATCCTGGTTATTACTGACCTTTTCTCCCGTTATGCGGTAGCAGTACCCACCCGAGACCAATCCGCTGGCACTACCGTGAAGGCCCTGTGGGCCGCATTCATCCAGACATTCGGCTGCCCGGAGCTGATTTTGTCAGACAGAGGGGGAGCATTCGAGTCAGAACTTATGCAGTAGTTTTGTGCCCTGTATAGGTGTGTTAAGAGCCGGACCACGCATACCATCCACAGGGTAATGGGGCTGTCGAGAGGTTCAACCAGACTTTGCTGTCCCTGCTGAGTTCCTTGCATACGGAGGAGCAGTCCCAGTGGTCAGCCAAGATTCCTGCGCTGGTACAGGTATATAATAGCACCATTCATAGTGCCACTGGGCTAACTCCCCATTTTGTGGTGTTTGGTAGGCACGCCAGGCTCCCTGTGGATCTGTGTGTGGATGTTCGGCCTCCCCAGGAGTGCACCACCCTAGATGGATGGGTCGCACATCACCATCGAGCCTTGACTACCGCCTATTACCGGGTGCAAGCACGCACCCATCAGAGGCAGGCCTGGGACAAGGCACGCTACAACCGGAGGGCCCGGGCCACTGAATTACTGCCAGAGGAGTGGGTCCTAGTCCGAAATTTCCGCCGTCGGGCTAGGGGCAAGCTGGAGCCTAGGTGGGACCCCTCTCCTTTTGTGGTTCTTTCTCAGTTGCGTCCTGAGCAGCCAGTCTATCGCATCCGGCCTGAGGGGAAGGAAGGGCCTGTCCGCACCATGCACCGGAACAATCTGCGTCCCTGCCCGACTGGTCTCCAGGGTCCTCCTCCGCCCCCATTGAGACTCGCAGCTGGACCACCAAGGGAGGGAACAGACCCGCCACCCCGATGGCCAGGGATGGGAGTGCTGCCCCCTTCACCACGTCCAGAGCCTCATCTAGCCCCAGGCCCAGACAGACAGATTCCGGCCCCCGAGACTCAAGGCAATCTCCAACAAGATGAGGAGATACTGGGGGAATTTGTGCCTCTGGTTAGGCGCTCGCAACGGTCCAATCACGGGGTACCTCCCCAAAGATATGAGTAAGTAGCGGTTGGGTCGGGACGACCACCATTTAAGTGGGGGGAAATTATGTCGCGTGGACCCTGTGTAAATTTATTTGACTGTTAATATTAGTTTGCTAATTTATGCATGTTGACCTGTAATATGAGGGTGTGCTTCATGGATTATTTGGGACAGTGGGATCAATGTTTTTGCTGGTGGGTAGTTTTCCATATGGTTAGGCGCTATTCAGCATGACCCAGCTGATGACAACGAGACACAGCTGTTGCCATTGGGCAAGGACAGCGGACGACAACCGATTAGTTACTTCGTAACCGGACGGTAAATAAGAGAGGCCATTTGGAACTCAAGCTGGAGTTCCCCGCGAGCCGCCAGAGGAGGACGAGTTCACCACGAGCCGCTGGGATCGGCTACTCGGTGTTGACACGGACGCGACGTCGGACTGTTCCGGCCCGGTTCTCTGCAGCGCGTTGACGGAGAAGACGAGTCAACGAAAAACATATGTTCTGCGATCTCAAACACTTCCTAAAGGAACGGTGACTTCTGGAATCCAGTAGCGCTTTTGTGTGAGTGGGCCGCCCCGTCAATGAAACGGGAAGGCTCATACTGTGTCTGTTTGTTCTGTCAGCTACAGCGATCGATCCCCTCCTGGAATCCCAAGAGTGACGTCAGCCCTACGTGGGACTCCGGGCCATTCCCATGCCTGCTGTCAAAGTAAAAGTCCTGGCTGCTTGGGATCGACTCAACTTAGGAGCCCCACAACTGGTGAACGTTCTGCCAGGTCTGCAGTGACCATTGGCGGATACCACTTTGCCTTGCTTGTGTCCTTAATTTAGGTCGGGGGGGACCCCAACCGAACGGACGACTTATCTTTCTGTCCGTTTGTGCCCTTAGTATTTTGTACTTTGTGGTAACCTGCCAAAGTGTTAGATTTGGGGGTAGGCCTTAGGCAGGCCACCAGTAAGGTTAGTGCAGTCCATAACTTACGCATACGGCTGGTGTGCTGGTTTGAGAGATTTGTGGTAGTTCAGTCACAAATCTAACGAAGGTTTGCCGTGAATGCATTTTCATACAGTTTGCCGTGAATGCATTTTTATACAGTTTGCCGTGAATGCATTTTTATACAGCTTGCCGTGAAGGCATTTTTATACAGCTTGCCGTGAATGCATTTTTATACAGTTTGCCGTCTCGTTAGCCCCGCGCATATATCGCGGTAATTTAGACCTAGACTGCTGTGTGGTTGTCATCGGCTCTAGGCCCCCTTATGCAGTGCAATTGGTGGAGTTATTTTAATGGATGAATTGTAATAAAATAACTTCTTAATTGACGCTCGCTGCCTCTGTGTTGTGGTGTGTCCTGGGATTTCCTGCATCAACTGGGTTGTCCTTAAGACTTCGCGACAAGTACACTGGAGCAAACCCAACTGAACTTGGGTAGAAAACTTCACAAAGATACTGTAGGCATGCAACTGGCCAACCCCACTGGGTTTGGTAAAACGATATTGATCTTCTAAAGATGTAACCATTGCAACAATTGCCACTGTTGTCAGTAATGCTACTAGTTAGCATATTGTTTCTCCATGTTAAATCTATAATGAGGTAACACAAAGGTGATTGAGCCTATGGCCCGCTGATGAAAGCCCTTGCACTTACAGTATTCTGAGTATTAAGAACCGGGTTTTGGTGGCGACTTTCCCAAATAAAATCAGAAGCGCCGCAGAGTTACTCACGCAATTTCCATCATCCAGCAGTGGTTGGTCCACCAGAGGAGGTAAACGGAACTAATGCAACACACACTCCCTTCTTCAACTCACGCCAGGTGCCAAGAAGATGATCACACTTGACTTTCTAGAGGAAGTAAAAGTCATAACAAGGTTTCCGTAGGTGAACCTGCAGAAGGATTATAAACCTGAGCCCTGGTCGCAGCAGTACCGAAGTCACGTGACTTAATTTTTTTTCCGGTCTCTGCTAACGTTGCGAGTAAACGTTTACTATGGCCGAACAAACACAGAAAAGAAACACAGAAAGAGAAGAAAAGACTGCTGATGATGAAGTGTTAAAAACAAGTTCAAATCCAAAGAAAAATAAACAAATTTTAGGTTCAGATGAGGGCAACTGACTGACATCACACAGGCAACACTGTTTGGAACTCTTGGAAGTAGGTAGGTGCTGCATAGGTGCTGCTAAAAACAACAAAAATTTCTCATCTCATTTTTAATTATCTCTTTCTTATCTGCACTGTTTTTGCTGCTCCAACACCTTAATAAAGTCTTATCTTATCTTATAAATCACCCAACTAAACAAAATGAGGCAGATTACCCTTGCATTTGTAGTTCAAAACTAAATCCCAATAACATTACTGGTATGAATATTACTGCTCAGAGAGTGAAACTGAAAAAGAAAAAGTGCCGGAGTAATTTTATTTTACATTTACAATATGTTATGTTAATAAGTAAATAAATGCAAATGAAAAAAATCGTATTTAGGTCCTAAAAGTAGTAACGTGTAATTTGTATGAGCATCAATGCAGTATCTTTACATACCGCAAACAATACCGAATTCATTATAAATATACAATGCGCATCTTGTGGTAATTTTACTAGATTTGAATAAAACATTTATTCCAACGTTTCTGAAACAAGTCCTTGGATACATACCTATTTCAACAGTATGTTTGCAATAGTCTGTCTGCTAGACAGATATGAAATAGCCTTTAGTTACAGTGTTTGTAAAGTAACATGTTTTTCTCGCATGGGAGTTGATGTCAGCGCGATTAACACAATACAGAGACAAAGAATGAGCATTGATGGAATACCGTATGGAACAAATAAATGACATGCATGTTTGCTGTCAGATAGTGGAAAAAGAAATAACTAACCATTTGAAAGAAATGTGTGACACAAAGATATTTTATTTGTTCAAACACACACATGCACACAGTAACTACACTGTCTTTATCCCAAACCATTATGCACACACGCAAGCATGCACAAAATACGGTACATACAACAATAACACCCATTAGATGAAATAGGCAACAGTGATAAACGCTCATTTAATGGCATTGCCTCAAATCAGTCGTGCAATTAGCAGACACAAAAATCCCTGCCCTTTAAAGATATGCGAATGGTGACAAGGAGCTTTAAAATAAATAAATAAATAAATAAATAAATAAATAAATAAAATGGGCAGTCGTTGCCTCGATAGAAGCTGAGGAACAATGCCCCCCCCCCCCCCAAATAGAAAATAATAATAATAATTCACTTAATTATCTCCTGTGGAACTAATGTTGGAGATATGCGTATGAATTCATTACTGGAGCTTGATATGAGAAAAAGAGAGACAGCGAGAGAGAAAGAGAGAGTTTGTATGTGAGTGCACGCGTGTTTTTGTGTGAACCATTATCCATCACAATCTTTTTTTTTTTTTTTCCTTCCCCTTTAGAATGAATGAAGGCACAAGTGACTGTCTGTCATTTGTCAAGACAAAGCGATCCTCTGAATCAAATTAAGGAGCGAGAACAGATCAGGGAGGAGGAGGTGAGCGAGTGAGAGAGAGAGAGAGAGGGAGAGAGAGGGAGGAGAGAAGGGGCACATCAACAAGAGGCGGACCCCTCAACCCTATTATGAACATCAGTCAGAGTCCCACCCGAAAAATGGATGCTTCTCTTTCATTTGTCTTTGTTTTTTTTTTTGTGTTTTTGTTGTTGTTTGCTGCATGTGGCCAATTTCTGCTGCAGCACCCTGTCTCCCTCCCTCTCTCCATCTTCCCTCTGTCTCTTTCTTCTCTCCCTCCCTCTCTCTGTCCCTCTTTCTGAGTGGGTCTTATCATGGAACTTGTTGCTCTTGGTTTGTTGTTTATGTCATGTTTTTCCCGCGACTCGTTAGATGTTTTGGGCTATGGTTATGCCTGAAACAAGACTACTGAGGGCTCAACATAGAATACCTTGCTAGAAAAATCTTGAGTTGATTGTTTACTGTTGATTCAAGTATTTTAGACAGACAGGACAATTTAGACAAGACAATTTAGGGACAATAGTGATTAAGATCACTATTATCTCCTCCTTTATGTAATGGAGTAACGTGAGCAAGTTTCCACATTTTGGGAATTATACCTGATAAAATGAATAAAAATATGTTTTATATTCTGAAATCATAAAGGCAAAGATTCGACATTACACACTGACAAGAATTTACACTTGTGGGCAGGGAAATTGCATTTTTATTCTTATTTGAATTCACTACCTTCCAGAATTTGATTTAGCTTACCTCACTGACAATGTAGATGTATTTCTTAAATGCCAAGTCAATGGCAAGGGTCTTCAGATTTTCTCGCTACTGTAGGACCCAAGCCCTATTCTTTAAATGTAACGATGATAGTTCACAGGTGAACCAAGGACTAGACCTATCTTAAGTTCTTTGCCTTCAAACGGGTGTTTTTTGTTAATGACTGTGTTGAAGGTATTTATAAAATGTTCACATTTTTTTCACATTTCTAATGTGTTTGAAATGTCACTATGAAAAAGATCATGTAAGAAGGCCTGGTCATTAAAATATTGAATATCCCTAAGCAGGCCATGGGGCAATGGTCACTTATTCCAAGATCAAAGACACCAGAAGTAAGAATTTTATCACTCCTATTGGATAAGATCAGATCATTTAAAGTTGACTGAGAATTAATTTTTAGATTCGGCCTGGTAGGTTCAGTAATCAGTTGGGTTAGGTTGAGATAACCACACACCTCTCTCCAATAATCAGACATCAGATTGGTTAACCAATTGAGATTAAAATCACCCAAGACTATTGTAGCAGATTCGCTACACAGGTTCGGGCAAGGACTCAGAGAGACGCAGGTTTCAGTGAAGATATGCTGGCACGGCGGATTTTATTCATTAAAAGTCCAACAAAAACAGTGCTAAAGTACGGAAAAGTAAATATAAAGGACAACTAAAAGATGCAATCGGATGTCGTTTCTCTGATCGAGGTTCTTCGGTACGGTGTGTTTTGGCTCCAGCACGTATCCCTCACTAGTACACAAGACAGACACATAAGAAAACTTTCCAGGTGCTGTGATCGGCCAGTCAGCTCAACTGGCCTCTGCGTCAGTCCACCATGCTGACTTCCCCCCCCCTCCCGGAGTTGGCTCAACCATGCCACTGGGTCTAAATATCATCTATTAACTATCAACCATTACTATACTTTACTATACTAAGCAATTAGATCTGCCAATTTAACAATGGTGACAGATTCAGGAGAGGGAGGTCTAAAAATCCCAAATCATGAAAACTAAATTATTAGGCCTTTAATTGACCTTGACCTTATTAAAAACCGTAGCCGAAAGACATGATTTACTAAAGATGGCCACCCCACCTCCTCTTGCATTTCTGTCTATTCGAAAGAAATTATATTCATTCAAAGAAATCAGCATCAGCATCGCTGATATTTTTCTTTCGCCAAGTTTCAGTCAGCACCAATATATTAGGGTCCGTTTCAGAATCTTGAGATGATCCAGTTTTTTGATATTGACATTTCTAATATTCAGATGAATTTGACTCAGACCTTTTCTGTTTAGTATGTGGTATGTGGTATCTGGATTAAATAAGGAGGCTTTGTTAGACTCAGATGTAGGCAATAAGGGGGAAGTGGTATGGGACTGTAGGGGAACCGTAATTATATTAGTTAGTAGTTACAGTACACTTTGAACGTTGTATATAAGGTCTAGCAATGGACAATGGTTGTATAGTTTATAGTGGAGGGCATTACAGTTCTGTCCAGTAAAGCTCAGTGGGCTGCAGGAGTAGTGTATGCATGGGTGGGACTCCCTGACCGTCAGGTGGTGAATGCATCGCAGGAGTCCAGTGAGTGCATTGTTTATCGAAAATAAGCTGGATACTTCATGGTTTAAGTGGAGCCGATCGTCCTGAAAAAGATCTGTTCTATTGTAGAAGGTGGTGAAGATGTCCACATAGGGGATGCCTCTGTTGCAGCAGTAGCCCTTCAGCCAGATGTGCAGCTGCCGCAATCAGCTAAACTCTACTCTAAACGGGGGAGGGCAGTGGGCCTGATACAATCCATTGATTTTTTTGTATTTAAAATAGCGTTACTGAGGCAGATAAAATCTTCATCTTTAAGTTAATCTGATTACTGCGTTTTAAGGTCGTCGGTGCCCACATGCACCACAGCAACGGACACAGATGGGTGATGATTTAGCAGCTGTGGGATGCCGATATTATCCTTGGAATAAAATATTATACCTGGGTGGCAGGAAGTGAGGCACCTGTTGTCCTGGACATGACGTACGTGGATGACCCAACGTACAGTATAAGGCCACATCCATCATAACCATTGCCAAGTAGAGCTGTGCAGTACTCGAGGGGATTCACAAGTACCTCACTGCACCGTAACGCCAGAGTTGCACTAAGTAATCACAGCTCAGTCTGCTCCATCAAGCTCCATCGCTGCTTCATGCTCAAGTTCACAGACATTAGACACATACACCCATCATACATCCATTACAGTAGGGTTAGGGGTGGCGGTGTGTGTCTGTGTGTGTATTTTTACCTTAATCAATAATCTCCCCAACCTTTTTACCAACCTTAACAACGGGCAAATCAATCAGCACCTCCCGGTTTTGGCATTGCAGTCAACACAAATAGGGAATTGAGTTATATTTCAGAAAAGAGTGCCGACTCGTTCAATTCACTTTTTACCCACCCCCCCCTTGCTTGCTTGTGTTCTCTTTCTGTATGTCTCTATATACAGCAGGTGACCCGCGTCACCTACAGTATATGGTATATTTCCTTTCCCTCCATCAGAACTCATCTCTCCCTCTCTTGAGGCTGAAGTGAAAGTGAGACATTCATAAACGTACATAGATTAGCTATTACGGGGGGAAAACACAAAACACTTTGGTTACGCAGGTGGTGGGTGCGTGCGCACCATGTGGAAATACGATCCGGCTTACTGCACTGACATTAGACAAGAAATGTGTGAGCGAGAATGGGAAAGTGAGAGGGAGGAGAGAAAAAAATATGATAAACGCAAGCAGGTTCATAAAAAAAATGTAGAAAAAGATTTAGTGGTTGTGCTGATTGAAGAGCTGAGCGTTCAGTGAAGACACGGCACCCACATTTCCATATGAACTATGGGCCTGCGGTGGGAGTGCGGCTGAGCCTTGCATGTGTGGGTAGCGGCTGTATCCAACACATGCAAGCAGAAGTGATATCGCCCTAGTAGCTTCATACTCCATTAGCTGACACTTTAAACACAAACACACACGCACATCTTTCACGTACATAAGTCCATGCATAGACCCATACAGTATAAGCTCCTACACACACACACACACACACACAGACACACAGACACACACACACACACACACACACACCCTCCACCAATGAAAAGTGCTATCACACACAACGCACAGGCATACCTCCCACTTCAACACTCACACATATGCATACACGCTAAAACACACGCACAGTGACCTGAATACACACCTTTTTTCCTCCTGCTCCCCCCTCCTTCATTAATACTCTCCACTCTGAAGAGCGGGAGAAAGCCCCCTCCAATTATAACACTCGGCGCTCTGCAGACGGGGCTCCGTGCCGCATTTATTAGAAGCTCATTTGGCTAAGCGGGGCTAAACGCACGCACCAGAGGAAGATGCAAGTCCCTCTCTTACTCTCTATCGCTCTCTCTTTCTATTCTTTCCTATAGCTTTCTCTCCCCAGCTTGACATTAAAGGGAACACCCCAGCCCACCACACACACACACACACACACACACACACACACACACACACACACACACACACACACACACACACACACACACACACACACACACACACACACACACACACACACACACACACACGTTTCTGTCCTAATCCAAACTGATTTAGGATGGCAAAGGGGGGGAAGCAGGAAGTATTTTGTTTACGTTGGCGATGGTGTTTGGGGGGGCAGGGTGGAGGGTCTCCAGATTTACCGTCTTATGCTACCTCGCGAGTGCCCTAATCGCCCCCCCCCCCCCCCCCCCTCCCCCCAACACACCCCGATTTACAGTTCAAAGCTTTGGGGGCTGTATCTATCCTGGGCTATATTATTATTATGATTAGTGTTAATATCATCGCCGCAGTCAGGCATCGGAAAAGTCTCTCAGTGGGGTGGGGGCGGAGGATATTCGGGCGCTGGCCAAATATGCCATATCGCTGCTCCTTTGAAAAACATGACCTCAGCCACCCAAAGAGCTTGCTTCCTTCAACTGGCTTTAATCGTTAAAAGTGCAGCCCAGTCCAGCTTCCGCCTTTTGTGGGCACTATGGGTCTATAACTCAGCACTTTTTTTCTTCATCCCATGTCAGAATTCTTTGTTTCTTTTTCACTCCAGGCTCTTTTCGAAGGTCATATAGTACATGTATGTATGATACTGTGTTTCAACGTCAGGAGGATGCGATGGGAATGAAGGGATTTGTTTCAGTGACGGCATCGAGAATGCTTCCTGTATTCAGATGAATTGGGTATTAGTTAATTAGTTAGTTTGTAAGTAGTTAATACAGAAGTGTTCACTTTTTACTATTAATTTTTAGGGTCTGAGCCCGCAGCATGTGGGTGAAGACCCTATTGTAATTGCTCTGTTTATTCTTCTTCAGCTTTTTTGGGGGCCTTAAGGCTCTTGGAAAACTCACACAATTTTGCACACTTGTCTGTCCCGGTGAGGCATTTGATATTCTATGGGTCTCATGCATGGGCTTGGCAAAATGGCCCGCTACCGTTCCCAGAGAAAAAAACCTACAATTTAAAACATCAAACCTATTCACAAAAACTCACAAAATTCATGGACTCCTTTTCGGCGATTTTTCGGATCTACTTTAAACTTGGTGAGTGTCTACAAGAGACCTTCATAATTAAAATTTGTTAAGAGATTGAGTTTTCTTCACACGGTGTGGGTGTGGCAAAGTGTTGAATTTCATCTTTTTAAAAGAGGCAGTCTTTACTTGATATTTTAATCACTTTTTGGTCATATTTATGCTATAAACTCCTCCTAGGTGATTTATCAGATCGATTTCAAACTTGGCGAGTGTCTACAAGAGACCTTCATAAGTTTTCATTAAACGGTGTGGGCGTGGTGGGGCATCAAATTTCAAGGTCAATGCGTTTGCATTAAGCTATACAGTTGTCCTATCCCCAACTTCTGGAAATAGTTAAGCAATTATATTACCAACATATTATATTATCTATTAAATATGTGTATATTAATTGAATCACACACACACACACACACACACACACACACACACACACACACACACACACACACACACACACACACACACACACACACACACACACACACACACACACACACACACACACACACACACACACACACACACACACACACACACACACACACTTGTTAGATGACATTATGAAATTATTAAGCTATTATATTACTGAGGATGAGGAGGGACGGATGATGCCCGCGGCCAGGGCAACGTTAATATGGGTGTCCATGGCCTCTCTCTCCGAGGCGGACAGGGAGTACAGGCGGCCTCTGGGGGGGGGATGGAGCCGGGCTGGAGGTCGATGGCAATATCGTACGGCCTGTGCGGGGGAAGGGATGTCGCCTTGGCCTTGCTGAAGACCTCCCTGATGTCGAGGTACTCGGCGGGGACCCCCAACATGTCGGGTGCGGAGCTGGAGCTGTTGGGTGGCTGAGGTGTGGCGGCTTGCTTCAGGCAGACCTGATGGCACGCAGGACTCCATCCCAGAATTGCCCCTGTGGTCCAGTCGAGGTGTGGGTTGTGACGCCAGAGCCAGGGGAACCCCAGGAGGAGAGGGTGACGAGGTGAGTGCAGGATTCAGAACTGTATCGTCTCGTGGTGGTTGCCGGACAGGAGCATGCGGATGGGCACTGTCTGATGGGTGACTGTCCCCAGGAGGTGGCCATCCAGGGCAGTGGCAGGTACCGGAGAAGGCAGGAGAACTCGACCAACACCCAACTGCCGTGCTAGGTTATCGTCGATGATGTTAACATCGGAACCAGAGTCAATAAGTATGGCGAGGGAATGTGAGCCTTGGGGCAGGAGCAGCCGAGCCTGGCAGAGGGGCAGAGGGGGCGTAGGTTGGAGGGGGATTTGGAGGTGTGGCTCACCAGGACCTCCTCCCTCACTGCCGAGCCCGGCCCTTTTACCGGACACCCGGAAATGTAGTGTCCAGCTAGACCGCAGTAGAGGCAAAGGTTCCCCACCCAGCGTCTCTTCTTCTCCTCTGGGGTGAGGCTGGACCAGCCAACCCGCATGGGAGAGGCCTCACTCATGGGTTGACGGGCCGGAAGAGCTGGCGGCCCGGAGGAACCTGGGAGACGGGTTGCTGGGCGGCGCTCCACTTGCCTCTGACGCCTCTCTCGCTGGCGGGCCTGGATGCGTCGGTCGATACGGGAAGCAAGCTCAATGATGCCATCGAGAGAGGTGGGCAGGTAGTGGGAAACTAGCTCATCCTTCACGTACTTTGCTAATCCCATCAGGAACGTGTCAATCTGGGCTGCCGGGTTTCACTCGCTCAGTCGAGCCTGGGTGCGGGAGTCGATCGCGTAATCGACCACGGAGCGGGACCCTTGACTGAGACCCAGCAGACCACCAGCAGCATCGGGACCTTGTGATGTCACTCCGAACACCTTGCGGAGCTCGGCGGCGAAGGCGTGGAAGGAGGAGCAGGCAGGTGTGCGTCGTTCCCACTCGGCTGTTCCCCATAGCCGAGCGCGGCCCGTCAGGTGCAGGTGGGTCCGGGGAAGCAGGCGGCGGGATAAACTGACGAAGAGCGATGGCGAGCTGCTGGACCTGGGCAGCTACCGTGGTGAGCCCTTACTCCTGGCTAGCCGCTGCTAGCTGAACGTCCGCTGAAGTGGAGGCTCGGACAGCCTCCTGGTGTTGGAGCTGTGACTCCACCCTTCCCAGGCGTGCCAGCAACTCGGGGTTGGGTGCTGGGTCCATTGTTGGCCTGTACTGTAACGGGTGTGGTTAGGACCCAGTTGCAGCACAAAGACAGGCAGGGATATTTGGTAATGTCTTTTATTTGTAGAGCGGACGGAAGACAGGCAGGGAGCAGGCAGGATACATCGTCGGGGACAGGCAGGTTCGATAACGAGGAGTGCAGACAGAAGACAGGCGGAGTGGCAGGCAGGATACGTGGTGGGAGCGAGGCAGAGTCGGTAGCAGGGAATCAGTCCGGAGAACGCTGGAGAGTCTGGTGCAAGCATCGAAGACAATCTGGCAATGGGTGACTGGTGAGAGAGGCTTATATAGTGGTTAGATTTCAGATCGGGAACAGCTGTGTGTGCAGGTGAATAGAGTTGGGCTAATGGGACAGGTAAGGAGAGGGAGGGGAAGTAGAAGAAGGCGGAGATCATGACACACACATGCACATGCAGACACACATATATACACATTACATTATTATAATCTATTATATATTTATATATATATATATATATATATATATATATATATATATATACACACACAGTATATTCACCTGTACACACAATCAATAACATACAATATATATATAAGTTACATTCTGTGGTCTCGGACCTTAATACTAATAGAATATACATATATATATATAACAACAATATTAATACTTACAAAATAACATATGAATACAATTCTCAAATATATAATAATGATAGATTAGCGATATATTTTTGTACACATATATAGATATATAAATATATATAATATAATATTTTCATAATATATTAATTATATATAATACAAAAAAATTATATATAAATACATAGGTAAATATAATAATATAATAAATATTTTTATATAGAATATATAATATAATAATTATCATATATAATACAAATAATAATAACCATATCTAATATATCAATACATATAATTTACATAATAAATGTAATATATGTAATAAATAGAATACAATTATTGTATAAAATTGTGACAATCATAATAATATAAGCACAACACTGTATATAAATACATAGTTAAAAACAATATAATAACATAATATTAATTCGATATAATGATAATTTAATAATTACATATAATACAAATAATAATAATAATAAATTATAATGTATGAATAAATGAATAAATACATATATATCATATACATATATACACATATATATACATATATATTATAATAAATAATGTATAGATATATTCAATATATAGTATTATAATATATTATGATATGACACGATGACAAAATACATGCTGTTCTCCAGATCACACACCTTGAAGGAAAATGACCTCTATATTTGAACTTTAGATGGCGCTGAAATTGTTAAAGTCCCCTACTACAAGTATCTCTGTATATTTATTGATAAAGCACTGTGCTTCAAAATACATATTGAGAAGCTAAAAACAAGGTTAAGAATTTAACTTGGCTCCTTATTTCGAAAGAAATCATTCTTTTCGCATGATAAAAGAAAGCTTTTAGTCCAGTCTCCCTGCACGCTACTTCAACCACTCTGAAACCGCTTGACACTGTTTACCACTCATCCCACCGACACTTGCACGTCATCGCTGCTTGCAGCTTTAATTAGGTTTATTATTCATTCCGTTTTTACTGATTAAATTCCATTACATTTTCAGGCTAATATGCCTTCAGGTTTATTTTCCATTATTATCCTGCCATATTGTATTATGTTCAGTGAACTGTGATTTTCATGTTTTTATTCTATTGTTTATTAGTATTACTGCCTATTGTTTTGACGTGAGCTGCTGGGACATTGCAATTTCCCTTTGAGGATGAATTGAGTAATTATCGATATTTCTATCTTTTTCAGGTAAATGTATCATTTATGACATATGAACAACTGTTTATTGAAAATAGAAAAATGAAACATTCCAGTGTGAAGGGAAGGAAAAACGTAGCAATTACAGTTACGCGTTGATGGGGAGGAGCGTTGCATTGGTCAGGACACCTGAAAGCAAAGGAGGACAAGCGGGAGGGAGGGAAGATAGAAAGTGAGCGGAGGAGGGACGAAACCAGCAGGAGGAGCGAGTGGAGGAACATGAGTTGCACGAAACAAGAGAGAGGGGGAGCGAGCCGGAGATAAAAACTAGTTGGTGGGGGTGGGTGGGTGACGATAATTGGCCTCCCCCCGCGACACTGATGTTTTTAGAGCGCGCCGGTTTTTTTTCTTCTGCCGTGCTCCGTTTGAACAGCGGGTGTCCCTGGCGCGGCGCCAGCCCTTCTCTCTCACTCCCCTTCCTCCACGGTATTCTCGATACCCACCCAGCTATCTGCACCTGCTCCAATTATTATCCTATTAGCAACAAATTGTGCGCAATTACCGCCATGAAAAAAGGAGAGCGAGAGAGACAGACAGAGCGAGAGTGAGCGAAAGAGAGAGAGCGAACGAGGGAGGGAGAGAGATAGAGAGAGAGAGAGAAAATACAACTATTACCATGGTCGTAAAAGAGGTCCAGGACCAGGAATAAAATGAATAATCAGACAGGCAGAGAGATGTCACCCCATGTTGGGAGAACCGTGAAAATAGTGCCTTCATCTCCAACGGGGAAAGCAGAGGGTGGAAGGTGGAGGTTGCACATGCATGTTTTTTTTTTCATTTTAACTTGTGATCGATAGTGTCGCTGTGTGACAATAAAGAATCTTCTTAAGTATGCAGCTACCAGTGTCTATGTATGAAACTGAAATGAACAAAAAATACTCAATATTCATGTTTTTTTTCCTTCTCTTTCCTTTATTTTCTTGTAGACTTAATCAAAATGGAGTTGAGATTGACATCGTTTCCAAAGGGAAGGGGGAAAAAAAACATAAAGGGGGCAGAGTGCTGACTACTGATTATTTCCAAATGATTTGTGTAAGTCTTTATTTGTGTCTTAGCTATGTCTAACAATTCTTGTTCTTGTTGATGGATGACTCAATTTGTTCTCAGTTGTTGTATTGACAAAATGCACATATAAGTACTTACTATATTGCACTAACAAACACACACTCACTCACACACACACACACACACACACACACACACACACACACACACACACACACACACACACACACACACACACACACACACACACACATATATATAGTATATAGATTTCTACAGCTATTTTGCACTTGCGTCTGGTTGAATTAAGAAACGGGAGCTCTGACACTTAAGTTCTAGGTTGCTCCGTTTGTCGATGTATGCTTTGATTGTTTTTCTGTAAGTGACTTTGAACATCAGCGTCTGCTAAAATGAATAAAATGTGTATAAGTCAACGTGCCTTAGAAGGCCTTTCTAGGGCCGTTTGTATTGCTTGTTTCAAAAATGATCAATAAAGAACTTTATTATATTATTGTTCATTATAAATAAAACATTCATAAAAATATAAAAAATATTATAAATTGTTCAAAACATTTTGAAGAAGCATTAATTCTTTTTTTTTTTATAGTGGTATGTGTATGCTGTCCTTCCATTCCAATCCTGACATCCACAAGCAGTCAAAGATTACAGGTGCGGAGCCGAAAGAAACAATTCGCCTGACAACAAATTTGTTGCCAGCTCTCATTGCATCATTCTGATAGGTTGAAAAATGTTTATTTTACACAAAAGGAAAAAACTAGTGGGAAGGAGAAAAAATAAAACAGATAAATATGACCGCCACAGTCACATCGCACAGATGAGAAGTATTCATATTCAAATGGAAAAATCTCACAAATTGTGGCAGTCTACCTTGCAAGATTGGAAAGTGCGCAAGAAGAGAGAAAATAAGGGAGAGAGAGGTTGAGATGGAAAAGAGAGACAGAGAATTTGAAAGGAGAATTTACAGCTATTTCCAAATTCAAACTGTAGGGGGAAACATCAACCCCACCCCCACCCCCCCAACACACAGACATAGTTGACAGACAGTCAGACAGAGAAATTTCTTTTGGTGCTGTTGGCTCCGCCCTTGATGGCCGTCTAAACAGCAGTTAGAAGGCAGAAAGAGAGAGAGAGAGAGAGAGAGACACAACACAATTCGGGGAGAAAAACGTGCTGACACCAAGATGTGTGTCACCCTGCTCATCTCAAACAGTGGTGTGCTTTTGAAGACAGCAGAAGATGTCAGAAGCACTCATGTTTGGGCCAAGAGGTCTGACATGCACACACGCATGCACACACACTAATCATATTGGGGAAATGTCATGTAGTCTGTGAGACACACAGGCTTCGTTGACAGCAGTCTGTCCTTTGTGTGTGTGTGTGTGTGTGTGTGTGTGTGTGTGTGCTCATGTACACATGATAACGTGTATTTGTCTCTGTAATAGTGTGTGTGTGTGTGTGTGTGTGTGTGTGTGTGTGTGTGTGTGTGTGTGTGTGTGTGTGTGTGTGTGTGTGTGTGTGTGTGTGTGTGTGTGCGCGTGGATGTCAATGGCCTCTGGCTAAAGCAGAAGGAAGTTCTGAGGCTAACGCCAACCAGAATTCCTGCAGGGTCTCTCCCTCTTTCTCTCTCTCTTGCTTTCTCACTGTTTCGCTCTCTCTCTCTCTCTCTCTCTCTCTCTCTCTCTCTCTCTCTCTCACAGTTATCTATTTAGTGCCTTAAATTGGCCGACCCATAATGGTGTAGAGGCGTGTGTTGTCGTCATGTTGCCTGACAGAACTAGCTCCTCAAGATATGCCACATTAATTGTAAATGTGGCATTTTGTATTAGGCTGTGTATGACCACATGTGATCCTGTGTGCATGTGTATGTTACTTTGTGTACTGTGTTTACTGGATGCGTGCGTCTATACCAGAGCGCATGTGCTAGTGTGTGTGTCATGCAGTTGTGGGTATGTCATTTACTGTATGTTGTGTGTGTGCGTGCATCCGACATGTGGTCTTGGAAGAGATTGACTTTTAGAACCTCAAACAACTAAGTGTAGCAGTAAGCTGTAAATCTTTCGGAAGATGTGTACCCCGTCTGTCTATCCCGTTTTTAACTCCGAAACACCTAAAGCAGATTAAAAAGTTCACCTGTTTGTATTAATGTCTGCCATTTATTTCTTAATACATCACTTATTTTGCTGTCACTGAAATTTGCTGCTAGTTTGGTTAGCAACTAGTTTGCAATTTACATAACCCGTTCATCAAAGTATTTAAAGACAGGATGTTTTCAATATCGTAAGAAGGAGCTCAAGCTGGTTCAGGTTTCCCTCTGTTGTAGTTAGCCAATTTACCAAGTAATGCATTTGGCCATTTTAAATTTTTTTTTTTTTGGCATTTCTGGTGCCAAGTGCGTTCAGAGAGGAAGCACAGGAAAGTACAGATATTAGCTTAATGGCTTGTCTTGACTGCCAATAACCTACAGCTACATCTGTAGAAGTCGTGGCCTTTTCATGGCAGCCTTTCAGAAAAAAAGCACGAAAACTTGATCACAAAGGCTGCGGGGGCACACACTGCAGAGCCGGATGGTCGACGCACAAGAAGCGCTGCAAATGGGGAAACAAAGACAGCCATTTTCAAGGAATAATGAAAGTGATTCCAGCAGGGGTGGCCTCCAATGGTGGAAGAGAACGAATCAAGCGCTTACATGATTAAATGTGAAGAAAATCTAATCATCTAACCACACGGTGCTGTGGGTCCAGGAGGATGCTTGAAGTAAGTGAGAGAAACGGAGACTGCAAAGAAATTTAGGTGTGTAAAAGAAACTTCTCCCTTCAATAAGGGTTAGCAGTGGGTTAGTGTCGCCAAACTATTGAAAACTCTGGCAAACTGAAAAGGTCACTAAGGCCATTGGGGAAAAAAAGCAATTCAAGTTCAAACAAGGTGAGGGAGACAAGAAATCAATTAAAGTTGGAGATTTTAATCGATTGACATAGAGGATTGGAGCCGAACACTCAAAAAACCCAAGCTGCGGTACTTTACTTGGACACACACACACGGGAAGATTACGCAGCTTTACGAGGCTGGAGGCTGCATCTTGTTTTGTCTCACACTTTTCTACCTCTTCCACACACACACACAAAAAAACTGACATATACACATTCACAGTGGCGGAACACGTCTTCAGTACAGATAACCTATTCACTGTCTCATCACGCACCTGTTATCATCATTCACCGATGCAAACGTGTGAATGATTCTCTTGGCAACGCTTTCATACACAACTCATACCCTTTAAACATGTGCGGCCCTGTGCAAAAGTTGCAAGGGAAAGATGACATGAGAGCAGACATAGAGGAGGGAAGAACAGACTTATGGACAGACACATGGATGGTTGGAGGGTTGGAAAGACAGGAGGACAGACAAAGACACACAGAAAGCCAGGCAGACAGACAGTTGTGATATCCAGACACACAGGCATAAGGTAAGATATAGTAAGATAATACAGGCCTGGTTCTGGATTGCTTTGAATGGAGGGGCAGTAAGAGATATTGGTTGGTGACCAAGGACTAGTGTTAATATGAGTGTAAGCTATTACCTGCACTGTTTTTCATCTAAAGCTAAAGCCATACCTGTAGTAATTAATACATAGGCTTACACTTTATTTAATTTTTAACCTACCTCCAGGGTTGGACTGGGGCCAACCCACTCCATTGACAAATCATTAGTTGGGGGGTCTGGGGGTCCTCTGCCCAAACAATTTGAATTTCAGTGACCTTTATTCTGCATTTTAATTAATTATTATTCGAGTTAATCATGAGATAACGAGCCAATAAAAATGCAACACTTATTTTTTTATAGTTTGTATTTTCTTTTACCAATATAGATCATATTTCATAATACATCACGCTGCTAGACCAATTTGATTACATTTAAATTAAAAAATGTTTTTGGAGATCATATGCAAGGTGCCTTCATATCCATATCTACATAATGATGCAAAACGAGCGAATGATTTGTTCAGAACAAACATATCTTTTAAATAATTCCAGAGTCACTCTGGCATTTTGCATTCCGCCAGAGTAAACCATTTTAACAGAATTAAAGAATTCCTATGAGAATGCAATTCTCAACTCAGAGCCAATCGACACTTCTGACTGTCATTCAGCAGAAGTCCTCCTCTCGCTCACCGTGCAATAAACCAAATCACTTTTTTCTGAGTGGATCGTGAAGAGCGAGTAAAAAAAAGTCCAACCTTTCGCTCACGCGCTGACTCTTCACCACTCTCTTGTTGCATCTCCATATTTTGTATGGCCAGACCAACAAATCAGATTTAAGTTAACTCCTTATTATTTCATGTGTTGTTGATTGTTTATGATTATTTTGTTGTGTGTTTATGATAAGCCAAATCGACAAGGACAAAATAAAATAGTTTTAAGTTATTTTTGAATTTTGGGATGAAGCAGGGTCGGGGTTTGGTGGGGTGCAGTCGGAGCCCCCCTGTACCCATGGCTAGAACCGGGCCCGAGATGAGATTAGATAATGTAACCAGTCAAAACTAATATTGTGAGGCACGGTAGCTGTAGCGGCTACTCCCACTTGCTGCTGTTTTCAATTTGGTTTTAGCTTTACAAGCGCCTTCGAGTAGATCTGAAGGTAAAAGATTTATTTTAATATTGTTTACAACTCCTATTGAGTATTTGAACCATGTATTTGAGGTTTTTGTGTGGCCATTGGGAACTGTTATTTCCCTATAACAGCATTCACAGACCAGATAAGGTAGGTGGATTAGAAAATGTCTAATGTTCAAATGTCTCTTTTTGTTCTTAGATCTCACCACTGCTGCTTTGTTAGGGCATTGTTTTGGCTTTATTTCCGTAAAACATTGTTTATTGAAGAACCACTGCTCTTTGATTTTTGTTGTTGTATTTCCCCCAACATAGCATTTGCTGATACTGTTTCTCTCTGGGTCTCCCGAGAGCCGTGTGGTGCATCCAGCCTGCATACAGGGGGGTTCACCGGTATAGATCTGTGGTGTGGGGGTAGTGTGGTTTAAGCAGCCACATCTGTCTTGGTCTGGAAAATTGGGCCCAGGATCAGGGTGGCCTGTTGCTCATTTGACCAAATCAAAGAGAAAAATGTAAGACCCCCATCCCCACACACAAATGACAGTGTCTGTCATGACAATGTTCCATCTGCTCCCGGCTTGTTCCATCTTGCCCACTCTCTACAATTAACTGGTGTGTTTGCAACATCTCTGCCTGTGGGCCCTGAAAACGCCACTCTGGTGGCATGTGGCAGGCGGATCTGCAACAAGGTGTTAAACCACATCAAGGCCCCTAAGATTTGAGTTCCGGCACCTGTTAAAGATGAGTAACATATCCCTAGTATATCTCCCTCTGTATTCAGCTGTTGCCCACTGGCCCGTTTGACTTAATCGGATCTATGTGTTGTGACTGGGACTGTATTTTTAACTATTTTAAACTAAGTTTTTATGTATTTTTAATAACGAATCAAATAAATTGTTTGCAGTCTGTCAAGAGCACATTCATCCCTAATATCCTTCAAGCCATATCACCGACTATCACCCCGGCAATCACACATATGATTAATTCTTCCCTAATTTCCGACGCTTTCCCTTCCGCTTTCAAAGCGGCTCGGGTCGCACCACTGCTCAAAAAACCCTCACTCGATCCCAATCAAGTAGAATACTATCGGCCAGTCTCTCTCCTCCCATTCCTTTCCAAAACCTTAGAGAGGGCGGTCTCTAGACAGGTTACAGAATACCTGTCAAGAAACAACCTTCTCGATACACTTCAATCTGGCTTCAAAAGTGGTCACTCCACCGAAACAGCCCTGTTGTCTGTGACAGAGGCCTTAAAAACTGCTAGAGCTGCTGCCAAATCCTTGGTTCGCATTCTGCTAGACTTATCAGCTGTTTTTGACACTGTCAATCACAGCATACTCCTGTCCATACTCTCAAGTATGGGCGTAATGGCCAGTGCACTTTCCTGGTTCGAATTTTACCTTACTGGGCGCTCGTTCAGTGTGACATGGCGAGGCCAGCTGTCTGTGCCTCTCAACCTCATTAGGGGTGCCCCAAGGCTCGGTGCTAGGACCCCTCCTCTTTGCCATATACACCACCTCACTGGGCCCGATCATTCGCTCACATGGCTTTTCATATCACTGCTATGCGGATGATACTCAACTCTATCTGTCCTTCCCGCCCGACGACCCCACTGTCTCGACGCGGATCTCGGATTGTCTTGCTGACATATCCACGTGGATGAAGGATTATCATCTTCAACTAAATCTGGCGAAAATGGGACTGCTGGTCTTCCTGGCCAAACAAGGTATTTATCACAACATTGATATTAAAATCGACTCTCTATCTCTTGTTCCTACCAAGGCTGCAAGGAATCTTGGTGTCATTATTGATGACCAACTGACATTCTTGGACCATGTTGCCGCCGTCTCCCGGTCCTGCCGCTTCGCACTACACAACATCCGAAAAGTCAGGCCGTTCCTGACCCAATATGCCACTCAACTGCTGGTACAAACCTTGGTGATGTCCCGTCTCGACTACTGCAACGCCCTCTTAACAGGCTTGCCGGCCTGTGCGGTGAAGCCACTACAGATGATACAGAATGCGGCGGCGCAACTGGTGTTCAACCAGCCAAAGAGGGCACATGTCACACCGCTGCTCATCGAGCTCCACTGGTTACCTGTAGCCGCTCGCATCAAGTTCAAGTCTCTTATGCTAGCCTACAGAGTGATTGCTGGGAATGCTCCCGTGTACTTAAATGCTCTTGTAAAAGCACATGTTGCCCCCCGGATGCTGCGCTCGTCAAATGAGCGTCGCCTGGCTCTGCCGGCCATACAGCCATGGCAATCCAGGCAATTCTCATTTGTAGTTCCACGTTGGTGGAACGAGCTGCCAAAAATGACCAGAGCAGGGACCTCCCTCTCTGTCTTTAAGAAGCACTTGAAGACCTAGCTCTTCAGTGAGTACCTCCTGTCCTAACCTACAATTACTTAGAACTACTTAGCAGTATTTATTGTTGCACTAATATCTCTGTCGCAATGTAGCTTGAATGTTATTCTCCCTTGTAATTCGCTTTGGATAAAAGCGTCTGCTAAATGACTAAATGTAAATGTCAATGTAAATATATTGTGTATGTGTATATATATGTTGTCAATTATAAATGTACTACGTTTGGGGGGGATTCATGCCATTCATGCTCTTTGTTGACTTACCTGTGTAAATGAGAATTCTGGGGCAACCCAGTTACCTGTTACTGTGCACTGTTTCATAAAATTGTATATTTATTTCCTTGAGGCAACATCTTAAGGTGGTGTTGTCGCTTAGTAGTTAATAAACTACTAAACTAAAAATAAAGTTCTTGCCACGTCCAGCTAAAATAAGTAAGACTTTAATACTTTATTTGTCCCTGGAGGGAAATTTAGGTGTTACAACAGCAAGAACATGGCAGGCAAGAAAGATATAAAAGATTTATAAGAGAGAAAACACATACACGATCAGCCACAACATTAAAACTGTCACTAATAACCACTAATATCATGTACCTTCTCCTTGTGCCGCCAAAACAACTCTGACCCGTCGATGCATGGACTCCACAAGACCTCTGAAGGTGTCCTGTAGTATGTGGCACCAAGACATTAGCAGCAGATCCTTAAGTCCTGAAGTTGCAAGGTGGGGCCTCCATGTATCGGGCTTGTTGTTCCAGCACATCCCACAGATGCTCGATCGGATCGGATCCCAACCCCGGCAATCCATATGTTGTAGAAGAAATTGTTATTCATCAGACCAGGCCACCCTCTTCCATTGCTCCATTGTCCAGTTCTGACGCTCATATGCCCATTGTAAGCACTTTCAGCAGTGGACAGCGTTACGATTTTCAGCAATTTGTGCTACAGTAGCTCTTCTGTGGGATCGGACCAGAGAGCATGGACTTAGTTCCCCACATGCATCAATGAAGCTTGGGCACCCATAACCCTGTCTCTGGTTCACCGGTTGTCCTTCCTTGGACCACTTTTGGTAGGTGCTAACCACTGCATACTGGCAAGAGATAAATAACATCTCGCAGCCCAAAATGACATCTCGCAGCCCACCTGCAGTACCTTCACGGCCCACCAGGGGGTGGGCCCACACTTTGGGAAACACTGGTAAGTAAAAGTTACATGAATTAATAATTTGTAATTGCATTACTTTTAATTAGTAATTGTATTACTAAAAAAGGCAGCAGTTACAGGATACAGGATATTGACAGACACGCAGATAGACAGATGGGTGGACATTACATTTCACTGCATATATGTATGAAAGTATGTATATGTATGTGACAAATAAAAAATCTTGAAATCTTGAATCTTGAATCTTGAATAGACTGACAGACAGATAAGAACAATTAAAGCTCTCAATTGTAATTTCATTCCTCCACCCCCCCCCCGAAAATAAAGTAACGGCTTCTTTTTATACAGCTTCACTGCCTTCATAAGTGAGTCATTCTGGCACAATGACAAAAAAAAATCATCAAGCTTCATGGGGAAACAATAGCTTTTTGGCAGCTTGTGTTGCCTTCTGACTCCCAAACTGTGAAAAATAAACATAAAAATAGAGAAAAAATATAAAAAACGACACCCCTTATGTCTTTGAAAAAACTCCAATTATTACTAATCGTCTCGTGGAGGCGACAAATGATTTACGTGGGCATCATGGGAAAATGAGGGGTGGGGGGGTGGGTTCTGACTGAGTGAGTGGATAAGTGCCACGTGTCAGCGTCGTGTTTGAGGACGCGCTGCATGATATCTTTGTCGCGTGGGGGGACAGAAATCATGCCCCAGTTACGAGCGGTGTGAACGCCTTGTCACAACAAACGACTCGCTTGGCAAGTGGGGGTCTGCACCATGAGCGTGATAAAAAGCTGTAATTATTTAGAATCAAATGAATTATCTGCGACTTCGGTAACTTTGTCGAAGGAGACGAAGACATGACGGCTCCAGACAGGAGAAATGTTAATCTTTTTGCGAAGTAAATTACTGTAGCACCCCCATCCCCCCCTCTCAACAAAGCAATGATTTCAACTTTTCAAGAAATGTACAGTTGCGTCAAGAAAGTTAATTTTAAGTTAAGTTAATTTATAGTTAATTTGTAAAGTAGGCCTTCGATGGAACAAGAGAGTTGGATTTGGATTTGGTTTTCTATATCTAAAGCCACTTGGTGTAATCAAAAGAATACAGTGGTACCTCGACTTACAACTGTAATTCGTTCTATAAGAACAGTCGTATGTTAACAGTCGTATGTCGAAGCAATTTTTCCCATATAAATTATGAAATCTTGAAGGGTGAAAAAAACCAAAATAAACAGCACAATCACAGTAAATATGAAAAAAATATTGATAAGCCACGAACTACGTGCACACACGATGTAGGTCGCCCGCTGACTGACTGCTGACTGGCCGCCGACGTGCCAACTGCAAATTTCCACGGTCGTATCTTGTAGCAGTCCGTTGCAAGTCGATACAATTTTTCGCGACTATCGCTACTCGTATCTTGGAGAAGATGTAAGTAGATGCAGTCGTAAGTCGAGATACCACTATATTGGATATATCACTGAAACTCAGAATTCGTCCCACTATCAATTCCAAACGTAGAATGACAAATGACAATAAAGTTCAATAATGTCGTTAAGGGATGGGTTTGCTATTTTTCAACCCAGTCCTCATCAAGCCCTGGGTTGCGCTTGGTTCCCACAATTTACTATTGAGAAGCTTTCCACTCTGCTGCAGCTTTTCACTGGCCTTGAAATTAAATAAATATTAAAGCTCCTTTTTGAAAATGAGTAGCTCACAATACAGACAGACAATCTTTATGTTTCTGAATGTATATTTATGTATTCCGAAAAAAAAATAGTTTCATCAGATTGTTTTGCGCTTGCTCTTTTCCGACAAATTAGTCCTTTTGGCTTTTGAGACTAGAAACAGAAAGGCGTGCCACTTCCTCCTGGCAACCTACTGTAGCGGAACTCAAGCTGCAGCAGAGCATTAAGATTTAGCTCTTCTGTGTTGGCCACATTCTCTCAATGAATAATTGTTTACTCTGGGTTTGAGTCGTTCGCCAGGGGTTGTCCAACGAATGCAGAGAATTCACAAGTGATAATCCTCTCTCCCTTTATTGTTTTCTGTTTTGATCCAATACTTCCTGAGATTCTCTTCCGGCGAAGCAAATATAAATGAAAGCAGATACAGTATATACTGCACGTGCAAATGAATTACTCTAAGGAGGCCTTTTCCTCACCCCGTTTTTCTCTCCTATATATTTTGAAGAATATCTAAGGTCAAGTTCATGGGTCAGAGCTCAGAGAAGTCATCGCAATCTTTTCAAATTTTCAATGCTCAAGGTGTATTTACAATATCTGAGCAGGTCCTTCAGAATAATGGCAGAATAATTTCCTCAATTCACATTTTAAGCTTTAAAATTCGCTGAAAATGCCTTGTCCATCCATACAAACTCTGTTGAAAATCCTCATAATTTGTGAAATACTTGTAAGATGTGCAATAACTGTTTGGCAAACAGTACTTTCCCAGTACACATGAGTTCATAACATTATTTTCACTATCTGAGTATGGTATCTGGACTAATGATTGCAACTTTTACTTACAACACCTTTTCAGCCTTTAAAATTGCTGAAAATGCATTGTCAGCAATGCTTCCACGCTTGGATGAGAATGTTCTTAATTTGGGAAATACTTGTTAGATGATTCTAAAACTGTGTGGCAAACAATACTTTCTCATAAACACTCGTTTTTAAAAGTATTGACAATATCTGAGCAGGTCCTAGAGAATATTGACTGAATCATTTCCTCAATTAACATTTTAAGCCTTAAAATTTTGCCTCTGGCAGGAAGTTGAATGTTGATTGTCTAATTAAAAGAAGGTGCTGCCCCTAATATTTTTGATTTCTGTTACAATGCATACACTGAGTTTGAAATCATTGTGTTATTTTTATCAGCAATTTTTAGATATTATTTTATTTTACGCTGCGGTAGATAAGCAATAGATCCTCTGTTGAGATCAAACAACTGGCCTTGAACAGAGGACTTTTTACATTTTTCACACCCTCCAAAAGAAGGAATTTCAAGATGTCTTGAAAGTAAGCAATTATATATTGAGTGTTTTTTCTGATTGTGAGGTAAATTCAGAAGATTTTTTTTTTTTGTTTGTTTACTTTTAACAAATGTGATGAAATAACAAATGATCTCACCCTGTGAACAGATAATTTTGCTCTTTGAAAAAATAATAATATTTTGGGGATTTTGAATTTCTAGAGCTTCAGTGACAATCGATGTGAATTAAGTGCTAATTAAGTGTTATTTGTCAGACTATTGGCGTTTCGGAGCAATCACTCATCAGTCACTCTCTTATCCCCCTGCCAACAGAGTGCCGAATGTGCGATACACTTAACGGTCCTGGTTTGGGGGTTTCAAAATGTGGTCACCCTAATATAGGCTCTATGTTTTTGGTGAAAAATATATAGAAAAAAACATTTATATATGAACAGTAATTAATGGTCCTGGGACGAAGAACGAAGCGTGAAGCATCTATCTATCTACAGTATATCTCAGGAGATAATAGTGAACTGATGAACCCCCATCACTATGTCATGGTCAATTTGAGCAGCAAGCAATTAAAATATGACCTATTGTACCGTTAATCATGGTATTTCTATGAACTGCATTCCATTTTTTTTTTTTACCTGTGCTGTCAGCATGCTGGGCATACAACACAGAATACTTGTACGCCATTGCATCTAGGACAGAGTGGAGTTCAAGTTCTCAACCTGCAATGCAACTCTTTATTAATTCTTAAATCATCAAGAACTGCTGCAATTACTCTGTCCTGTGGATGCCCTGTAGAATGACAAGAGCACAGTTTTGGTTATGGAGAGCCACCACCAACCCCTCTCTTTGGAGAACTATTTATCATGTTTGGGTCTATAAACAACTGATCACTACTCCAAGAGGGGGAGAATCCCCACGGTGAGACAAATAAACATAGAAACAAACAACATTTACACAAAAACATGAACATTGGACGATAACATGTATTGAAAAACTGAATAAGGTCCAGGAAAACTAGCACTACAACTGGTCACGTGGCTTCTTCCTGTCAAAGTTATGGCAGTAAATGAGAGAGGAAAGGATAGGAAAGCACCCCCGGTTGCTGGGGTGCACTCCAAGCAGGGGTGCGTGTGTCGCGTGGGCCCTGTGTAATTTTATTTGACTGTTAATATTATGATAATTTATGCATGTTGACCTGTAACATGAGGGTGTGCTTCATGGATTATTTGGGACAGTGGGATCAATGTTTTTGCTGGTGGGTAGTTTTCCATATGGTTAGGCGCTATTCAGCATGACCCAGCTGATGACAACGAGACACAGCTGTTGCCAATGGGCAAGGACAGCGGACGACAACCGATTAGTTACTTCGTAAACGGACGGTAAATAAGAGAGGCCGATTGGAACTCAAGGGGGAGTTCCCTGCGAGCCGCCAGAGGAGGACGAGTTCACCGCGAGCCGCTGGGATCGGCTACTCGGTGTTGACACGGACGCGACGTCGGACTGTTCCGGCCCGGTTCTCTGCAGCACGTTGACGGAGAAGACGAGTCGACGAAAGACATATGTTCTGCGATCTCAAACACTTCCTAAAGGAACGGTGACTTCTGGAATCCAGTAGCGCTTTTGTGTGAGTGGGCCGCCCCACCAATGAAACGGGAAGGCTCATACTGTGTCTGTTTGTTCTGTCATCTACAGCGATGGATCCCCTCCTGGAATCCCAAGAGTGACGTCAGCCCTACGTGGGACTCCGGGCCACTCCCATGCCAACACCCCGCCTGCTGTCAAAGTAAAGGTCCTGGCTGCTTGGGATCGACTCAACTTAGGAGCCCCACAACTGGTGAACGTTCTGCCAGGTCTGCGGTGACCATTGGTGGATCCCACTTTGCCTTGCCTGTGTCCTTAATTTCGGTCGGGAGGGACCCCAACCGAACGGACGACTTATCTTTCTGTCTGTTTGTGCCCTTAGTATTTTGTACCTTTCGGTAACCTGCCAAAGTGTGAGATTTGGGGGTAGGCCTTAGGCAGGCCACCAGTAAGGTTAGTGCAGTCCATCACTTACGCGTACGGCTGGTGTGCTGGTTTGAGAGATTTGTGGTGGTTCAGTCACAAATCTAACGAAGGTTTGCCGTGAATGCATTTTTATACAGATTGCGGTGAATGCATTTTTATACAGTTTGCCGTGAATGCATTTTTATACAGTTTGCCGTCTCGTAAGCCGCATATACTCGCGGGAATTGAGACCTAGACTGCTGTGTGGATGTCATCGGCTCTAGGCCCCCTTATCCAGTGCAATTGGTGGAGTTATTTTAATGGATGAATTGTAATTAAGTAACTTCTTAATTGACGCTCGCTGCCTCTGTGTTGTGGTTGTCCTGGGATTTCCTGCATCAACTGGGCTGTCCTTATGACTTCGCGACACCTGCTTTTTTTTGGCGTTGTCAGCAGGATCCCAGTAACACCCACAACATCAAGGGCGCTAGGCCAGGTGATGGACACGAGCCAGAGCCTAGACCAGGAGGCCACGCAGTGATGATGCCATGGTTCATGGGGGGGCCCTGGATCCCCAAGTTTCGCGGAAAAGGAGGAGCCATTGCCTTTGAGGAATGGAAGACACAGATGAGGCCTTTCTCCGGGCACAGGGGCTACATGGCCAACAGAGGGTGGATTTTGTCCTGAGTGCTTTGGAGGGTGAAGCAAAGCAGGAAGTACAACTGGCTGCACCAGCCAACAAAGTCACCGACGAGAGAATCTTCACCCTGCTGAAGGGCCTATATGGGGGAGCCATGTCGGTGGCACAGCTCCGGGCGCAATTCTTCCAGTGCCGACAAGGGACTGATAAGGGGGTGGGAGCTTTCACTCTCCGGCTGCGAGGATTACACCATCGGTGGCGAGTGGCTGACCCAGGCCCAGCGGATGGAGATGACGAGATGCTTTGTGCACAGTTTGCAATGGGCCTACGGCCCAGCCCCATTCAACAGGAGCTCCAGCGTCAGGTGCGACACAGACCAGATATGTCGTTTACAGCCACGTACACCGAAGCCAAGGTACTCGAGCAGGAGCGTGACCAAATGGAGCTACAAGCATGCCGGGTGGATGCACAAAGACCGGCCGCCGCCCCTGCAGTTGACTCCTCCTGGCAGCAGTGGAAGGAGACCTTTAAGTTGGAATTACAGCAAGATCTAAAAGAGCAGCTGTCCGCTCTTGGTAAGATCCTGGTACAAGACCTCCGGAATCTGCAGCTTCGAGATCACCAGGTAGACCTGCCCGTAAGGGAGCGTCGGGTCCAGGACACTGCCCTCACTACCTCCAGACCTCGACCAGTCTGGAGAGCCCAAGGGGAGTCACAGTTGTACCGATGGGATGCAGACGGCAGGCCCATCTGTCGTGATTGTGGTGAGTCTGGCCACATTCAGCGACGCTGCCCCCGGAGGCAGTGCCCATCTAACCCGGATTTTTAGCACCCTCGGTTGCTGTGGGGCAAGCCACCGGGGAAAACAGGACCCAGACTGCTGCTCAGAGGCCTTCGATAGTAGGACAATGCCCCCAAGTAGAGGTTAGGGTACAAGGTAAGAAGATCCTCTGTATTTTAGATACTGGGTCTCAAGTCACACTGTTTAGCTACTCCTTTTTCCAAAAGTACTTTGGAGCAGGCAAAATCCATAATGCGGAGGAAATCCCTTGGCTCACCCTGAGGGCAGCCAACGGCCTGACCATACCTTATGTCGGCTATACAATCCTCAATTTTGAGGTAGGTGGGGTTCAGCTAGTGGATAAGGGGGGGTGATGATTGTGACGTACTCCTGCATGGGGGCTGACTGCGGGATACTGGGAATGAACATCATTTCTGACTGTTGGCAGCAGGTGTTCCAGGGAAACCACTCCGAGGAGACGGCATTCCGGTCGGCCAACAGCTTGGGCTCAGGCATTCGCCGCCTGCAGACGGACCTTGGTGCCAGGACCAGGATTCCATTTCCAAGGAGTCACCAAGCTGGAACCGCAGCCACCAGTCATCCTCCCCCCTGAGATGGAGGTGTTGCTGTGGACCAAGGTCACCCAAGGCAGTGGTCACCCCGACTGCTTAGTGATGGTGGAGGGTCTGGACGAAGCGGATCACGAGTGGCGAGTGGCCAGAACCCTTAGCTGGATGCGACAAGGTAGAGTCGCTTTCTGACTGTGCAACCCAAACCCCTATCCTGTCCTGCTCCCACAGGGCCGACCCTTGGCTGCCGTGGTCCAGGTAGCAGCCGAAGAGGTGCAAGGCCAGCATGAGATGGTGCTTACCCGCCCGGAGCCAGCGGTGGTGGAAGTGGCTCTACAGCCGGTTAAGGCCGAGGAGACGGGCAGTCATCCAGCCTTGGCGTTGCAAGGGGAAGACTTGTCTTCCTCCCAGCAGAAGCAGCTGACTGCCTTGTTACGGAAATGGGCCCCTGTCTTCGCAGCCCATGAAGATGACTTCGGGCGGACCAGTGCGGTCCTGCACCAGATCCCCACGGGCACTGCAGCACCAGTGCGTGAGCGATACCACCCTGTTCCACCACGGATGTACCCCGAGCTGCGTGCACTCTTGCAAGGCATGCTAGAGAAAGGGGTGGTGAAGGAGAGGTCAAGCCCCTGGGCTGCCCCGATCGTGCTGGTGCGTAAGAAGGATGGCTCCTGGCGCTTTTGCGTCGATTATCGGAAATCGAACACCCTGACGCATAACGACGCCTACCCCCTGCCACGAATCGAGGAGTCCCTCACCACCCTGAAAAAAGCGGCCTGGTATTCCACCCTGGATCTGGCGTGTGGGTATTGGCAGGTCGAAGTGGATCCTTGGGACCAAGAGAAAACCGCGTTCACCACGCCCCTCGGCTTGTACCAGTTTGAGAGGATGCCCTTTGGGCTGTGCAATGCCCCAGCGCCTGATGCAACGCTGCCTTGGCAACCAGGTGAATGATTTTCTATTAGTTTACCTGGATGATGTCATAGTGTTTTCATCTGACTTTGACAGCCACCTGGAGCAGGTCTTCAAGCGCCTGCAAGCCCACGGACTCAAGCTTCAACCCCAGAAGTGTCACCTCTTCCGGCGGTAGGTCCGCTACCTGGGCCATGTAGTCAGTCAACGTGGTGTCGCTACAGACCCCGAGAAGATGGTGGCAGTAGCAGAGTGGCCTGTCCCCCGCACTGTGAAGCAAGTGCTCTCCTTCCTGGGCTTCGCAGGCTATTATCGGAGGTTTATATCAGGATTTTCTAAAATAGCCAGCCCCCTCCATCGCCTCCTCGAGGGCACCACTGGAGTCAAGTCTGCCCCAGTCCAGTGGACGGAGGGCTGCCAGACGGCATTTGAAAGGCTCAAGATTGCCTTACTGGATGCCCCGATCCTGGCATACACTGACTTCAACCTGCCCTTCCGGGTGTATGTCGACGCCAGTCTAGAGGGTCTGGGAGCTGTGCTATCTCAAACCCAAGACGGAAAAGAAAGGGTGATTGCCTACGCAAGCCGCAGTTTGCACCCAGCGGAACGGAATGACCAGAACTACAGCTCATTTAAGCTGGAGCTGCTGGGGCTCAAGTGGGCAGTCACTGAGAAGTTCAAAGACTATCTCTGGGGGGCAGAGATTGAGGTGGTCACCGACAACAACCCCTTGGTGCACCTGGCAACGGCGACCCTCGGGGCTACCGAGCAGAGGTGGGTGGCACAGCTTTCCAACTATGTTGTAAAATACCGCCCAGGCAATAGGAACGGGAATGCAGACGCTCTGTCCCGCCTGCCGGGGGAAGCCATGGTGTCTGCAGTCGAGACTGGTCTGGACCTACAACCCCAGGGAGGTGAATCTGCATCACAGCCACCCCACACTGAAGAGGCTGTGCCCCCTGCTGCACCGCTAGTTGATGGAGGGACGTGCAGCGTGCAGATCCCGACTTGCAGCAACTGTATGATTGGAAGAACCGGCATGCTTGCTCGATGGATGAGGTACGCACCACCCTTTCCCGACCCTTACAGAGGCTGCTGGGAGGCGATCGAGGTCCGGGATGGGGTCCTGGTAAAGATTGGGAAGGAGCCAGATACGTGTGCAGAGGCCCAACTAATCATTGTTCCAGGCAGTGCAGCCCCAGACATATGGGCCCAATATCATCGGGCATGCTAGCGCAGAGCGGACCGTGAGCCTCCTGAGGCAACGCTTCTTCTGGGCCGGGATGGCCACCGACAGCAGCAACTGGACTAAAGACTGTGTGGAGTGTGCGGTAAGCAAGGCTGGCCCGGAGGTGAGAGCTCCCCTTCAATCCATACAAACCACTTACCCGTTTGAAGTTGTGGGGTTGGACTATTTGTCATTAGGCAGACCAGGCGACGTGTACCCCTACATCCTGGTTATTACTGACCTTTTCTCCCGTTATGCGGTAGCGGTACCCACCCGAGACCAATCCGCTGGCACTACCGTGAAGGCCCTGTGGGGCGCATTCATCCAGACGTTCGGCTGCCCGGAGCTGATTTTGTCAGACAGAGGGGGAGCATTCGAGTCAGAACTGATGCAGCAGCTCTGTGCCCTGTATGGGTGTGTTAAGAGCCGGACCACGCATACCATCCACAGGGTAATGGGGCTGTCGAGCGGTTCAACCAGACTTTGCTGTCCCTGCTGAGTTCCTTGCATACGGAGGAGCAGTCCTAGTGGTCAGCCAAGATGCCTGCGCTGGTACATGTATATAATAGCACCATTCATAGTGCCACTGGGCTAACTCCCCATTTCGTGGTGTTTGGTAGGCACGCCAGGCTCCCTGTGGATCTGTGTGTGGGTGTTCGGCCTCCCCAGGAGCGCACCACCCTAGATGGATGGGTCGCACATCACCACCGAGCCTTGACTGCCGCCTATCACCGGGTGCAAGCACGCACCCATCAGAGGCAGGCCTGGGACCAGGAACGCTACAACCGGAGGGCCCGGGCCACTGAATTACTGCCAGGGGAGGGGGTCCTAGTCCGAAATTTCCGCCGTCGGGCTAGGGGCAAGCTGGAGCCTAGATGGGTCCTCTCTCCTTTTGTGGTTCTTTCTCAGTTGCGTCCTGAGCAGCCAGTCTATCGCATCCGGCCTGAGGGGAAGGAAGGGCCTGTCCGCACCATGCACCGGAACAATCTGTATCCCTGCCCGACTGGTCTCCAGGGTCCTCCTCCGCCCCCGTTGAGACTCGGAGCTGGACCACCAAGGGAGGGAACAGACCCGCCACCCCGATGGCCAGGGATGGGAGTGCTGCCCCCTTCACCACGTCCAGAGCCTCCTCTAGCCTCAGGCCCAGACAGACAGATTCCGGCCCCCGAGACTCAAGGAAATCTCCAACAAGATGAGATACTGGGGGAAGTTGTGCCTCTGGTCAGGCGCTCGCAACGGTCCAATCACGGGGTACCTCCCCAAAGATATGAGTGAGTAGCGGTTGGGTAGGGACGACCACCATTTAAGTGGGGGGGAATTATGTTGCGTGGGCCCTGTGTAATTTTATTTGACTGTTAATATTATGATAATTTATGCATGTTGACCTGTAACATGAGGGTGTGCTTCATGGATTATTTGGGACAGTGGGATCAATGTTTTTGCTGGTGGGTAGTTTTCCGTATGGTTAGGCGCTATTCAGCATGACCCAGCTGATGACAACGAGACACAGCTGTTGCCAATGGGCAAGGACAGCGGACGACAACCGATTGGTTACTTCCAAAACGTACGGTAAAGAAGAGAGGCACGCAGGGAACTCAAGGAGGAGTTCCCTGCGAGCCGCCAGAGGAGGACGAGTTCACCGCGAGCTGCTGGGATCGGCTACTCGGTGTTGACACGGATGCGACGTCGGACTGTTCCGGCCCGGTTCTCTGCAGCGCGTTGACGGAGAAGACGAGTCGACAAAAGACATATGTTCTGCGATCTCAAACACTTCCTAAAGGAACGGTGACTTCGGGAAGACAGTAGCGCTTTTGTGTGAGTGGGCCGCCCCACCAATGAAACGGGAAGGCTCATACTGTGTCTGTTTGTTCTGTCAGCTACAGCGATCGATCCCCTCCTGGAATCCCAAGAGTGACGTCAGCCCTACGCGGGACTCCGGGCCACTCCCATGCCAACACCCCGCCTGCTGTCAAAGTAAAGGTCCTGGCTGCTTGGGATCGACTCAACTTAGGAGCCCCACAACTGGTGAACGTTCTGCCAGGTCAGCGGTGACCATTGGCGGATCCCACTTTGCCTTGCTTGTGTCCTTAATTTCGGTCGGGAGGGACCCCGACCGAACGGACGACTTATCTTTCTGTCTGTTTGTGCCCTTTGTATTTTGTACCTTGTGGTAACCTGCCAAAGTGTTAGATTTGGGGGTAGGCCTTAGGCAGACCACCAGTAAGGTTAGTGCAATCCATAACTTACGCGTACGGCTGGTGTGCTGGTTTGAGAGATTTGTGCTAGTTCAGTCACAAATCTAAGGTTTGCCGTGAATGCATTTTTATACAGTTTGCCGTCTCGTTAGCCCCGCGCATATACTCGCGGTAATTTAGACCTAGACTGCTGTGTGGTTGTCATCGGCTCTAGGCCCCCTTATCCAGTGCAATTGGTGGAGTTATTTTAATGGATTAATTGTAATAAAATAATAATTGACGCTCGCTGCCTCTGTGTTGTGGTGTGTCCTGGGATTTCCTGCATCAACTGGGTTGTCCTTATGACTTCGGCACCCGTGTGCGTGTTTGCGTGCGTGTGTGTGTGTGTGTGTAAGATGTCCAACGGTGAGTTTACATGTCTTATCCCCATTGGTACTGGTGTAGAAGGTCGGTATTATGTCTCGAAATGCATTCCATTGGTAGGTAGTTTTTTAGGTAGGTATATTTTTTTTTACCTACATATGTGATTTTAACTATGTACATGACCTACAACGCTGTTGTGGATGTTCAGTATGTGGTGGGCAAACAGGCATCAAAAGGATCACTGAATAAATTTGTTAATCTCCTCTCTGTGTCAAATAGATTTTTTTTTGTCACAGGAGTATGCTATTTAAAAACTTTTTTTTTTTTCAACCTTATATAGAAAGTGCTGGAATGAAGAATTTGAGAGAGAGAAGGGTATAGAGGAAAAGAACAAGAAAAAAAAGACCATAAAGGAAGGAAAAAGCTAGAGAGAGATCTGATTGTGAGATTTTTCTTTTTTCCGTTTTCCCCCCATGATGCTTATAGGGAGGGTCGAGGCTCAAAGCATCGGAGCAGAAAGCTGGTGAAGGGTTTATCGTCCAGGCAACCGAGCCATCAACTCAAACACACACACACACACACACACACAGTATCAAACTGTCTCTATCTCTCAAGGGCTTGTATAGTCTTACATCAGCAGGGAGGAATGCAGATAGAGGGAGAGAGGTGGGTGTTGGGGGTCGACAAAAGGGGTTGATTGGAACTGGGTGGGAATTGGGGGAACTTAAGGGATGAGGTGATGGGCTGGGACAGAGTGAGGGGTGAAATAACTGTGAAATGACATACAAACTTACGGCTTGATTGTTGGATTTGAGTTGGAGTTATATGGGAGCCAGAATGGGGAAGCTCCCATGGTGGGAAAGACGTGCCCAAATAGGCAAATAACCAAAGTAATACCGTTTCACCCAAAATATCAGTGTAATTTGTTAACAATACTCTGGGAGTCTCTCCCCACATGAACGGCTTTTGGGAGGGAGACGAGTCTTTTTGGCAGTTGAGTTGGTTTTATTAATAATAATAACAAAAAGAATTTGCATTTACGCTGGACGAGGGACCAGTGGGCCTCAATGCTGTTCTCTGATGAAAGTTGATTCACGTTGAGCAGAAATGATGGCCGCCAACGATGTTGGAGACGTTAAGGAGAGCGCTTTGCATCAGCCACTGTTGTCACCAGACGAGCCTTTGGTGGTGGTGGTGGTGTTACAGTGTGGGCAGGTGTGTCTAGTCAATACAGAACTGCCCTACACTTTGTGAATGGTACAGTGACAAGCCCATACTACCTGAATAACATCATGAATCCAGTCATTGTGCCCCTGCATGAACAACACAGGCCTAATTTCATCTTCATGGACGACAATGCTCCAGCTCATGGAGGTCGCATCATTAGGGAACGGCTGCTGGAGACTGGGGTGCCTCAAATGAAGTCTCCTGCACTTTCTCCAGACCTGAATCCCATACAAAACCTATGGGATCAGCTGAGTCGCCGTGTAGAGGCTCGTAACTCTGTACCCAAGAACCTCAATGACCTGAGGGCCGCCCTTCAAGAAGAGTGGGATGCCATGCCTCAGCAGACAATAAGTCGACTTGTGAACAGCATGAGACGTTGTTATCAATCTGTAATTGACGCTCAAGGGCACATGACAAGTTATTGAGACATTGACATTTTTTGTTGTGGTATACCCACCACTGTTGTTGGCTTTTGTTTCAATAAATTGTTTGAGATGAGGAAATCACCATTGCATGCTTCTACTTTCATGATATAATATCACTGTCGCGTGAACTTTTTACATTTTCCATAAATTTCACCCGAAAGTCAAATATCCCTAACTTTTTGTGAATTATGAAACTCTCCCAGCCAGGTTGGACCAATCAGCGCTAAAGAGGCTGAACAGCAGACCCAGCACAGCTGAGCCGCTATGGAGCCAAACCAGCCCCTTGAAGATGTAGCTTAACCACGCCCCCTCGTCTGCCACAAATACTATTGCCAGATATTACACGGCTCAATTTATCAATCATGTCGCAGGATGGTCTGAGTCACTATACGAGCAAGTTCCTTTCCCCATCCCTCAGGAAGAATCTTTTAACAGACAATAACATGGGGCTAATGAACCGAATGGTGAATAAAGGGCTTGGACTATTACTATACGCATAATATGCGTCTTGCATATGGGAATAGTCCCATTTCGTATTACAGGATGGGTTAAATGTAAACCCCTATGGAATAGGAAGCACCCAGGACCGAACACCAAATTGTTACAAAAGTGGTACAAAGCAAAACTTCTAAGAAAACTAATTTCGGCATGATGTGCTCAAAACAAAAAAAGAATAATTAAGAAACCTACTCAAGAACCTCCAAAACCAAAAGAACAATTCTCTGATGATGAAATTGAGACCACATGCACATGCCGACATTATACCCAATGTTAGATGATAAAAAAATGGCAAAATGAGAAATAGAAGGAGATCCATCCACAGCTATTGGAGCGGCACATCCATACCAACTACACTCCACCTCACAAATCCTGTGATACACAGAAAAGTGTGTTTCCGTTCACACATATCGGAAGTAACGTAATGTTAAAACCACCTACTGTAACTTTACCAAACTCTGTGCAGTGTGCAAAGAAACAACTGATCCTAAATCTATTCTGACAGGTTTCGTCACCTATCTCATGAAAACTGCAAAATACATTCAACATACTGGAACCAACTACACTATATATTTGGCAAATTCCTCCTGCACGTATCAGAAAATGAACTTTTGAAAATGTCTTTTCGCCCCGAACATGATAAACCAACCGGCTCGAATTTGTGGGTCAATCCCGACTCCAGGATTAGTCTTCTTCCGCAAACTAAGACGTTACTCGTGCACTGGTACTACACAGGATTTGACTCATGTAACCAACTGCAAACAGAAACAGGGTGATTGCCCGATGACATTCGAGACCAGATTTTATTGTCAGGGTGGATCATGCATGCATAGCGGTGGAGGGGAATAGTTCCTCTCTGCTGTACATAAATGTGCTTGCAGAATGTGTTGTCATAAAATGCTCAGATTGTATGCATGCTAATGGAGGGTTTGAATAATATGACTGTGGAACAATTTCAAGACAGAAAGAAGCGACAGGTGTTTACAATGACAGGGAGAAGTTTAGCAGTCGGAGGAGACCATGGGGCATGCTCCCACCAGAGCAGATGTTTTGGAAGAGATAATAAAACTGAGAGAGATGCGTGTTTAAAATGTGGATTTACTGGCCATTGGGTACACAATTGCAGAATTGATTGAAGTGGAAAAATGGTTATAAACACACACAGCATCAGCAGCAATATGGGAAGACACAAGCACAGTCCTCTGCTCCTCCACCTGAGGAACAAGCACACACATATCCAATTCGTTGGAATCCTAAATCCAACACATAGAGGTATCTACAGAGTTAATCCCAACAACATAAGGAATATTATTTTCTGAATTTGGAATTATCTGGTGCCTATGAGGAATAACTTATGTTAACTCAAAATATTGGCAGAGCAACATATGACTTCCTCGTTGATCCTGGAGCTCATCGGTGTCCATGAAATTTAATAATGGACCAGTGTCTTCTGCACTTATTAACTCTGTAGAAACAACTGGGAAACCAGGATTGTCTCTATTCTACATAAAAAAATACCCGTTACGGCGGAAAAGGAGGACAGCATTGCTCCAGTAATAAAATGACTTACTGGAACGAGGACTGATTGTACCTACCACCTCTCCTTACAATACACCTATTAATCTGATTCCAAAACCAGGACGCAGTACATGGTGATTCCCGCAAGATTTGCGAGCTGTCAAGACTTAGTGGTTCCTCTCCCCCTAATGTTGCTGATGTTGTCTCCATTCTCACAGCTATACTAGCAACACATAGCTGCTTCACTGTAGTTGACCTGTATTTGGCGTTTTTCAGTGTCCCTGTCCATAGTGACATGCAACCCTTGCGTTTACATATAAAGGCCAGTATACATGGACATGCCTGCCATAGGGCGACATCGATTCCCCTGTAGCCTGCTGCTGCCACTCTTGTACAGACTACGCTTACCACATTCGCAACACCCCCTTGATGTACATTGATAAAGTATGTGGACGATCTTCTGCTTTCAGCTAATAGTAATGGACTTTGTGAAGAGGCAATACTCATGTTGCTTCAGCACCTTGCTTCCTGTGGACATAAAGCTCAATTGCCAAATTGCAATGGTGCAAACCAGAAGTCACATATTTGGGCTTTGTACTGTCCAAAGGCCAGCGCCAGCTATCAAAGGACAGAGTTGTTGCTGATAAATTTGGTCCCACCTCCGACTACCAAAAAGGCTATGATGAACTTCTTGGGAAATATTAACTATTGTTGACAATGTATTCCTGACTGTCCCCACCATGAGAAGGTCCTCCTTCTTGACACATAATAAGTCATTGTGCAATCTCCTGCCCTCAGACTACCCAACTCACACATGCCATTCCACCTGTATGTGTCTGAACATGGTGCCACGGTTGCGGGGGTTCTGGCGCAGGCACATATTGACCTGTGGCTTATCTATCAAAAACCTTGCCTATGGTAGTCCAAGGCACGCCATCATGTTTAAGGGCTGTGGCGGCATGTGCTATGATGGTCGAGGACACTAAAAAGGTGGCGTTATTACACCCATTGCACTAATACTTCTTGCAGCAATCTCGCTCCCGTCTCAATTAGCCGTGGTAAAATGTAAAGGGACATAGCACAACCAGGAGTTAGAAGTTCAGTGTCAGACTGGGAATGACTTGGTTGATGCGGGAGCTAAGAGGGCAGCAGCTGAGTTTCCTGAGTCACCTCACAGCGCGAAATTGTGTACGTTTTCACTCTTTGCCGCATCATGTACACTGCCTCCATTTGATATTCTTCATTTACAGGCTAATGCTACAAAGGCCAATATTGAATATTGGCACACAAAAGGCGTTCTTGCACCCTCACCGGATGGCCTACTTTGTGACTCGGATGATCGAATCGCGTTGCCAGCATAGAGTACTGCCTTTTCTTGTCCGTCATTTGCGTGTCACATGTCGGACAAAGAGGGTAATACAAGACTTAAAAACTCGCTTTTGAATAAATAGCACCTCACAAATGGTAAAAATAATCCTATCATCATGTATTGAATGTGCACATACTAATATTGGTCGTCCAAACACCCAGCACCAGGCTCTACCGCCGCCTGATGCTCTGTTTCATTAATTACTGATTGACTTCACCCACATGCCTAAAATAGGGCGTCTACAATACATGCCTGAAATTCTAAATAAATTCTCCAAATCTGACGAGGCATTCCCATGTTCAAAAGAAAATGCTCAAACAGTCATGAAAAATACTAACAAAATAAATTATTCCTCAATGCGAAATACCAACTAGTATTAACAGTGAAAACGTTACTCCGTTTACCTCAAAGGTAACACAGAAACTGTGTAAATATCTGGGGATTGAATTTAACTTTTAATTTAACTCCTCAGGTGTGAGAGAAGGGTGGTCCAAGTCTCCCGGGAGATATGGATATGATTATAAGTGAGTATAATGCGTATGCGTAAATTAAGACATTGAATGGCAACTATGGCGATGTGTCTCTTTTCCTCCTATCCCTAGTGACAACCCAACCCATCCCTTCTGCCCCGTTGAAAGGGTCCTGATCAAATCCTTGAAACCAGGAAAACTTCGAGAACCAAGGCACGACTCCCCAACCACCGTGATATTATGCGATATTATGGGGTACTGTATTTGGTGTTTTCAAATTTTTTCTATTTATATATATATACACACACACACACACACACATATATATATAAATATATATGTATATATATATATGATATTTATATTTATATATATATATATATATATATTTATTTATTTATTTTTAATTATATTTCTGTATCTTGTTCATTATTTTGATTTTGAAGTGTTGAGATTACACTCTGTCTGTACTTTTCCATTTTAATGTATTGAAACCAGTCTATTCTGCTAGAAACACAAACTTCTTTGTTCAACCTCACTTCTCTAAAATGTATAATAACTAGAGGTGTGGAAATTTTTCGATTTTAAGATGCATCACGATGGCGGATGTGGACGATTCTGCATCAATGCAGTGACAGAGCATAATCAGGAGAATAGAAATATACGTAAGTGAAAAAAAATTACCCAGACCCTACCAATTTTTCTGCAGGATGTGCTGAGTAACAACGACTGGCATCCACTTGCCACATTTTATGAATTGCACCGGATTTAAAATACTGTGTGTGTGTGTGTGTGTGTGTGTGTGTGTGTGTGCATGCATGCGTACGTGCGTGCGTGCGTGTGTGCGTGTGTGCGTGTGTGTGTGTGTGTTTGCATGTGTCATCTGAGGGAGCGATCGGGGCGTAATTTGCGCACATTATGTTTTTATTTTATACTGTTTTTACACAAAAATTCAATTTTCAAACCCGGGTACACCCGCTAAAAATAGGGGATTGACACCTTTCCCATTGCCAGGAGAAATGCTGTTACGAACACGTTGGAAAAGGGGCGTGTCATGTGTGCCAGTGTGATTGTGAACAAAACAGTAGAGAAGATAGCAACTTAAACAAACAATAAACATAAAACGAAGTCTTTTAGCCATTCAAATTGGATCGTTCCTGACCGACCCAACACCACAGTAGAAGCAGCATGCTGCCCAGCACTTACCGGTCCTTCAGCGGCTGCTCTCCGGGAGCGGAGACTCTCCTTCAGTTTCGGAGATCAGCTTGGGGCGGTGCTGAAGTGACTCGGAGCCCGGCGGGAGCGTTGGGGTTCTCTGCTGTGGTCCCCATGGAGCGATCCCCACATTCAAAACATTTCATGGTCCTGCATGCGGGAAAAATAATAACTTCTGATTTTGTTTTTGGATTCTAAATGGGATATGAAATTATGGAATACACGGATATTCCTGTCTATAAACGCAGCAACGTCCGGAACTTCAACGCGTGTCGCTTCGCTTACTTAAAGGTGCCAAAATTAGCGGGTTGACCAAGGTGTCCTGTTTACATCAGAGCTGATCTGAGTCGGAGCCGATAAAAACCTCTGTGAAATGCAAGGCCATTTCTCCCGGGACTGAAACCTTATTGTTTTACCTTTCCCACTGATGACAAATGCGGGATATTAGGGTGTGACTGGGTGTTTGGTGCAGTGGGAAAGGGGTATTAGATGTATTTTATTTTAATACATTTACTTGTTGCACGAAAACAAAAAAAGTACCGTGCCCCTCTCTGGATTTACAGCTTTCATCCATGAGCTTGAGCCGAGGTTCACGTTTCCAAGCCGCCCGACAACTACCGGCCGGGCAATGGTGCATTTGCCTGCCATGTTAACTTCCGTACGACAGTGTGCTGCGTATGTCATCTTTGTTACTTCTGGCATGCGGGTCAGTTCAGGACAGTAATCAGTTCACACTGGAATCTGATATTGGCCACATTTCACATCACAACAATAAATCGAAATCGAGCACAAAGGCATGCACATAGCAGATCATAGCTTTGGTGACATCATCAATGATGTACTGGGTTAGACAAGGTGGGGGGGTGAAGGTAAATTATGTTAAGCAAGTTATTTACGTTGATTGTGAACTGTTTAGGTATGGTTGCGATTGTCTTTAACAGTATATGGTAATGTGAAAGTGTTTCTGGTTGAAGGTTTGTCAGAATGAATAGCTTTATCACTTACCTATTTTCAGGAGAGTGAGATTTACCTGTAGGAATGTACAGCCTAGATTGTCTTGTGCTGTCAGGGGGAGAGGTTGGATTCAGTGTGTAGCATGTGATGTTAAGTTAATTTAAGTTGCGCTTCTACTAGTGGAGTTTGTTCAGTTAAGCCAAGTTAACGTTTTTTGTTTTTTTTGTTGTTTTTGTACATATTTTTGATTACACGTTGATGTTTATTTTAATGTAGACTGGACGGCTGGACTGAGGAGACAAAGACAGTGATTAGAAGATGAGTATTTATTAAGTACTGGTACAACGTTTTAAGAACATGCACCAGGGGTCTGTTCTGGAAGAGAGCCTGAGGGGGAGCGAGAGCGATGGGGAGTGCGAGATAGAGAAAGGGTGAGATGGGGGAGAGAAAGAGGTAAAGAGAAAGAAAGCAAGGAGAGAGCAAGAAAAAGAGAGCGATCTCTGGGGGCCAGTGGTCATAAAAGGTGTAAAAGCTAAACATTGCTTTGTGACACAAGTTTGACATTTCGAAAAAAAATTGTATGAGACTAAATAACATGACCCTAGATGGTTACATGGAAAGTTAAAATAAATCAGGGTAAGCGTGATGACCCATCATTATTAGGAAAAAATCATTTTACATCAACATGTACCATGGTTCCACTATTTTGTAAAATAAAACACCTTAGTTATACCTGGACAAATTTTCTTTTGTCTGCCTACCATCTTCCGAGCCACTCTGGTCAGGCTTCGTCACAGCTGCTGGGCTCTACTCTTCTCGCCAATGGGGGGGATTCAAGCTCATTGCGCCTATATTTCTAGCTCACTAATTATGCGTATGTTTTCGATACACCTCACCGGGAGTGGGCAGTAGAGCCCAGACACCCAAACTCAAACGATCCTTAATAAATAAAGATAATTTTAAATTGTTTTATTATTTTAACAGTTGTCGGTCAGAATAACATTTTTGATTAGATAGATAGATATAATGGAAAATAAACTTGAGATGAACTCGAGATGAAAATGAACTCAAGAACTTCTTAAGCTCAGAACTTCTGAATTTATTGAACTTACTGAAATAAGGCAGTATAAACATGAAAATTTACATGTATTCACATTTTAAACATTTAAACATACATTTACATTTTGAAAAACAACTACAGTAAATTAAAACTCTTGTAAAATTGTACACAACCTACTAACCAAAGCCTTTTATTGCTAATGCAAAAAAGTCTTTAACTATATCAAACTTTCAAAAACATATTTATTATTGCTGAATTTACCCCCAATTAACCAAAATCACTGCACTCTGTATCAAGGCGCAAAATAATTTTGCCAAAGCCTCAGGATTTAAAACACTTCAGGCTTGGACACTTTCTCTCTCTTTCACTCTTTTTTCAAGTCACTCTCTCTTTCTCTCTCTCTCGACCTGTTCGCAATTCTGTAAAGGCGCTAGGACACGACTTGCCTTCTAGAAGGAAAGGAATGATCCTTTCCTTTCAGAAGGCAAGTCATGTTTGTCAGGGGATGGAGGGATGAATAGGAGTGAGAAAGAGAGTTTCCTGGCTTTCCTCCTTTGTTTCCAGGCCTTCGATGTGCGACCGGTGGCTCCCCCCTCTCTCTCCTCTGTCTATTACAGCAGCACATCTTCCTCGAGCTGTTCTTCATCTCTTCTCTCCTCTCCTTCTTTTCCTTTCTCCCCTTTCCCTTGTTTTACCCCTCTCAAACTCACAGTTTCTCCTCCCTTCTCCTTTTTTTTTTACCTCTCCCTTCTTCTAATCGTCAACCCTCTTCCACTTCTCTCCTCTTGACAGGAAAAAAACAGGACCTCTTCCATTTTCGGCCTTCTCTCCTCCTCTCCCTTCCTCTCCTCTCTTTCTCTTTCCTCCTCCTCTCTTCTCTGCCCACCCATACTGCCTCCACAGGGAGCTACTTCACACAGAGAATGAATCAAAAGGGAAAAGAGAAAAAATATCCTTTCAGTGCACCAGTGCAGAAATGCACCAATGCATTTGTGCACACACACACACACACCACAATCAGGCATGCACAAGCGCATATACACACCCACAAACATGCATGAAGGCCAAAGACACGTACAAAACACACGATACCACCCACACACACACACACACACACACACACACACACACACACACACACACACACACACACACACACACACACACACACACACACACACACACACACACACACCAGAAGACTGTGTGGGAATCAAGCAAGGGGCCTCGCTCAAAATCCCTGTCTCTAGGCAACCAGCGGGGATATGCTTCAGGAACAGCATTTAAGTTGGAGAAAAAAAAAAGAAAGACACACACACACACACACACACACACACACACACACACACACACACACACACACACACACACACACACACACACACACACACACACACAGTGTCAAACTCTCTCTATCTCCATCTCTCTATATATTTGTAAACTTAATCAAAAAGGATGAGTAGAAAGACGGTATTAATGGAGGCAGAGGGCTGTATACAGAGCATGGGTACGATGACGGAATTTCATGCTTTCGTTAGCATCGGGTTAGCAATACATTCAATTGTAGTGTTGAAAACCACCTTTTACTACACAAGAAGTTCATCTCCTTGCAGTGCGTCAAAGCCTAGCTTTGGAGAGTAAAGTGTCATATATGTCATATTTTATTTGTTCAAATTTGTTTTTGTTTGGTTTGGTTTGGTTTAAAGCTTCTGTCAGGCATTTTTTTTTATCAGTATATGACCTTTTACCCAGTATATACTGTATATATAGATTAAAAAAAAGAAAAAACGACAATTCGGAAAGCAAAGGGTTGTGTTGTGTTGTGTGTGTGTGTGTGTGTGTGTGTGTGTGTGTGTGTGTGTGTGTTTGTGTGTTTAGAACTGTGCGTGTCGTGTTTGCCTAAATGTGTGTATCTAGTTCTTGTGTGTATTTGCATGATATATGTATGTGGGGGGTGCTTGTGTGTGTGTGTGTGCGTGTGTGTGTGTGTGTGTCTCTGTCTGTCACCTCTGCTGGCTCTCCATCAGCAGATTAATAAGCTTCGTAACCACGCCGACCAGAACCTAGAGACAACCATTCGGGGGCCCAGAGCATTGTGGGTAACGGACTGACTGGCCACAAGCTGGCCTTGTTTTTACTGCTTTGTTTTGTCCCACACCATAATCCAATGCGAGTGTGTGGCGTGTCCGTGTGCGCGTGCGCGTGCGTGTGCGTGTGTGTGCGCGCGTGCGCGTGCGTGTGTGTGTGTGTGTTCGAAGGTCTTCGAAGTGGGAAAAAAAATGTGAGTACAGTGATGTCATTGAAAGGGGTTACACGAGAACACCAATTAACAGTCATCACACATACACACACACACATACACACACACACATAAACCTTTCCACGACATTGACCTTTGCTTTTCACTGTTCACCACTTATTTCGCTTCCACTCTCTGATGACAGCTGCTGTAGTGTCGATGTGTTCTCCTTACATTTGTTTCACTTAATTTAGTGCTTTGAACAAAATGTGCAGGCAACAAAACAAAAAACACGATACAATCAATGAAATTTAAAAAAAAACATTGAAACAGAAATCGAGGACCTTGGTTTGTCCCTTGTGGATGAGTCAAGGCCCAGACTAAAAAGTAACTTGAAGAGAAGTCTGTTCACTCTGCCACTTTGTTGATAAGACACACCCAGGTTACTAAGTTTGTGGCTAACGTCACCAAATGTCTTTTTGTCAATTGTTGTCACAGAGAAAAATATTTTTGTTCAAGACTGGCCAGTTCAGCTGAGAGCATGCCTTCAGCATTTCAGATTATACGCCCCAAAAACGAGACTAAAGCTGTGTGGGAGCCTTTTCCCAGAGTTAAGGGTTTAGGAAGGGAGACTTTGTGGCCATGGTGCGCCAACATAGCTTGAATTTTATTGTCCATTTCAATCTCTGGCACACAGGCTACAATTATATATATATGTAACTGAGAATCTATTATAATATGGTGGATAATAGTCCTCTGGGGCGCAGGAGGAATGGCACTCTGCTCCTGGGCTGCACACGAGCCCATGCGCCGATCTCCTCTGTAAGACAAACAAAACATTAATGAAAACTCTCTGCCCGAGTCAAATTCTGATTCGAGGCTGCTTGCTGGCCACGGGAAAAGGGAACTATGCTGTCGTCCGCAGCTGGTACTTGACCACGCCCCTTTTTCCATTCCTTTTCTCAATCAGTAGTTCCCACTTCCAAGATTACGTTATGTCATTGATCTACGCTTTTATCCAAAGCAACTTACAACTTATTTATACACAGATGTAGGCACCCAGGCAAGGCTCTTCGGGAGCAGGTAGGGGGTTAAGTGTTGTGGCAGTTTCAGAGCCCTCTGTCACAGAGATACAGACAATTGGGTTGAGAAAACAGTTTATTGTAGAGAGTGAGCTAGGTGGAATAAGCCCATGAGCAGATGGACCCGTGTCATGAAAAGGGGTCCTCTCCTGAGTGAGTGTGGGGATGGGGGTTTTACTTGTTGCTCGTTAGACCAACCAATGTGCAACAGGTATGCAGTCACCCTGATGCTGGGCCCCAATTACCTAGACCCAAGACAGGTGTGGCTGCTAAAACCACATCATCCCCACACCACAAGCATCTTGCGTAAGGACCCTTGGGGGTGCTACTAGGAGGAGCTGGGGATTGAACGAACCGTCAATCTTCCCGTTACTAGACGACCCCTCAAGCCACGGCCCCACAATTGTATTCCATTGCCTCTGTTCGGGAAAACATGGACGCCTGCAGTAAATGTATGTTTGCTTATCAAGCTTGTGAATTCTACAAGCCTCTCTGCACAGGAGCTAGAACTACTCAAGGAAGAGCAGTTGGGATCAAAGTTAGACATGTCTTCAAATGAAGAGAAAACACATGCAAAGGGAACTCGGATTCCCGATCCATCTGACCCAAAATTCTGACTTGGATTTCTGACTTCCTTTGCGATGTTCCAGTTTCAACGGAAACCCAAGATGTTGTCAAGGAACTCAGGTGGAAGCTGACAGGAATGGATGCTCAAAAATCGTTTTTCAATGGGACACTTCACAGAGAAACCAAAGAATGAAGAACTCGTAGCACAAAAAAAAGCCTAATTCCTCATGAAATGATGCAGGAGGTATGCTTCAAAGCGTCATATCTTTCGAGCACTCCGGTTTCTTCCTCGAGTTCAGTTCTGGTCAAGTGTCTTCATGAAGAGCCAAAACAGGAGTCAGAACCATAGGGTCAACGACCTGTCATATGTTGTCCTCGGGGTGTTTAAGTGAAGACTTTAAGGGCGAAGAAATGTGTTGCTTTGGTCCCCGAGTGCCTTTGATCGAGTCAATAGACTCGACATTCACACCAATAACCCTCAACCCCCCTCACACAACACTTTTTCTATCCACTCTCTATCATTTCAATGTTTTCTCTAAAACTTCTCTTACTATCCACCAACTTTTCTTTCAGTCAGTCACTCTCTCCCTTTTTCCCTCTGCCCACCCAGACACACACACACACAAACACATACACACACACACCGTCCAACGCCTTTCCTGTGCCCCTCTTGCGTCCATGCAGGGGCGTGAAGTTGCAGTGACCCCTGGTGGCGTGTCACAGTCATGGCAGTACATTATATATATATTTTTTTCATGTTTTCTTGATTGATTTTCAATCAGAAGATACAGAATAAGTGGAGATTGTTAGTCGAAACACACATGGATATACAATGACGGCCTCAATAAACATAAAATGTAAACATTGCAAGTCATTTGCAAGATGCAAAACAAAAAAAGGCCCAAAAACCAAACAAACAGAATAACAAATAAAACTAATTCAGCACAAGCGTGGACAGAGAAGTTGTGTTTTGATTTCCTTTTGTCCGCCATTGCAAAAGTTCATTGTATTTAGTTAAACAAAATTAGATGAATTTGCACTTGTTACATGTGGCACAACATTGGAAAAGGACCTGTAAAGAAAATGTAATTGAATAAACAATTTCTCTTGTGAATGTCTATCTAGGTATGTATGTATGCAAATATGAAAGCAATATTTATTTATGAAGCTGAAAAAGTGTCTCAGACAACAGCACCAGGGAGTTTCTTACTCAACAAATGTGCGACAAACTGAACAGTACAGAACCGAACAAAATGGAAAATATAGTATAGAGAAATGTATGGAATAGGTCTGAGAGGTGCTGGCTTATTGGGTTTGATTTGCTGGAAACACTACGTACCAGTGCAAACTCTTTCTGAGCCCAAAATGAAATGAGCGCTTGGATTGACGTTCAAACTAAAACAAAAAAAAACCCCTAAAAAAATCCCTCTTGACTTTTAGCCTGTGTTCAATTATCCATGACTGAACGCCGCAGCCTGTGGGCCACTGTGAAAGCGACTTTGTCTGATGGAGTTCTGTCCGTCTTAATGACGCTAAAGAGGTCTTAAACAGCTTAACACAGTCTTCGGGTTTCTACCTGTGTAAGGCAATAGAGTGGGTGTAATGATGCACACAGCCTACTGTGTGTGTGTGTGTGTGTGTGTGTGTGTGTGTGCGTGTGTGTGTGTGTGTGTGTGTGTGTGTGTGTGTGTGTGTGTGTGTGCGTGGGTGCGTGCGTGCGTGCACGCAAAGGACAATTACATGAGCAAACGTATACTGTTCTCATAAGGACCGGGCGATTACCATTGGCCATTGGTCCACTAGGTTGTACAGCGCTGTAAATACAGTATGTTGTGTGTGTGACTGTGTATGTGTGTGTGTGTGTGAGAGAGACCATACTTGCTCCAACCTACTTGCACATCAAGTAATCTCTCTCTTTCTCTCTCTCTCTCTCCCTCTCTCTCTCGCTCTCTCTCTCTTCTATAAATTCTGTTCAGTCACGAGGAAACAGGACGACACTGAAGCGGAGGTTCCGAAAGGTGACATAGTGTTAGGGTATCACTCAGTCCTGGAAGCGTGTTCTATTGCAAGCGGTTTTGAAATTTGATTCAAAGGCAAATTAGCCACTTTTTAAGAGTCACTAGTACTTACATTTTTGTTACTAGTTGTAAACTATTTTAGTTTTACTAGTCAAACTGTATTCGATTCTAGTACTTACTAATAATACTATTAACTATTCCAATTGTTACGAGTACAGTAACTATTGCAAAACTATTGCGTTAGTAGTCTCTAAACACATCGTACTGGTACTCATTCATGAGTGACCAGTGCCTTTTCCCATTGTTACTGGTAACTGGTTTTACTAGCAACATTTTAAATTCAACTATCTACAAGCTGTTTTGACTAGTAATTCCTCATGTAAAAAATACATTGTAACTGGAAAAGCTGAATATTTTACTAGGAACAGCAATAAATGCACTAATCGCTGATGAATAAGTACTAGTACGCAATTAATGGTGACATTGAAAAATATACTGGTAACAATGGGAATAGATACTAGTCTAGGGCAAATATTTAATATCTGAAACACCAAGCCTGATAGGATTCAATGACAAAATTGTCTTTATCTTTTACAAAAAGTTACTACAGTGGAAACCTTCCATAGTGATCATGTCTGTCCGGGTCAAATTGATCACCATAAACTGATAATTATCATAACCGATTTTCATCCTTTCTCCTAACTTCTCATGCAGATTACCATTTTATGGTTTCATTGGCTCTGTGGAGCCTGACACAGGACACACAGGGTTTTTTTGTTTAGTTCGATAAGGAAACAGTGGACAATAAAAACTTTCTTTTTTTTTTTTTGAGAAATGGGAAACAGGGCAGCAGAGCGGAGATCGCTCCCTCTCCAAGACAAATTTACGCCACTGCTCTACACCCGGCTATTTTACAAATTATTAGTCTTAAATTCATTTTAAACTTAGAATAACTGTTGGATAGGAATTTAAGTGTTTCATGAAACGGTAAAAATTGTTAGGAAATTACCTAGCATTGGCAAGTGCCAGCATAGTGCCACCACTGCAAATGGGTTACTGCGAGGCAAAGTCATGGGAGTAAAGTAAAAAAATTATATTACCGTAGTTTAAAGAAAAATATCCATATGATGTCATGTATGAAAAGACACAAAATGAACACTGTAAGCGGACAACTTGATTACTATAAGTTAATTATTTAAACAGCATTTGTATGGGAATAATTCTGTCCCAAGCTTTTTGATATACAGTATATAAGCTGTTGATCACTGTAACCGTGATCATTATAAGCGGTTCCCACTGTTGTAAGAATTGGAATTGTTACTTGTAATGAAGAAATAAGTACTAGAATCTACTGTAATACATTTTGACAAGTAAAACTTAAATAGCAACTGTAACTGTTGGAATAGCAACTTGGGAATAAAATATAAGTACTAGTAACCTTTAAAAAGTGACTTTTAAAACATTTTAATAGTTTGTCCTATGGATTAAATGTTAAAATGGGTTGCCATAGTGTTCTGCTCTGCTCTGCCCAAGGAACCTGTCGAAAAGTTATTACAAGGAAAGCTCCCCCAAATCGCCACGAGAGGACTTTCTGTCCCATTTGTATAAAAAAATAATTCCAAAAATTGTGGGACTTGCCCGTGGGCTGTTTAGGTATTATTAAAATGTATAACCTCCATACTAATTTGAAGCCACTCCTTATGGCACTTTGTGAAGTATGTACCTATGTGTGTGTGGGTGTACTTGTAATAGCTATGATTGCACTTGAGTTTCATTCCCCTTTTCCGGGGGTCAAACCGGAAGAAGTGCTCTCAACAGCCCTAATGTGTTAAAAAAAACGTTGATTATATCAATCGATCAATCAGCCCCATCATAGAGCCATAGAGTGAGTTTGAAAGTGTGTACTTTAGAAAAGCAGCTTGTAAATAGGTTGATATGTACCAGTGTCCTCCTGGTTATTAACATTGTATTCATATTTCACAGGAAATTGGGTTCACAGGTTAGGGTTAAGAAAAAGGTTTAGATTTTTTTTTAGCTTCTGACCTTACCTTCCAGGAGAAATATTCCATATCTTATTTATAATTAGGCTCAAAAGATTTTTAAGGAAGAATATGCCCACCAACTGCCATGAATATCATGTCGAGCATACTGGAACTATACAGTAGGCCACACACAAACTTCAGTTTTCAACCATTTTCTCCGCTGTTAATGGGACAGCTTTGTCATAAGTAATATAATATGATTTCGTCACAGACCTCTTTTGTCCAAATGATTACTAGTTACATCGCAATACTTATTATTAAACAATTGGAATAGTTACTAGTCAGTAAAATATAAGTTACTCGTAACTTTTAAAAAGTGACTCCTATGGATTAAATGTTAAAATTGCTTGCCATAATAGCAAGCATTGAGACGGTCTTCAACCAATGTGATTATTTTTTTCATTCCTTTTTTCAATCTGTTTAAGTGAAATCACCATGATTTTTATTAAGGAGAGCAGCAGTGCTTTTGTCACTCTCCACTCCTAAAGAAGAAACTCGAGACATCTTCCATCCTTTCATGCTTGTTTTTTAGAATACAAGGTTTTATGCAGACTATAAGATCCTTTCAACTTATTTAGTTTGAAGTAATCCTATTAAAATATAATTTTCTCATCGCATTGGCAGATGAATTTACCTCAAGAATATTTTTTCTGAATACTTTTTCAGGGGGAAGTGTAGTGGAGCAATCCTACGCAGACAATAAAATACATTTTGTGCACTATTTTGAAATGTAATTTTCTCTTCCAGGTCATTCTTGTGCTCCGCGACAGAGGTCCCTGAGCCCCTGGTAGAAAATGTGCGCATTTTGCTGTCATCGCCCAGCTCGCTTTACAATCCTAACCAGAATTCACAGAGAGGCCTGGATGGACTCTATTCTCTCTCCTCCCTCATCCATCCAACCCCCCCGCCTTTTATTGCCCTGCTTTCTTTCTTCCTTTTTTCCTTTCTTTTTTCAGCGAGGAAAGTTGATCCCCTGTGTAGCTCAGAGATCAAGACAGGAAGGTGTTAACTACAGATAAATGTGACGGAGTATCCCTGAGATGGAACATTGGACTGGCACAATGTATGTATGGCGAGCTGGGATACTCTGAACACAAACACACACACACACACGCACACGCACACGCACACGCATACGCACACACACACGCATACGCACACACACATACACACACACCGCAAGTTTTTGCTCCACGCTAGCAAGGATTAGCTGCCTATTTACTCCAGAGCACGAGCAAGAGTGAGCACGAGCACGAGGTGAGCAGGAGACAGTAAGAGTAAATAGGAGACGCCAGATGGGAGTTGTTTTTTCCTCACACACAGTTTAGGGATATAAATGAAATCAGTCCACATGCACTCGTCGGACAACAAAGCTCTCTGAACTGGCAAAGGACAGTTTTATACCACTATTTTAACTGATTAAGGTACATAGTTGTGCTCTTTTTATCAACAGGGATTAGTAAGTGGGACAAAATTAAATTGACGTTAAATGGGATGTGGGAGCCGTTCTTTCATTAAATTTGAAACATTTTTGCCCCAAAATCATTGCCATCTTTGTGCCTCTCATTGTGGACTCCCTAGCTGTGTGAGGCAATGGAGGGTTGGAGATCAAGACACCTGACACTGTTCAAGTAAAACAATATATATATTTTGAACTGTGAGGGAGAGGGAGAGGGAGTGAGGGATAAACTAAGGCAGAATCACTTCACCACAACATGAAAGCCTGTGTGCTGGCCTCATGTAGCTGCGGTGCCTTTCGTTGTTTTGAGATCTTCTTGGGATCTTCCTTGATTCAGATTTTTCGTTGTAGTACTAATTACTCAGTACAAGGCCCAACTTCAGCCTGTAATTGAAGGGCCACTGTCCCTGGTCCTTGTTCTTTACCCTCTGTAGAGAGTCTTGGTGATACATGGGCTGTGGTGTAAAGTAGAGTGAGTATATATGCTTTGTATTTTTGTTTTGTATTTGTATTTATATTTGTATATATATAGTACTTGATTCAAAAGCAACGTGTGTTTTTGTAAATTATGTGTGTTTTGTCTTGTGTCGTATGTCATTGCTGCTGCAACACTGGAATTTCCCTTTGGGGATTAATAAAGTACCATTATCTTTATATTATCTCAACATCTGTTCACAGCGTGCATAAAACAGTGTGTTTAGAACCCTGAAGCTAACAGATCCTATGTAGCTGACATATGTCAGGCATGGCTGTAGAGATGAGAATCTTGCAGTTCTAATGAGCCCAATTTCATTCAGATATCTTGATATCAAGGGACCCTTTCAAAAATAGTCATGCTCATTTACTTTTATCAGTTTTGGAGCTATGTTACGAACCACTTACTAGTTAGCATGACATGCCACACAATTAAGGATTCATCTGGAGGTCTAGTTTCCGCTAATATCAGCTTTCCGGACGCTTAAAAACCGAGCTTGAGAGAGCTCGGTTTTGCTGCCTATTGCGGTCCCCTGGTGGCTTCGGGGCCCTATGCAAGCACTAGTCCGCGTATGTGACCCACCGCGGATTTTAGGTACATTTGGTGTCACAAGGTGTCACTTGTGCATATCAAGCAAATATTTTTAAAGCTACGGTTGTAAGCTTGTTAATGACGAGGGTGCAGCAAACTGGGTTTCTGAAATAATCACCCTCAAAGTTTCCCCAACACTTGGACCTATTCAGCCAGCTCCCAGAATGCAAATGGCTGGAGGACCAACAAAGACACATGGCTACTTGCCACATGGCCACTTGACACCCTGCTGAATGGGGCAATCTCTCCATTGTTCTTGTGTTTATAGGGAATGTTGAAAAGCGTCATCGACACACAATATCTATCTTTGTTTTTAAAAAAGCTTTTATTTAACAGTAAGAATATACATGTTTTATAAAGGTAGAATTATTTAGAGTTTAAAAATGCAGACATCACAACAAAATGTGCAGTCTGTCTATAATATAAGTCTTTGTATATCCACCTTGGTGTGTCATATAATTTATAAATGTGCGTATGCCAAATAGCCAAAATTGCCTAGGAATAGTTGACCAACCCATATTTAATTTCTGCTGTAGCCTTTTGTCAACCCTTTTCATGTAACTCTCTTCATGAAAAATAGCTTAAGTTTACATTACTTCTTAAGACCATGTACTTACCTGTTGAGCAAAGTCAAAACTGTAATGCATCTTGATGTGGTTGCACGCAGGTTGAACACGATCACCCAAGGAGAGGTTGAGGCGCTCACAGGTGTTCTTGAAGTCCTTAATCATTGCTGAAATTTTTCCATCTCATTGTCACATTCAGGTAGATATCCGTTGTTTGAAATGTTGTAAAAGTCTGGGATAACGGTGTAACGGTGTGTGTAAAAGTAATGCGATTTAAATGTTGAACTCTATCTGAACGGTTTCACATTGTGACTTCACATCACATGGAATATGGAGGAATGTTTTTCACCTGGACGGTCGCTTTAAAGGAAACGATCGATCGGCGTTCGTGCTGTTCAGCGTATTGAACTGTGTTTCCCCATGTAATATTTAACTCAACGGTTTAACATTTATCTACTATCCATAAATCAAACTCAGTTTTGAAAATACCTTGAGAGACAATAAAAAAACCACAAAGGAACATGAATCTGGTAAAATCAAATTTTCCTTCTAGAAAGGTTATTTTTATTTGGTGGCTCATGGCGATTTTAGAAATGTGCAACATAGCGGCTTTTGCTGTGGTGGGTCACATATTGCAAGAAACGACCCTGGCTGGGTTTGTCATGGAGACCTGGCAATCCCTGCCTGTTTGTCTGTCTTTTTTTCTCCACAGCATTTACTTTTACTTTTGATCCTTAAGCACCTTTAATATCATCTACTTTAAGACTTTTACTCAAGTAGTATTCTAATCAGTGATGACATATCTGTACTTTTACTCAAGTGTTTCTTTTGAGTACCTTTTCTCTAAATCATGTAATGGCAATGGTAAACATGAAGGAATTGCTATATTGGAGAGCAACATAACTCGACTTGTTACAACACAATTCACAATATATTCATGAAATACTGTATTTTGGCAGCCAACTTGACACAGCCGTCACAATCCACAATTTCATCTCCAGTAGTGAAGTTGTTTCAATGCGCGGCGTCGCGTTAACCACTTTCGTGAACTTCGTTCCACTCAGATTGATGGAGTCGGCTGATAGTGAAACTTCCTTGGTTGTGTTGACTGCCGCAGGAGCGATGTCATTATTTAAAACAACCTAGTCCACTCTGTCTCGAGTTGAGTTAAAATAAAGATGCACTACTTTCTGTTGATTCTATGGTAATTCGGAGCCCAAGGGGATCGGATAACTATCACAAGAAGTCTGTGATTTATGTGGTATGTTGCCACCTATTGCCATTAGACGTTTTAAATGCTTAAATGATAAGAAAGGCATGTCCATTCACACAGTATGTACATAAATACAGGTCTCCTCTGCACTACTGATGAAGTTACTGAGAATTGTATTGACATTCACCATACAGCATATATGCACAATCGCTCCGTGACTTGTTTATTTCTATCAACTGCTTTGATTGAAGCTCTGAAGAAAATAGACCCCACCCTGACCTCCCTTTATATCTTTCACAAGAGGAAATCACTCTTTTGATGTCTTCTGACCCTTTTTTCCTTCCTCTCTTTCCACTTGACGACATTTCTTCTGCCTGATAAACAGTTTATGCTGCCAAGGGCGTTTGCCCTCTTTTTTTCCCCTTGTCCATCCGATGAAATTACACGCACGCGAAACAATGAAGGCCACCACTATCGTCTCAGCGCAGAAAGAGATCCAAAAGCCACATCTGCTTCCCCGAATTCCCCAAGACAATAAACAATTCACTCCTCCCATTCAAACTAAATTTTTTTGGACAAAGTCCTGACAATAAAAGAGGAAATTACGAAGGGGGCCTTAGTTATTCCATAGACGCTGAGAAAAAAGTTTTTTTCTTCTTCTTCTTCTTCTTCTTCTTCTTCTTCTTCTTCCCAAGTTTTTTTGTGGCAAGCAGATTCCCTCTGAGCCCTCCATTATCTAGGGGAGGAAGTTAATTAAGGTTCCCAAGCGCAAATCAATGGGGGAATTTGCTGCCACCGACCAACTGGCCGAACTGCCTGCCGGCCTACAGAGACACCGTCGGATGGATGACGGGATGGACAGACAGAAGGAAGAAGCAGCCACGACACCACTTGAGAGGAGGAGAAGATTAGTCTAGAGAGGAAAAAAAGCTCTCATAGTATGGCTCTCCTCCTGGATTACAAGCCCCCACCACACACACACACACACACACACACACACACACACACACACACACACACACACACACACACACACACACACACACACACACCACTTATCCTGCCTCTTTCTATCTCTTTCTTTCAATCCATCCATCAACACACACACACATTGCCCCCCAAAAGAATTTGAGGAGACGCCCGCTCCGTTGCCTTCTCTCATCCATTTCCGACCGACTTCCTGTAATTCCTCACATCATTACCAACTTTGCAAAACTTAATTTTAGCAATTACACATGCAATTAATTAATAAATGTGCTGTCATTACAGCCCCTTGTGTGATCTGATCCCCATGAATGGGAGTTTGAAATAAAGTGGTCAAATCAACTGGGGGTGCGGGGGCGGGGGTAGAGGGAGAATGAGATTATTATTAAGGGATTGCAGAGTTAATCAGTTTTGGGTGGGTGGGGGTGGAGTTAGCCACTTCTCTATCAGAGGCAACAGCCTGGAGGGAGATGAGAGAAAGACAGTGAGAGAGAAAGAGAAAGAGAGAGAGAGAGAGAGAGAGAGAGAGAGAGAGAGAGAGAGATGTGAACTTGCTGAATTTGTTGTTGGTTAAGTTTAGCGATCTGGTCCCTTCTCAAGGAGCTATGGTTGCCTTCGCAACCTAGATGTTCCCTATTGCAGGGAATGCGATCTATTACTCATGGGACCGGAACCATCACGCGGCAGTATAGTGATTACCCAAGGGAGATATCCACATAGTAATTAACCCCCCCAGGTGTCCCAGACATGCCAGCGGACATGTGAGGAAAATACTTGTGGGATACTTTCTGTAGCCCCTGCATACTCAAATCTGTGCGCCAAAAAAAAGATGTGGGAGCACAGACCTAGTAACGTCCAACATAAAAATGCACAAATGTGTGTTGGGAGCTCCAAGAAGCTGCCCGACATATATCCTCCACTGATGCCCCTCTGAAGAGGGCCCAAGAGGAGGACACTCCCCTGGTGGAGTGCGCACGCAGGCCCTATGGGGCCTCCAATGACAGTCTCCTGTAAGCCAGGTCTATAGCCTTTACTAGCCAGTCGCGCCTTGGATAAAGGCCTACACCTTGCCTGTGCACCGAAGCACACAAACAACTGGTGCCCGTGCCTAAAACCCTTAGTGTGGTCCACACAACACTGCAGAGCCCGAACCGGGCACAAAGCGTTCAGCCTCTCATGCTCCGCCGACTCTGAAGGCAGTGAGGAGAAAGAGCTGACTCAATGACCTGACGCCGAAACGGGGTGGTAATGACCTTCGGAGTGAAGGATGCGCTATGAACTTACAGTATGTCTTTAGGGAAACAGTCTTGTTGTCTGTGGTGTGCAGGGGCTCAAATGGAGGCCATGACAGGGCCTGTAAGACTCGACAATTGCTTGGTTCGTATGAATAAGTAATGAGGGTTAAAGGAACACAGCTATGGGGGTTAAGAGGGGAGCAGAAGATGGGATTTAAAAGAACAGATGAACAAGAGAAAGACCTGACAGAGTACAGAGGAGGTCATTTGTAATTGCAACCGTGCACTGTGGTCCCAGAGAGGTTTCTGCGTGTGCGTATTGATTCACTTTGCGCTCACTCTTGCTCATGCTCTGGGGTTAAGGGGCTTGATGAAAACCGGGAACTCTGCATTTGGTTTTGCCTCACCTCACTTGGACCCTACCAGCGCTGACCTCTCCAGCCCTCTCAAACAATGAATGAATGAATGAAGAACAATGAATCAGAAATCTTAACCAATGTTATCTGTACTTACTGAAGGCTTCACAAAGACTGCAACGTAAAGTCGGTTCGACTGCTAATGACAAATATTTTTTGTAAGTCACTTTTGACAAGAGTGTCCACAAAATGACGTGAAGAAGAACACATGTAATGTGACGTCACGGGTAGAATTACTGCTTGGTGGGTCGTTGTGGTTCTCTCCATGGCAAAATGAATGGATTGATGCGAATATGATGTCCAATCATATTATGAAGGTTTGCTTGGACATTTAAGGTGGCCATTCACTTAGCTAGACTTCTTACTTCCTTGTGGAGATCTTGATCATTCCATTGAAGCTCTGAGAAGATTTGATTTGGTTTTAAGCCGACTACTTCTTCAGCTAGATTAAGGCTTTTTTATGCTTCGTATCTGTCTGCTATTGTTAAGAGTCCTGTTTTCAATGCTATCACACATGTTGTCACACTTGGAGTTTTTGGAGTGAGACAAGAGAAGGGAAAGTCACAGAATCAATTCACTGAAATAATGTCCAAACGCGCATTTAACTAGTTTCTCGCATTCGTTCACACTGTGGGAAGACACATATGCAGGTAATGCATGATGTTGGGCTGTTAGCTGTGGTTGTGCAGTTGCTAATTGTAGAAGAAAGAAAATTTGCAAATTTGTACATTTGACATAATTTTGCCCCACCAAATGTATTGTCCTAAGCTCCAGAGGTCAACTCTAAACAATTTGTTTATCATGCCTCTGTATATTTATAAGGGCAGTCCTCATAATGCACCATTGTGTGCGTGTGTGTGTGTGTGTGTGTGTGTGTGTGTGTGTGTGTGTGCGCTTGCGTGCGTGCGTGCGTGCGTGCGTGCGTGCGTGCGTGCGTGTGTGTGTGTGCGTGCATATTTGCTAGTTTGTATGAATTCAGCCTGACATGGGCCCTTGTCAAAACATCAACATCAACTTCATTATTTATTTATTTATTTGATTTTTTTTTTTTTTTTTTTTTTTAAGAAGGGGGAAAAAGGTGGGGGTAATTTCTACAAATTAAAACTCTTAAATGACAGTCAATCAGGCTTGTAATTCCGTCTGGTATAATTAGAGCCTGGTTAAAACTAATTACAGCCGAGAAACCTAACTCTCCTCTCGCTCCCGCTACTCCTGCTGCCATCGGAGCGGCCCTCATCACCCGGATCAGGTGACAGCTATCAAACTCGTTAGGTCGCTCCGCACAGCTAGGTACGCGCGCACGCGCACACACACACACACACACAACCAAACACACACACACACACACTCATGTATGCATACACACTCATGGATGCATACACACATGGTGTAGCTGAGTGAGCAGCTGAAGAGAGATGAAGAGGGAAATAAGGGAGGAGGAGGAGGAGGGAGAAACGGAAAAAACACACAGTAGCAGCTCATCAAGCACAAGTGGTGACAACAACCGGTTGTGTTCTTAATCAGCACAGAGAGATAGAGATAGAGAGAGAGAGAGATAGAGAGAGGGCACGCAAGAGAGAGAGAGAATGATAAAAGTGAGAAGGGAATGACAGAGATGGGAGGCTATGGTTGAATATGGCCGATTGAAGAGAGAGACAGAAAGACAGTATGGATGGGGCGTGGCAGAGAGAGAGGGAGTGAGAAATAAGCATATACGTAGAGTGAAATGTAAACTTATTCACATGCATCATATTACTCTTGCTTGATTACAGCAAGGATTGGCAAATCTGTAAAAAAATAAAACTGTTTCTGATTACAGTACGACCCGCTTACAACTCTATGCACTGAGTTCCATCTCGACACATCCAGAGACTAATTAGTTATGGGTGTAATTAACTTGCAAAACGGTTTTTCCTTAAATTAAAGTGGCACTACACCATCACACAGAGAGTTGGGGAAAAAGAAAATCCACTGCAAAATCGTTATCGTACAACAAACTATAGCCAAGTAAGTAAGTAAGTACTTCAGTACTGTAGAGAATATGGTTAGTGGTTAGCAGTTTACACACAATGAGCCTGTGCTAGGTCCACATCCTTGCCCTCTGTGGGTTAAAGGTTTTAGAAGTGTAGCTTTAAAATGCTTCTGAAATAACCACCCGCAAACCTATTAAGAGCTGTAGAGTAAACGTTAAAAATGAAAACGAATTAAAGAAAAATCATACTCTACATACCTGTACTCTATATGCAAATACCTGCTTAAATACAGGCTTGTGAGGTCAAAATGTAAGAGTTGATGAGGGAATCCTAGATGACATCCCAGATGCACGTCAAATCCCTGTTCCAGAAAATGACATATTTTCTATCTGTTGTCTGTCCAGAAGAGAGAGACAAGGGTGTCTACTCTACCTCCCTCTACTCTACCTCCTTCTACTCTGCTCTACCTCCCTATACTCTACTTCCCTCTACTCTGCTCTTCCTCTACCTCCCACTACTCTACCTCCTCTACTCCTCTACTCTTCATCTACTCTTAATTTGTCCATGTGAAGATGGAAAAAAATGTGACATTTTGTCCGATATTTGACAATTATCTGTTTACTTTCATAGGTATCAATATGTGGCATCCATTCATGACATACAAACCCATTCACATGATAGGACAACAAAGTCATACCTCTAAAACTAATGTTGAGCTTTGACATTCCACAGGTCATCCCAAGGTTGCATCCCAGTGGTTCTTGATGCTTCTGACCTTGATTGACGTCATATCTCTGGTATATATTGTAATATCCCATGAAGCCCTCGTCTCTCATGTAGGGAATTTCTTGATTGTGTAGTTTCATGGAAATCCAGGACTTCCAGAAGGTGCATAGTTGGAATAAACGGCCCTTCACATAGTGCCCGCTGCACTCTAAATTACACTGTTGTGTATTGGTTGCGCCGCGCAGAATCTGCTGCAAGCCCCTGTCATGGAAACCAAGCGGGCATACAAGTGGGTGTGAATAAATAATATTTATTTACATCCACTTGTATATATTACCTACAAGATCATGACTATTACCTGTCATTAAAATAAGACATGATTATCTGAAGACATATGTTTTATTATATATAAATATAATTCATATTATTTTTAATCTAGCCACTGGGGATGCACAAGCCAGTGTATCATCAGTGCCGATCCCAAGCTCGGATGAATAGAGAGGGTTACATCAGGAAGGGCATCCGGCGTAAAAACCATGGCAAATCAAACATGGGGACAACAAATCTGGTTTCCATACCGGATCGGTTGAGGCCCGGGTTAACTGTCGGCCGAAGAGTGATACTGTCGGCCGAAGAAAGGAGGAGGAAGAGAGTGAAAGAAGAGTCAAAGATAAAGTGGTGGAAGTTATGTGTGGGAATGAACAGTTTCCAGATGGCCTTGCGCCCGTGGTCCAGGTTCTGTGCTGGCGGCTGCGTCTTGTGCCTGCGCCCGGGGGTTGGTTGTACGTGTGCACCCCTGGGGCAAAGGGCCTCCTCGTGCTCCCTGGGACATGGTCATGCTCCTCGGGCTGGGCGCAGGAGTTGCTCCACGGCCCTCTGGCTTCTCTGGGGGCCCGGGGGTCTGCCGTGGCCGCAGGGCGGGGTACCTGGGGATCACCTGCAGCCTTGCACTGCTTGGAGGCGCCGCAACATAATACCGACCTTCTACACCGGTACCAATGGGGATAAGTCATGTACACTCACCGGTGGACATCTTACACACACACACACACCCCCGCACACACGCACGCACACACGCACGCACACATGCACACACGCACACCTGCTTGGAATGCCCAGCAACCTGGGGTGCTTTCCTTTCGTTTACTCCCTCATTTACTGCCATAACTTTGACAGAAAGAGGCCACAGGACCAGTTTTGATCAGTTTTTCAACACATTTTGTCATCCATTGTTCATGTTTTTGTGTAAATGTTGTTTGTTTCTATGTTTATTTGTCTCACCATGTCGATTCTCCCCCTCTTGGAGTAGTGATCAGTTGTTTATAGACCCAAACATGATAAATAGTTCTCCAAAGAGGGGGGTTGGTGGTGGCTCTCCATAACCAAAAACTGTGCTCTTGTCATTCTACAGGGCATCCACAGGACAGAGTTATTGCAGCAGTTCTTGATGATTTAAGAATTAATAAAGAGTTGCATTGCAGGTTGAGAAGTTGAACTCCTCTTGCAGACTAACTCTGTCCTGGATGCAAATGGCATACAAATACTCTGTGTTGTATGCCCAGCATGGTGACAGCACAGGTTAAAAAAAATAAAATAAAAATAAATAAAGATAAGAGGTTGACGAAGAAGAAATGGGATAGTCAGAGAGATGAAGAAAGTAGACAGGAGTACAAGCTGATGCAGTGCAAGGCAAAGAGAGAAGTGGCAAAGGAAAAGGAAAAGGCATACGGCGAGTTGTATGAGAGGTTGGACAGTAAGGATGGAGAAAAGGACTTCTGGCGATTGGCAAGACAAAGGGACCAAGCTGGGAAGGATGTACAGCAGGTAAGGGAGATTAAGGATAATGATGGGAATGTGCTGACTAGTGAGGAGAGTGTGTTGAGAAGGTGAACGGAGTACTTTGAGGAGTTGATGAATGAAGAGCGGATGATGTGGGAATAGTGGATCAAGAAGTGCAGCAAATTAGCAAGGATGAGTGAGAACAGCATTAAAGAAGAAAAAGAGTGGAAAGGCAGTTGGCCCAGAGGACATGCCTGGGGAAGCATGGAAATGTTTCGGTGAGATGGTATTGGCGTTCCTAACGAGACTGTTTAACACCATCCTGAAAAGGGAGAGGATGCCGGAGGAGTGGAGAAAAAGTGTACTGGTACCCATTTTCAAGAATAAGGGAGACCTACAAAGCTGTAGTAACTACATGGGAATAAAGTTGAACAGCCACAGCATGAAGCTATGCGAAAGGGTAGTGGAGGCTAGGTTAAGAGGAGAGGTGGGGATCAGCCAGCAGCAGTATGGTTTCATGCCAGGAAAGAGTACTGCAGATGCAATATTTGCTTTCAGAATGCTGATGGAAAAGTACAGGGAAGGCGGATGAGTTCAAGTACTTGGGGTCGACCAACCAAAGCAGTGGAGAGTGCGGGACAGAGGTGAAGAAGAGAGTACAGGCGGAGTGGGTGGAGAAGAGTGTCCGGAGTGATCTGTGACAAAAGGGTTCCAGCAAGAGTGAAGGGGAAGGTCTACCGGACGGGAGTGAGCCCAGCTATGTTGTACGGTTTAGAGGCGGTGACACTGACAAAGAGGCAGGTGGCTGAACTGGAGGTGGCAGAGTTCAGGATGCTGACATTTTCATTGGGAGTGACAAGGATGGACAGGATTAAGAATGAGTACATTAGAGGGACAGCTCAGGTTGGACAGTTTGGTGAAAAAGTGAGAGAGGCAAGATTGAGATGGTTTGGACACGTGCGTAGGAGAGATGAGAGTTCGATTGGGAGAAGGATGCTGAGGATGGAGCTCCCAGGCAAGAGGAAAAGAGGAAGTCCAAGGAGAAGGTTTATGGATGTGGTGAGGGAGCACATGCAGGCGGTTGGTGTAAGGGAGGGAGATGCACAGAACAGAAGGTATTGGAAGCAGATGAAGAAGAAGAAGAGGAAGATAATTCATGAAATTTTTCATACAGGCCAGCTGAACTTAAAATAATAATACCATAAACAATATTCCTGTTTTAGAAGAAATGCAGTAAAGCAGTCCCAAAAGGGTGCATGCATGCTGAGCGGAGGGCACACCGCGTCCTATGTGAAGGGCCCAGATCTGCACCTCCGCTCCACCAAGCGGCGAGCACAGCACACACCGCATCCTATGTGAAAGCCCCTTACTACAGTGCCATGCTAAAAAAAACCTGGCAAGAACGTCACAAAACATACCCCTGAAACCGCACTGCAGAGGTAGAGGGTCTGGGGGGGGGGTTCTGCAGGGCGGTTACTAATTTCCACGGCAACGGTGGTCTCGTTTTTCGCCACCGGCCTATTCCCAACCTGTCGCCAAATGAGCCAGTGCAGAGCACCATCTGAGCATCAAAGACGAACCGCCACAGTGTCGCCACAGGCCAGGGCCACTAATGTCAGGAAACCCAATACTGCAATAAGGGGCAGTACACTTCAAGTGACACTTCAAGCCTCAGCAGACAGACAGAGAGACAGGAAAACTGATGGAGAGGCAGAAAGACAGACCGAGAGACGGACAGACAAACAAAGGGACAGAAAGAAAGAGAGAGACAGAGTGAAAGACTGATGGAGAGACAGAAAGACAGAGTTTCCTTCCTAATTCATTTTTAATTTGTATCTTTAACTTTCTGTCTTGCAAACTCTTGTGGTTGATGGTCAAAAGTATTTTAATGAAGACACGAGAGGAGAAAGAAAAGATGAATGGGAAGAAAATCGTGTGAGGGATTGAGACAAAGTAATTGTGTTCCTCAACACGAGTGTGCAAACATCTACATGCAAAAAAAAAACAGATCTCACACAATTTGCTAACTTCATGTATTTCTTTGAGTGAAATGGATACATTTAGACGCTCTCAACTTGGAAACAAGACATTTTAAGACATTTTTCGATATTCAGTGTTCTGTTTAAACTATAAAGTGCCACCCACGTTGTAATAAAAATGGGAAAATTGAAGTCCTTTTATGGCCGCACGGGTGGCACAGAGGTAACTCAGGGTCACGTTTCTACATTCAGGAAATCTCACACTGGATATCAGATAAATACACGACTACTTCTTAATAAAACAATAAATGTTTATTTCTAATTACATAAGCCATGCATTTAAAATGCCTTTTTTTATGAAAATGAGAAACAAATTTTATGTATTTCAGCATGGGGATTTAGGAACATAGTGAGTGTACATAAACTTGGCCAATTATTAACTGTTAACTAGGTGTGGCTGTGTGTGTTCTGGATATGTTTAATTAAGGGTAGCACTGTGGCATTGTTCTTTTCTACCAGCCTGTTTCCGAAATCATTTCTTTGTAATATGTTTTATTTTATTTTTTCTTGTTATGTAAAAGCCCTTTTTTTGACAACAATATTGTGTCTAAAGACCAATTATGCTCCAGGCACAAGATCCCGCTCATCTAAATGATCAAATTACAACATAAATTTATTTCAAATCAAGGTTCATTTGCCTCCGCTATGTTCATGTCTGACTGATCAGAGAAAAGTTTGCTCACCTCACATAAAACATGGGCGATCACTTTCGTGTCTCACATCTTGTCCTTCATGACAAAAAAGATAAAACTATAACTATACAATTTTTTTAAAGGATGCCACCTCTTACTGGCGGTAGGTTTCTGGCTTACAAGACAAGGATACAACATCTTTGAATGAGGCCGTCATTAATATTTAGATTCCTGCTTTATATTCACATTTAGATGCACAGCTGGACCAAAACAACAATGTTGTTCCAAAAGGGCACAGTTATGTCAGTAAAAATATATTAAACTTAAACTCTTTCTGTCGTTTCCGCTTCCCCAATGAGTGTGTGTGTGTGTGTGTGTGTGTGTGTGTGTGTGTGTGTGTGTGTGTGTGTGTGCGTGTCTGTGTGTGTGTGTCTGTCTGTCTGGTTATCAGTGCATAAGTAGTGTGTCAGTCTGTGTGTTTCTGTTTATTCTGTGTCAGTCTATGTGTGTTTGTGTGTGTCTTTGTGTGTGTGTGTGTGTGTGTGTGTGTGTGTGCGTGTGCGTGTGTGTGTGTCTGTCCAGCCCTGCAGCTCTCACCAGGGTTGGATTTCAGGCTGAAACGACGTCCTGTAAGACGAGTCACGGCTAGGCAGCCCAGCCGAGGCTCCAGGGAGCCAAGTGGGGGCGACTGGCGAGGTTTCATCCCAGGGACACCGTTACATTATGGGGTGAGGAGTGGCTCGGGTGCGCCCCTGGGCGGGATGGATGGACGGATGGATGAATGGACGGGCAGACGGATGAGTGTATCCACTGACTGATGATGTTTCCCTCGAGGCGAAAAGACACAGATCATAGGAGAAAGAAAGGGGGGCGGGTGTGAGAGGGCAGGCGGGGGTGGAAGGGGGGGTGCTGATCTTTCTGGCTGTCAAATAATGTATAGTTAACTAATGTTGAACGTAACACAGGTAAGAGATACACTCACAGCCAGACACACATACTCAATTTATGTAGCATGACCTTATAGATGCTGAACAAACTCCATGGTTTTCTGTGAAGTTGCTTCACACCCAGTTCACAGACAATACACACAAATACATACAACACGCAATGGACGGGCTAGTTCACTTTTAACATTGTTGTGGGGATCGTAGGCGGACAGCCGTATATACTGTATGAATTTAAATGCACGGGAAATATCCGCACATGCTCACATGCATGAACAGAATTGCGCCACCCAGTTCTCTAAACCGACAGATCGCGTTGCTATGGATACCAAAGAACAATCAACTGGCGGTGTGCCCTAAAATCCCCGCAGAAATCAGAACAGCAGCTATGGACTTCATTTGGATTAGCTCCATTACAAATAGCAATTAATGTGACTTATTCTCACAGTGTTACATACCCAACCCCCCCACCACACACACACACACACACACACACACACACACACACACACACACACACACACACACACACACACACACACATACACACTTAACACATATCATTTTACACTCTCTCCCTCTCCAACACACAGACACACACACACACACACAGACACACACACACACACACAGTTTTTTCTGTCTTCTTCTACTCTATCCATCTTTTTATAGTTCCGATAAGTAGCTAAAAAAAAGAAGAAAAAAAATGCATCGCCTTTCAATTACTAAATATAGTCTCGCCTTCATCATTAAGTAGGCTATTTCATTAGGATGAACGAGAGAAAAGTACATTTTTTGGTCAGTGTAATCCGACTTGTCAAATTACAGCGAGATCAAAGAAATACTGTGCAGACATAGACAGAGAGCAAATATAGTTTCTGTAATTGGCAGATCAGTTCTAAGAAACAGCGTTTAACCAATGCTTAATCGTTAAGTCGTTGTTTCTTCTTCTTGTTTTTTTTTTGGTTGGTTGGCTGGTTATAGTCGATCGTTAAATGTATCGAGCTTGAACCAAATTTTGGTTCAAGCTTTGAGTATTTAAAATGTACTCTACATGAAGCTTCTACATCGCTTAACGTCCCTGTTGAGTTTGGATTTGAGGATGCATTTGGTTTGAAAATTGTAATCCCTTGAAAAACTCAGTGAAAATCCAAGAGTAGCGCAGACTCGCCTTAGGCCAGTGTGTGTGTGTGTGTGTGGCTGCGATTCTGCAGCTCTTTGAAGCAGTCTCAGATATCAATGGTAGGCAGGTAGCCAGGTAGAACTTCAGCCTATAGCCAACAGTACCAGCCGTTGGTGGGTGTGTGTGTGTGTGTGTGTGTGTGTGTGTGTGTGTGTGTGTGTGTGTGTGTGTGTGTGTGTGTGTGTGTGTGTGTGTGTGTGTGTGTGTGTGTGTGTCATCATACTCGACATCCTTCTTCGATCATTTTTTTTACCTGATTGGGAAGCCCACTGCCAACAGAGTTTGAGTCAACAGAGTGCTTACAGTACGTTAATTTAAATCAAAACCAAAATGTTTCAGAGTCAAAGATAAGGTCCCGCAGAAAGACTTGACTTTGACAAGATTACACTGCCAGCAAGCGGGAGGAGTTTGTCCCAGTAAGATCTGGTCGTCTTCAACGTTAAGAAATTCCTTTTTAAGGACCTCTGGAAACTCATAATCATCTCACAGCGGTTCGCATCAGTCAATTTTGTATGTCTCAACAACATTTTAATAAACTCTGAGAAATGATGTTTGTCAAACGATTCCAGATATCCAACCTCTTGGTAAAAAAAATTAGCGATGGTAATTTTTTTAATACAATAAAATACTTTTTTTCATTCTTCTCTGACTTCTTTTGCCATTTTCAACCCATGCCTTATTAAAATATTGGTTCCCATCATTTAAAATTGTTAATTGCACAACCTCGCTAATGTTTACTGTCAAGAAACTTACCACTGTGCAGCTGCTCACTGTTCAGTCCATGTGGCAGACAGTCTTCATGAGTAATACTTCATCAGGGTTTGATTGACTCTGCAAAGCTGCTCTTTTGGCTACATCTGATTTCAAGATTTCAAGATTTCAAGAGGTTTATTTGTCACATACATATTCATACGTTTGTACGTATATGCAAGGAAATGTCTTTGCAACGCAACCGGAGATTATTCACACTAAGTTCTAAACCGAAACATAATAGCTAACCTAATTTCTACCTAGCTAAATGACTGATACTAACTGATTCCTAAAATGTAATGCAGTTAGTGAATAGAATAATATAAGATAAAATAAAATGAAATAAGACTCAAAAAGGTAATACAGAGTGGGGGTACAAAATAGAAGTAAAGGGAATATAGTTATGTACGTATATGAGATGTGTGTGGAGGTATACAGTACAGTATACAACAGTACGGCACAGCAATACTGTAACACCAAACAGAACAGCAATACAGCGCAATATGCAGTAACCCAGAACAGTGATACAGTATGCAGTACAGTATGCAACATAAGTACAGTTAGGCAGTGGGGCCTATGTGAGTGTCTCAGTGAGGATCCCTGGTGAATTCAGCATTGATAGTCCTTATGGCTTGCGGGAAGAAACTCTGTCTCAGTCTCTCTGTCCTCGCTGTGTGGCTGCTAAGGTGCTTGCCTGACCGCAGCAGGTGGAACAGTCCGTTTTTGGGGTGGTGAGGATCCTTCATGATCCTGTGGGCTCTGCTATTACACCTCCTGGTGTATAAGTCCTGCAGGGGAGGGGAGGGTAGTTCCACTGGTACGGTCGGCTGAACGCGCCACGCTCTAAAAGGCCCGTCTGTCCTGATGTCGTGTGTGGATGGGGTGGTTTAAGCAGCCACATCTCATGTTCATTGCTAATTCCACCTAGCCTTCTCTCTCCAATAAACTGGTGTTAACAGCTCCCCGTCATCTGTATCTCTGTGCCGGAGGGCCCTGAAAACTCCACTTGGCTGGCGTGTGATGGCAAAACAGCTACACTGGCACCTGAACAGGGACTTCCTCGCCCCAGCACCAACCCTCTCCCGACTGGCAGCAGGAGCAGCACCTAGGGGGCCCGGCGGAGGACTGGGGGGAGAAGCGCCACCACAGGTAACAGCTGGCAGCAAGCTTCTCCGCCCAGCAGGCATCGCCGGGACCATCCAGCAGCCTAGCAGCCAGGCCACCCCTCCAAGCAATACCTGCGACAGCCAAGACCGGCCAGGCCTTCACCAGCCAACACAGCAGCGCGAGGTCCCACGCTCCAGAAGAGAGGAGGAGAGTTTGCATCGCCGCTCTGGGGGAAGGAAGCCGGTCGAACAGTTCATTTTTTTTGGACACTTGTTTGTATGAGGTATGGGAACCCTGTTTGAGAGTCCGGTGTTTTTATTATTTAAGGTATAGTAACCCTGTGTCAGAGTCTAGTTCAAAGACTTTTTGTTTTCATTTTTGTTTTCTGCTTGGTGATGGGGGGAGGGAATAAGCTTTGGCCAGGAATTCTTCCTGGCCTCAGTTTGGTGTTGGGGGTATCTGGTGTGCGAATGGGGTGGTTTGAGCAGCCGCACCCAATGCTCATTTGTTGGGCTAACGAGCAGTAGGTTTAAAACCACATCCACACAAACACTTGGGATAGGAGCCCGTGTCATGACATGTTCAATCTGCTCCTGGCTAATTCCACCTAGCCATCTCTCTATAAATTAACTGCTGTGAACAACTTCCCGTCGTCTGTGTCTCTATGCCAGAGGGCCCTGAAAACATCACTTGGGTGGTGGTGGTGCTGGCAAAATTGCCAGACCTGACTAGTACAGTTCCCAAACCAGGCAGTGATGTTGCCTGTCAGGATGTACTCCACTGCTCCAGAGTAGAAGGACTTGAGGATCTTGACCGAGACCCCAAATTTCTTCAGCTGCCTGAGGTGGCAGGGACGATGCCTCGCCTTTCTCACCAGAGTGTCTGTGTGTATAGTCTATGTTAAATCCTCCATAATGTGGACTCCTAGGTACTTAAAGCTGCACACCCTGTCAACAGAAGCCCCGTTAATCAACAACGGCTTGTGCCTTGGTTGTAATCCCCTCCTAGTTCATAATCAGCTCCTTAGTTTTGTTGACGTTCAGGAGGAGGCTGTTGTCCTGGCACCAGAGTGACAGGTCAGCCACCTCCTCGCGGTAGGCCTTCTCATCGTCGTCGTTGATCAGGCCCATCACCACGGTGTCGTCAGCAAACTTGATGATGGTGTTGGAGATGGACCTGGCCACACAGTCATGTGTGTACAGGGAGTACAGTAGGGGGCTGAGGATGCAGCCCTGGGAGGATCCTTTGTTCAGGGTGAGGGAGCTGGACCTGTTCCTCCCCACCCTAACCACCCGGGGCCTGGCTGTGACAAAGTCAAGGATCCAGGCACACAGTGGAGTGTTCAGTCCTAGCTGCTGCAGCTCAACGGCCAGTCTGGTGGGGACTATGGTATTGAAAGCTGAACTATAGTCGATGAACAGCAATCTCACATAGCCCCCCTTCCGGCCATCCAGGTGTGTGAGCATGATGTGCAGTAGACCGGGGAGACCGTGTCGTCTGTGGATCATTTTGGCGGGTACGCAAACTGCAGCGGGTCCAAGGTGTACGGATGATGGGGGACCTCTTGAAGCAGGATGGGACCATTTACATGACCAGGGAGGCGTTGAATATCCTAGTGAACACTGTGGCTAACTGATTAGGTCTTCAGTACTCACCCAGATATGTCATCTGGGCCCACAGCTTTCCTGGTGTTCAGGGTTAGGGTTAGAGTTAGGGTTAGGGTTAGAGCCCACCTGACATCATGCTCGGACACTGAGAGTGCACTGCTCTTCCCCAGTGGTGTAACTCCAATTAGCTGCCGAGCTAGCGGTGTTGTTGCCAGACTCAAACCACGCAAAAAACGAGTTCAGTTTGTTCACTAGGGAGGCGTCCACATTCGTGACTGGGGAGGAGCTGCTGTTGTAGTTTGTAATTGTCCGCAGCCCCTGCCACAAGCGTCTGGTGTCCTGTTGCTCCATCTGTCACTCCACTCTGTCCCTGTACATATCTGTCTATCTGTACTAATGTAAGAGACTAGAAACAGGAAGTTGCAGTGCTTTCTCCTTGCAGCCTACAGTAAAAATATATAGATGCAACAAAATGTGTAACTACAATGTCTTTTTCCATTTTTTAAGGCTTGAACATTTTCCTCATTGGAATTAATTTTAGCAGAATGAGAAATTGCGGCAGCAGGGAAATCAGGAAACTTTTGAGTTTTTTTTATGTTTTATTGGAAAAAGTGGTTTTCATATAAAAATATCATCAAATTTGAACAAGACATTTTTGACCGTATAAAGAAGGCTGGCTCTGAATGACAATGCACAAGGCACATTTTCTACTTTACATTTAACTCCCACTTTTAAGCTTTACCTTTCACTCATGATCTCCGCCTTCTTCTACTTCCCCTCCCTCTCCTTACCTGTCCCATTAGCCCAACTCTATTCACCTGCGCATACAGCTGTTCCTGATCTGTAATCTAACCACTATATAAGCCTCTCTCACCAGTCACCCATTTCCAGATTGTCTTCGATGCTTGCACCAGACTCTCCAGCGTTCTCCGGACTGATTCCCTGCTACCGACTCTACCTCGCTCCCACCACGTATCCTGCCTGCCACTCCGCCTGTCTTCTGTCTGCACTCCTCGTTATCGAACCTGCCTGTCCCCGACGACGTATCCTGCCTGCTCCCTGCCGGTCTTCCGTCCGCTCTACAAATAAAAGACATTACCAAATATCCCTGCCTGTCTTTGTGCTGCAACTGGGTCCTAACCACACCCGTTAAATTCACTAAGTTAAATTATATTTTATTCTATTTATTTCTATTATTATTATTTCAAATTTTCAATTTATTTAGTTATTTTATATGTATATGGACACACACATATGTGTGTCTGTATATATGTGTGCTTGTGAATATATGTGTATATATACAGTATATGTATGTGTGTGTGTATGTGTATATATATATATATATATATATATATATATATATGTGTATATATATATATATATATATATATATATATATGTGTATATATATGTGTATGTATAATATAGTAATTGATTAAAAAAACATGTGTTTTTGTAAATGATGTGTGTTTTGCCATGTATGTCATGGCTGCTGCAACACTGGAATTTCCCTTTGGGGATTAATACTAATAATAATCTTTATCTTAAAAATAATTATGTTGATTGCAGTGTCGTTTTTAATAATGAATAAATAGCTTAGTACTTTTTCACTTCAGTTAGACATTTATTCGATTTGACAGAGGAGCGATGTCATTTTCAAGTAGTACAACATCAGCAGGCATTTTTCAACCGAGCCGGTATGGTAAGAACCTTTTGCCACATGGAGCAAAAAAAGAAGGCCCCAATCCTTGCGAGGAAGAGTGCTTAACCACCATAAATTCATTCAGTTATTGGATATCACATGTAAAATGCACACCTGTTAAGTCTGGGTAAAGTGTTGCGCTGGATGTGGGAATTGAAAACGGAAATTGAGGACTTTTTGGAGAGCGTGGGTGTGTTTTTGTTTTGCCTCCCACGCGCCACCCAAGTGGCGTTTCAGGGACATCTGGCACAGAGACAGACAATGGGGACAGTTGTAGACATCAGTTTATTGTAGGGAGTGGGCTAGTTGGAATAAGCTCAGGAGCAGATAGAGATGTGTCCTGACAAGGGCTCCACTCCTGAGTGTGTGTGGGGATGGGGGTTTTACCTGGTGCTCATTAGACCAACCAACAAGCAACAGGTATGCAGCTACTCTGATCCTGGGTCCCCAATTACCTAGACCCAGGTCAGGTGTTGCTGCTCAAACCACACTATCCCCACACCACAGTGGGTAAGACTGATGATTTCCCCAAGCTGAAGGATGAGAGCTGGCAGTGAGATGTTTGCATTTGGCATTTGGGGTGGACATTCTCATTCATATGAATGACTTTAATGTAAAGGAAAGTTGTAAATTAATTGTACACTAAAGAGCAACTATCAGGTGATATTTTTTTTGGAGAAGATGGTTCAAAAAATTAAATATATATATATTTTTTGTGGCAGAAAGGCAAACATATGGAAAAATATAGGCGTTTTATGTTAAACATTTTTTACATCTGGCCGGTAAGATCACAGATATGAGTTGTCGTCTTACTCTGCCACAGCACAGTAGCAGGGTGGTAGTCAGTCGGCAGGTCAGTCAGTTTTTCTTACCTAGCTAGATAGGATGGACTTATATCAGTTGCACAAACTCTACCTTTAACACTATAAATAAAAACAAAATAAATAACACGGCTAAAGCTATGGGTTGCCACCTGAGAAGCAAAGTGGAGGGGCAGGTATTGATGGCTCTGCGGAGCTTGAAAGAGTGACAAGTACAGAAGTGCAGGATTTATTATTCAGAAGTAACAGTATTCACACAATTTTTTTTTGTTTTTACTAAATACAGTCCCATACCAACAACGGCCACACTAAAGAGAACAACGGGGAGACGTGCGTGACAAGGGAAAAAAAATAATATATATAAAATTAAAACACAACTTCTCTTTTTCTGAAGGACAGCGTCAGCGTTAGTTATGTTTATGTTTTTCATTGCATCCAAGTAGGAAACGAACAGAAATAAATCAAGATAAAAACACACTGTCTTTTTCTAGAAGTGTCAGGATCCTGCCCTGCTCACGCTTATTATCTGTCTCTCTCTGTCTCCCTCTATCTCTCTCTGGCTCCCTCTGTCGGCTCGAGGTCCCTCTGTCCCTCTCTGGCTCCCTCTGTCTGTCTCTGGTTTCACACATTCCTGCCACTGCACACCTGCTTTGCCACTTTGTCGCTGTCAGATCGTTGTGTCTTTGCGTCTATTGAATTCTCAGTCCTGTCTAGGACCCTGATTCCCTGCCTTTTCCTGGACCCTGATTCCCTGCCTGTTCCTGGACCCTGATTCCTGGCCTGATCTCTGATCCTGATTCCCAGCCTGTTCCCTGCCTGCTTCCTGATCGTGATTCCCTGCCTGTTTTCTGATCCTTTTTCCTGTTCCTGATTCCCTGCATGTTCAAAGACCTTGTTGTGTCCTGCATTTGGGTTCACCAGACCGTATCCGTAACAGAACGATCTGACCAAACATGAAACCATCAGACCCAGTTTTTGTAGCCTTCAGGCGGTTCTTCATCAGGGACCGACCAGGAGATTCACCCTCTAGCCACCGGCCTGCTAGTCAATAGCCTGCTAGCAGTAGGCCTGCTCGTCGCCAGCATGCTTCACCGCCTGGACATTCCCTTTCAGCACCCCGGATTGCTTGTCCCCCGCCTGCACTCCCGTCACCTGGATTGTGAGTCTGGAGCCAACCCTTGGCCTAGCCCCCAGTCCTGAGCCGAATGTCCTGGCACTCACCTGTCCTCTTCCATCCCCCCGAGGATCCCCAGCATTCCCTCTTGTGGGGGTCACACCTCGCCTTCTTTTCCAGGGACCCTCGGAAGTCCCCCAGGAGGTAGCGTGGTTTCAAGGATCCCAGTCTCCACGGCCCGGCACTCCCCAGTCTCCACGGCTTGGCGCTCGCCACGGTTGCCACTGCTGAGGCTCACCCTGTTCCCGAGCCGTTAGCCTCCCCTGCCAAGGCTCAGCACATTCCTGGGTCATTGGCTGATGCTGCTGAGGCTTGCCTTGTTTCTGTTTCTGAGCAGTCAGCTAGGAAATCAGGGTCCAGGGACAGACTGATAACAAGCAAGAGCAGGTAAGGATCCTGACAGTACGCCCCTGAGTTATGGTTAGGGGTTTTTTCTATCTCCCTCTGTCTGTCTCTGGTTTCCCCAGTAAGCCATCTCACCACCTGTCTTCACCTTCCTTGTCACTCCAATTGTATTTAACCCGTTCCCCATTCACTCTGTCGCTGTCAGACTGTTGTGTCGATTGAATTCTCGGTCCTGCCTAGGACCCTGATCCCCTGTCTGTCCCTGGACCCTAATCCCCTGTCTGTCCCTGGACCCTGATCCTTTGCCTGCTCAACATTAAACCTTGCACCTACTCCTAAGACCTTGTTGTGTCCTGCATTTGGGTTTACCAGACTGTACCCACAAGAAGACAGTGTGCGGAAAGACGTTCCTCTCTTTCGCTTCTACTTGACAAATTGCCATTCACTGTAGATAATTGCTAATGAATTAAAAAATATATCAAATTTCCCCACTCATTAATTCACTGGGTATGCCAACCTGCAAGTTGCCCTTTAAGCTTTGAAGAGCAAGCTACTATTGTCACTAGGCCGGTCAGCAATGAGTCGTACACCCACTTCCTGACACTGGCCTCTCTGGAGGAGTTGCCCCCTAGTACAGTGAAATACAGTGGGTTACTGGGGGCCTTGCATGCTTTTGAGTTTTCACAGTTTTGTCTGATTTTGTTAAGACTGAAGACTCCCTGGATCTTGTGTCATGGCCCCTCTCATTCAACCATGAGAAGGTGCCAGCAAACATGCAGCTTCAATCTGGAAGTGTGAATCTACAGTCAGAGCCAAGTTTGAGACGGCCACTCTGCCTAAGTTCCTCATTGAGGGAGAGCGAGTTTCCTCATTATGCAAGACCAAGTCTCCATACACACACAGATAATTCCGCTTCCAGACTTTAACTGGCCACACAGGTAAACAGTTCTACTGTTCCCACCGATATGTAGCATACACCTGTGAGCTCCTGTAAGAATAATGTGAAATGAATAAAATTCCCTGATAAGAAAAACAATATGAATGGAAAACTACTGTGATAGTAACTACTTCTATACACATTTCTAAACCAGTTTGAAGCAAAATGCAATGGTAACAAAATTTGCATGAATGACTTTCATGCAAATGCTTTCATTCATGACTATTCATGACTATTTAATTTTTTTGAACATTTAATTAATAGATTTTTTCACAAAATAGACAAACAATTCCGCGATACATGAACATAATATGTTCATGTATCACAGGGGGAGGGGGGTTAAATTCAATACTGAACTCAACCCACCTCCCCCCACTCATTCATTCCCTCTTACTGGTTAATATCAAAAGTAATATAAAAAAATATCCAAAAATGTATAAAAAATATATGTATACAAAGTACTGAACGGAATTTTAATAGGACAGTCCAAAAGCATACAAAAAAAGTAAATTCCCGAAATATATATAGCTAGCACTCACTCCTTGTCTCCAGGAGAGCCATGGGGAGATAGGGCACAGGGAGCCCCTTGTTACCAGTGTAAGTGGTAGGTAGCTTGCACGCGCAAGTCAGAGGGTGAAACAAACCCTGTGGTGCAATGAAAGTGAGGGCTGCAGCACAGGCCGGGAGATGAAGTTGATACGTTTTGTATACGATTATTACAATACATTTTGACCGTAAGTTTATAATTTATTTACAAGTTTTACAAGTTTAAAAAATGGTAATTATAAGAGCCAAACATCAAGGAAGTGATGTAGTGCCACAGAGCGTAACACACTCTACCTGCAGTTTCGTACCCCAACACCAAAGTTCCATAGAGGTGCCATTCTCCATATTACAGTCACTACCATCAAGTCATTACCATCAAAATGATTTTGAAGCTGTAATTTGGATGCAGAAGAGCATCTCGCTCAGCAGGAGTGATTGAGAAAAGGTATTTGGAATGGTGGAATGGTATTCTGGAATATGGAATAATATATATGGAAAAATACATTAATATCATTAAAACATGATTGTTGCTACGTTATTCTCCTGCAGTGATTTAAAAAAATATGTTGGAAAATAAGGAGGAGTATGCGGATGATGACCATCTGCACAATTGTTGGAAGGCTGCGGATGAGATTCCTTGCGTGGCAGCTAAAGTAGTCACCCCGATTCTGAATAAATGGCCTGAGTACCAGTGGTCGATACATTTCGTTTATGGAAGGGTAGGTTTAGACAACAGGTTAACCAAGCCTTGACAGGGCCTTGTTAGCAGGAATCATGAAGAGTGGCAATTGTGCTGATTAGGTCTCAGAAATAAGTAATTCAACATTGGCATATAGAGGCAGGACTCTGAATAAATATGGGCGATCACGATGGAGCACCGGGTGCTTGATAAAAAGGCTATAATGATTGGGGTGAAAATATGATTCTGCGAGGGAAATATCTTGGTTTGGTGTCGAATGGGTAGAGGGGAGTGGTGAACTCACTTGGTCTGAGAAGGCCCTAACCCAAACCCTAACCTGTTAGGGTAGAGTGTATTTTGCCTGGGAATGCAGTAAGAGAAAGCATTGGGCAATTGAGGATTACAAAGAACTCAGTATTAGATTAAGATATGAAATATGAGCATCACCGCCAGCTCTATGCAAATCTTAGCTTTACTCAAAGTAATAGGGATTTTGGGCAAGACAACTTTAAGACAAGAATTAAGCATTGACAATGTAGGGCAGAAAGGAGATTTAATGTGGGCTGTGACTATAGAACAGGGGCTCTGAGACTTAGTAATTTAATAAATTGTACCATTGCAAATGTATTTGAACGGCAGGGTTATAGTGAGTCTTCCTGTTATGGGAAGAGAGACTTGGCTATATCCCAAAACGGTAATTTGACACCAGGAGGAGAGAATATGCTTGGACAGCTGGATTGGCGCATCCAGCAGGGAAGTGGATGCCCGTTACTAGACTTGTAAAATAAGAAAGTATAAAGCAGAGTAACCACATGGTGGTAATGAAGCACATGAGGTAACATTGGAACAGGCATTGGAGGAATTCGGACGGAAAGACAGATTGAGCAACATCTTCCAAGCAGGGTCATAAACCTAACATATATTCTGCTAGCCCTATGGCTTATTGTCAAGGAGATTATCCGTGCTCTGATTAGGAAGAGTTAGAGATGGTAATGGGGGAAAAAAAACAGACATGAGGCATGAGTCTTGAAACCTGTAAAAGGAGTTGGGATGAAGATGTGCGAGTTGAGAGGGAGAAGTAGTGCATGAATGATAGTGGGGCGAGACATTACATTACATTTAGCAGACGCTTTTATCCTATCACCGACGGACGCAGCCATCAGGAGCAATTAGGGGTTAAGTGTCTTGCTCAAGGACACTACAGCATGCTAGCAGGAGGAGCCTGGGATCGAACCAGCAACCTTTAGATCACTAGACCACCAGCTCTACCGCCTGAGCTACCATCCCGTAAATGGCATAGTGTCTTTTGAGGAAGATCGTCCCTAATTATGGGCTGCCTACGTTCGCTTGCCGCAGAACTGCTAAGCGTTTGCATCACCATAAATATCCCCGGATGGAAGGGCTACTAAAATGGAGTATAGTTCGAGTGCAGAACTCTCAGTGGGAGTTAGGGAGGCTGTGAGTTGCAAATCACTGCCTGACAATACCTCCCAAAACCCACAGAACAGATGACACTGAATCTGTTAAAACTAGATAGGTGTCTGCTGACACCGCTATCGGACTGTAAGATGAATAGCGATAATGATAAGAATATAATAGTAATAATAATAATAATAATGCAAGATGGCCGCTTCGCAGATGTAAATGACTGGCGAATGTTGGTCAGTTCGTTATTGAGTCTGCTGCCAATAGGATTAGGTAGTTTGGTGAATGTGCTCCATTCTTGGGAGCTTCTGCCCCACCGAAGTGCATTGATATGGAATCATGATGAGCAGACATTTGCAGCTTTTATACAGTGTTTCTCTTTGCGCCAACCACTATCATCCCAGCTGTAGGGGGCAGTTTATTGTAAACTCCCGTCTACAGCATGTTGTTTGACAAGTGAAGTGGAGACCAGTATTGTTTAGATGAAGAAGAAAATAAATGCATATAAATTGTTGTATGCTGAGGCTTACATAGTCGATTGGCGAAGTGCTACTAAACGTTGACAAAATTATTAATAAAGGAAGTAGCATGATTTAATAAGCAACGGATGTAAGCCGTGCGGGGCCCCCGCACCAGGGGGGACATCCACGTCACATCGATTCAGCCGTTAGGGTTAGGGTTAGGGTTAGGGTTAGCATTTTGCTCGATGCTTGGACTGGACTTGAATGCAGCGCTGGCGGGTCGTAAAACAGCCGTACACCGGTAGTAATTCCATGTTCCAATTCGCCTTGGATGAAAGTGGACAGAGAACAGTGAATGTGCAGGTTTTTTTTCCAATAACTGGGAGACATAAAGACACTTGAGGGCTGACTGAAAATTTGGGGCCGAGTCTTTTGCTGGAGACAAGCACCTGCACAGAACCTGGGATGATCTGTGGAAGGTCTGCGAACGCTGCAAGAAAATGAGGAGAGAAAAATAAAGGAGAGAAAAAGAGGAGTTTAATAAAAGCTGGGGAGGAATGCGGGTTTTGCTGAATCAACTTTGTTGCCGAGTTGGATGCACGGTGGGTAGGCTGATTTGGATGTGCGTCTTGGCATTGGCTGCGGGTGTGGGGAAGCAGGCAGGGTAAGTGCGAATGATTTCATTAGGGTAGAGGCACGTTAGCATAATGTCTTAAAGGAGACATGCACCTGGACCGTGGGACAGAGGACATGCATGCATGGTTGCGGTGGGGTTGGCGGTATTATGGAAGTGAGCAGGATGAATGGAATTAACTGAGATATACTCATCTTGGGTGATGATGGATGGGTGACAGGGGAGGACTTCCTGGTTCTGTCCCGTCCACTGCTGGTTCAAGTGTGTGGCTGTGGGTGGCAGGTGTAGCCATTGCAGAGGTTTCTCCCGGGGAGGAGGCTGCCCTCTGTGGGATCCGTACTGTTGGATAAACCTGGCAGCTGCCCGCTTCTCTTTACTGGGAGAGCTATAGACCAGAGACGGCTATGAGAATTAATCTGGGACAGCAGCGGCAATGGCAGCGGAATCAGACATTGAAGGATGATCTGGATGACATATAGAAATGCTCAACGTGATGCTAATGGTTAAGAGAATTGTCTGGGTATTTCGAGAGCTAAATGACGGGGCGCTTGAGCAAGGTGATGCATCACTTCGGCATAGCATCTGAAATGCCAGAGAGAGAGAGAGCGAGGTTGCGGCTGGCTCTGATTGGATGGCTGCATGCCGGAGCTGATGCATGCCACCTGCTGACAATTAGGTAGTGTTCCTGACTGAACTTGCAATAAATCTCCATTAAGAGACCAAACATAAGCGATAACTATAATAATGATACTAATTGATTTTTAATAATGATAGTAATAATAATCATAACAATCATAATAAAACGCAGCTAGTGCGTGCATGAGCGCATACATGTGCATATGATATTCATGCAGTGATGTCATAACGTGGCACTCAGGCCTGTTTGTCCCATGGAATAGAAAACCAGTTCATAGAATGTTCATAAGTTCAACAAACTTTGAACCTGCAGTAGCACCAGCCCAAAACCAGAACTAGGTTTGTGTTGGTAAAAAGCGTTACCACGGACAAAAAGCCTTGAGAATCCTAGGGCCTATGCTTGACTGTTGTTTGTAGACTTCAGGTCAGCCATTAACACCCTGCAGCCTCATGTTCTCTTGAAAACACTGCAGCTGATTAATGTCAACCCCTTCACTATTAAGTGGTACCACTTATTTCTGACCAACTGCACCCAGAAGGTCAGGGTGAACAGGGGCCTGTCTGAACCCCTGACCATGAGCACTGGCGCCCCCCAGGAGTGCTTAATTCCCCGGTCCTATTCACCCTGTACACGAATGAATGCATATGCAGCACTGCTAACAATTACAAGAGGAAGTTTTCTCATGACACAGCTATCCTGGGTCTCATGTCCAAAACATCAGTTTTATGCAAACATGAGATTCCAAACTTTGTCCAGTCATGCGACAAACAGTTCCTCATTCTCAACATTAAGGAAACAGAAGAGATGGTGTTTGACCCTAAATCCATTGGAAACCACTCACCAGTGGTTATCCATGACTAGAACATAGCCCAGGTTGACAGATACCTGGGCATACACATTGAAAACAAACAGACATTGAGTTTTCTGGTAGAAAATGTCTGCAATAGTGTCCAACAGCGGCTACACTTCCTTGGTAGGATTAGGGTCTTTGGTGTCAACCAGAAAGTGTTGCTTCTCTTCTGCCATGACGTATCTGAGAGCATCCTGGGGTATGGCATCTAAGCATGATTTGGCAACCTGTGTGTACAGCTGAAAGCCCAAATTACCTGGCTAACACAGAGAGCCATGAAAATCATGGGACTCAAGCAGCATCCAGGCCGATTGATGAAACAATCAGCAGAGATGTCCAAAACAACTATTTAAAACCCCACCCATTTCCTCTACCCTGAGTACCAGCTTCTTCCCCCAGGCAGATGCTTAGGATTTTAAGATTTCAAGATGTTTTTTTTTATCACGTACATGTACATACAAGCATGCATATATGCAGTGAAAAGTCATTGCAACACACTTTGAGATGATGCACAATAAGAACTAACACAATAGCTAACTAATTATTAACTAACTAAACTAACTGCACTAAGTGATTCCTAACATGTTATGCAGTTAGTAATAGAATAAAATATGAGTAAAAAAGTTATATACTGAGTGGGTATACAAAATAGAAATAAGAGGAATTGACTATTATGTGACAAATATATGGAGCAAAGTGGCATGCGAATAAAGTGAGGTAGTGTTAGTGCTTAGAACATTCCAGCATGATCTGGCACCAGATCCAATTGGCAAAGGTGGAGAAAAGAAACATTCACCCGCATGCCCGCATGAAGATAAAACCATCCAAGTCACACAGCATTTCCATCATCAAGGAAGTGCTCTCTGATCTTAAATTCTTCATCGGAGGAGACCCAATCCCAATAGTATCCAAGCAGCCTGTCAAAAGCCTTGGGAGATGGTATGAAGCAAGCTTAAAAGACAAAGACCAGGTACAGCAACTGCAGAAGGAGATCAGTAATGGGCTACGGGCCATTACAACCATTACAACATTACAACGGGCTACAACAACACCAGGTCTTTAATCTTCCTGGAAGATTAAAGACCTGGTGCTTGCAGTTTGGCCTCCTACCCCAGGTGCTGTGGCCCCTCACAGTTTATGAGGTCCCAATCTCAACCGTGGAGAATCTGGAAAAAGGAGTCACAGGCTACATCAAGAAGTGGCTTGGAGTCCCACGGTGCCTTTCCACCATAGGCCTCTACGTAGATTGTGCCCTCAAAGTCCTGAAGAGCCTTGCCTCCCCCCTGGAAAACAAACCAACTGCCACCAACTCCGTAGCACCATCAGCATCCAACCACCTGCAAACAACAACCATCTTCATCTGTGAGGGGGCTAAGGTAACCAGGAGCAGCCCCACACTACTGGAGCAAGGCCAGCTTCCCTTAGCCTGCAACTGGAAGGTGCTGGTTGATGTTGGCCGGCAACTTGTATTTCCTCCAGAGATTTCAACCACCACCCTAAGGCCTGACGTGGTACTCTGGTCCCCTTCTCTCAGGAAGGTCTTCATCATCGAACTTACCGTACCCTGGGAGGAGTCAGTGGACAAGGCTTATGAGCAAAAACATCTACGCTATGCCGAGTTGCTGAAGTACAACATCGCGACTGGAACACTGAAGTCCACCCTGTGGAAGTCGGGTGCAGAGACTCAAAGACCTGGGAATCAGAGGCCAGAGCCAGCGCCTAGCCATCAAACCTGTGTCAGAGGCAGCAGAGAGAAGCAGCCAATGGCTTTGGATGAAGAAGCAAGACCCCTGCTGGGCCCTGAAGTAGCAGGCCAGGTTGACACAGAGGGGGGTGCTTCTGGGACGGCAGAAGTCACTGTTGAGTCCTCCAGACGCGTCGTGGGCTCATCAACGAAACGTTAAGAAGGAGGGTGCCCACTTGAAAACCCCTCTGTGTCAACCTTGCATCATCAATATACTCTATTGGCAAGTGCTTGCACATAAAGGATATTTACATCTTGTCCTGTGTTTTTGAAATCTGTATGGAGATATGCAGTGCAGTATATAACAGTACGGCAGAGCAATACCTGCCCGACGAATACACGTCCCAGAACCAAATTTCTAATGGATTTGCATCCATAATCTATCTGCGGCACAAAGAACTTAAGGACAATGCAGGCCATGGCCAGTGGGATATAGATTAGTTTTATGGTCTGGCAAGACAATGGGGCAGCATCATCAGTAAATTCTTAATCATTCTTTGCATTGTCCGAGTTGTCCTTATGCTCATCGGGTGTTGTGTGGCTCAGCTGGCTCAAGGTTTCAATATGAAGGCTGTGGGGGTGTGCGACCTAAATATTCCCCTTTGCTTCCCTTCCACAATATGCCCTCACCCCTGGCAGAGCTGGAAATTGAGATCTGGCTGTGGGCTGCGGTCCATGGTCCCTCTGCAAGACAGGTCCACTATAAGCTTTGAGCTCCTCAGAGTTAGATGTGGAGGTGGTGAAGAACTCAACATCCTGCTGGATGGCCCTTGGACCCCACGCCCCTCCAGTCCAATCCCCCACTAGCCTGGCCACTCCCCACCTTGTTATATGGTCATATTTTTCCTTCACCCCTCCATCAGAGGATTTCCTGGGTTTCCCACTGGGCTTTACCGGTCGTCAAGGACTAGGTTTTTTCTGATAACCATATTCAACGTGTTATTTCTAGGCATACCATTTATTTCTTGTGAAAAGATCATTATTATTCTAAGTATATATTTACATGTACCTATTGTAGTTGGATTGATTTGAGGTTTCTTTTTTTCTTGTTTTGAGGTTGGTTGTTGGTAGTTAGGTTTGTTTTCTGTTGTGATGTGTCTTACGTGTATATTTTGTTCCCCTTTTCATTATATGCTCAAAGGGGTGGAATGTTACAATATATTTGCTACAATACTGTATTATTGTACGATCATAAAATCAAAAGCAGTTATGATACGCTCTTTAAAGCACCTTCTCTGCATACTATGTGCGCTCATCACAATAGACAACTACCGTTGAAACCAGTTAAAATCAGTTTTAGTCACCCTATTGCCCATTACATAGTGACAAACTCCTTCCCATGTCATAATGTGAACCATGACTATATAAGCTTGTGTGTGTCCTGAATAAACCGCTCGTCTCAGAGTCCCGTTCATCTAGGAGCTTGCCTCTGCGACGACCCTTGATCAAGAGCTAACTCGGGTCTGTCTCATCTTTTGTTTAAATATTCAATAACCCGTCAGGTAACATGTGAACCATGACTATACTGTATAAGCTTGTGTATGTCCTGAATAAACCATTCGTTTCAGAGTCCCGATTGTCTAGGAGCTTGCCTCTGCAATGACCCTTGATCAAACGCTAACTCACGTCTGTCTCATCTTTTGTTTAAATATTCAATAACCCGTCAGGTAACATGTGAACCATGACTATACTGTATAAGCTTGTGTATGTCCTGAATAAACCATTCGTTTCAGAGTCCCGTTCATCTAGGAGCTTGCCTCTGCGACGACCCTTGATCAAGAGCTAACTCGGGTCTGTTTCATCTTTTGTTTAAATATTCAATAACCCGTCAGGTAACATGTGAACCATGACTATACTGTATAAGCTTGTGTATGTCCTGAATAAACCATTCGTTTCAGAGTCCCGATTGTCTAGGAGCTTGCCTCTGCAATGACCCTTGATCAAGCGCTAACTCACGTCTGTCTCATCATTTGTTTATATATTCAATAACCCATAATTTCACGGTAACAGAAGAAACTCCATCTCAGTCTCTCTGTCCTCACTGTGTGACTGCGGAAGCACTTCCCCGACCGCTGCGGTTGGAACAGTCCGTTGTTGGGGTGGTCAGGATCCTTCATGATCCTGAGGGCTCTGCTGTGTACTGGTGTATATGTCCTAAAGGGAGGAGAGGGTAGTTCCAGTGGTACATTCGGCTGAACGCACCACACTTTATAAAGCCCGCCTTCCCTGAGAAGTACAGTTCCCCAACAGGGCATTGATGTTGTCTGTCAGGAGGCTCTCCACTGCTCCAGAGTAGAAGGATTTGAAGATCGTCACCGACACCATGAATTTCTTCAGCTGCCTGAGGTGGTAAGGACGCTGCCTCGGCTTTCTCACCAGGGTGTCTGTATGTAAAGTCCATGTTAAGTCCTCCGTGATGTGGATTCCCATGTACTTGAAGCTGCTCACCCTGTCCACAGAAGTCCCATTAATCAACCCTGGCGCATGCGTCCTCAGTTGTAATCTTCTCCTAAAGTCCACAATCAGCTCCTTAGTTTTAATGATGTTCAGGAGGAGGCTGTTGTCCTGGCACCAGAATCACATGTCAGACACCTCCGTGCAGTAGGCCTTCTTCTCATGGACAATGATCAGGCCCACCACGATGGTCTCGTCAGCAATCTTGATGATGGTGTTGGAGCTGGACCTGGCCACACAGTCATGTGTGTACAGGAAGTACAGTAGGGGGCTGAGGATGCAGCCCTGGAGGTGTCCTGTGTTCAGGGTGAGGGTGCTGGACGTGCGCCTCCCCACCCTAACGACCTGGGACTTGGCTGTGAGGAAGTCCAGGATCTAGGCACAAAGCAGAGTGTTCAGTCCCAGCTACCACAGCTTGACAGCCATTCTGGTGGGGACTATGGTATTGAAAACTGAACAATAGTCAATGAAACAGCATTCTCGCATAGCCCCCCTTCCGGCCATCCAGGTGTGTGAGCGTGGTGTGCAGTACCTGGGAGGCCGCGTCATCTGTGGATCTGTTCGGCTTGTACACGAACTGCAGCGGGTCAATGGTGTGGGGGAGGGAAGCACAGATGTTATCCTTAATCAGCCTTTCAAAGCACTTCATGACCACCGAGGTGAGGGCCACCAGACGGTATTCATTCAAGCAGGCTGGAGAGGCGATCTTCGGCACAGGGATGATGGTGGACCTCTTGAAACAGGACCGGACCACTGACTCAGTCAGGGAGGCGTTGAATATCCTTGTGAGCACCAGGGCTAGCTGGTTAGCACAGGTCTTCAGTACTTGCCCAGATATGCCATCTGGGCCCACAGTTTTCCTGGTGTTCACACGCATCAGAGCTCTCCTGACGTCATGCACACCGAGAGTGCACACTCATCCCCAGCGGTGATGAGCGCCAATTAGCCGGCAACCTTGCGGTGTTGTTACCAGCCTCAAACCGCGCATAAATGCAGTCCAGTTCATTGGCTAGGGAGGTGTCCACATTCGTGGCTGGGGAGGGGCTGCTCTTGTAGTTGGAAATAGTCTGCAAGCGTCTGGTGTCTCGTTTCTGGATACAAGACCTTTGTTGTAAGCAGCAGCACAAGCATTCAGAGCGTCGCTGAAGAATTTATCGACCCTGTTTCTGGTTCGGAAATATCTGAACTTTCACAATGGGGACGATGCTGTCCGCTACTATGCTATGAAGCTCGTAGCTACTTCTAGAGCTACTGCTCTGTCGGTGTTCGCTTGCGGTGGGATATAAACAGCTGTGATGATGACTGTGCTGAATTCCCAGGGGAGGTAGAATGGACGGCATGAGATGGTCAGTTGTTCCACGTTTGGCGAGCAGGATCGGGAGAGATTCTTGATGTTGTTGGGGTTACACCAGCTGCTGTTAGTCAGGATGCAGATGCCTCCACCCTTGGATTTTCTAGAACATGGAGAAGGCCTCAGCTGGACGAATGGCTTGAACCGGTACCAGCGAGTTTAGCCATGTCTCTGTCAGGCAGAGGACACAACAGTTTCTCGTGTCCCCTTGGAACGTAAGTGAGGAGTCCCTTATGCAGGCTCAACCACTTTAAGAACTCCTTTGTCCCCCTGTCTATCAAAGCCCTAAATGACAAGCAAGCTAGAGGCCAACCTTTGTAACACTGCTTTTAATTTTAACTGTAAACATGTAAGTTTTATGATGAGGCTGCTTTACACTTACTGCACATATTATACTGTATATACCATTATGATGACTACAGGTGTTTTCTGTAACGGGTAGTGTGCAATTTGTTGGTTGATGGCAGTCTGTGCATGTTCTGTAGGTATTGTGTGTGTGCATGTGTATGGGTGACAGTCTGTGTATGTTACTGTATGTGTCTACGACAAATTTACTTTAGGTCAATCTTTTCTTATCTTACTTTCTGCTCGACTGCTGGCCTGAGAAACTGGATTATGAGAACACGAGGCAACGGCCTGCCAGTTTTTCCAAGCGTATAGTCATGAACTACGCCGTGTGTATGACCCACCAGTGACTGGACAGGAGGAGGCCAAGCGACTGTATTCCTCGCACCAAGGCAGGGGTACAGTAGCAGATAACACCATTGAGTGGACTTTGACATTGGCAGCAGGGAGTGTGGGTGGAAACCAAACGCAATCTCCACCGTAAACCAGCTGAGTATGTCCCAAGAGATAACGATGAGCTGGCTTCCCGTATTCAGCAGGAGGACTTTGAGGGGCTGATAAAGTTTGCCATCAGGGTAGACAACAGGCTACGGCATCCTGAGCGGAGAGACCAGGGTTATCCTTTTCCCATTTCCTAGGCTCCTCCACTCCAGTCTACTTACCTGGTTCATCCACATTAGGTGAGACAGTTAAAGCCATGCAGATTGGGGAAACACAGCTGTCATACCCTGCCATACCCTAGCGCCACCGCCGTATACGGAAGGGATGCTGTTACTACTGTAGAGCGTCTGACCACTTCTGGTCTTACTGTCCCAGGCGTCCATGAAATGACCGGACCTGTCAGTAGTAGGGGAAGTCCTGATGGGTCAAGACATCCATTTGTGGAAAGGATTGACCATAAGAGCGTCCCATAAGTTCACAGTACTAAACGTTTGAACGTTGTCACGTCAGGCCCGTTGGGCATTGTTTTTTAACCGCTTTGAGTTCATTCTGTCCTACCGGCCTGGCAGTAAGAACACCAAGCCGGATGCATTTTCCCGCCAGGTCGACAACTCAGAAGAGAAGGCAGAGGCAGAACCCATCCTTGCTTCATCTTAAATCATTGCCCCTGTTTTGTGGGGAGTAGAGGCGTGTTAGCAGCCCAGCAGGTTGAGCCAGACCCTGGAGGAGAACTAGATGTTCGTCCCAGCTGGGGCCTGATCATGAGTTTTGGAGTGAGGGCATTCCTCTCATCTGGTGGGGTTTCCTGGAGGGGTACGGACACTAATTCATCCAAAGGAGGTTCTGGTGCCCGTCTATAAGGGAAGACGTGTCTTCTTTTGTTGTGGGTTGTGCCACATGCTTCCAGAACAAGACATCCCATCAGCATCCACCAGGTCCAGTGTGAGCTTTTGGAAAATCAACAGCAAAAGTACAAGTTGGGACCTTTTAAATTTGTACATTACACATCAAGGAAGCTAAAGTACATTTATTTAAGATACAACGGTAATATTGTTTACACTGAGTGTTAAATTGCATCGGAAACTCTTAAACAGCATTCCTAACAAATGAATGCTAATACATTTCATACATAATATACATTAATAAATACATCGATGTGCATTTATTACACGTTTTTTGGATGCTATGGTGTCAGCAACAGGTAATTTATAGCAGGAGAAGAATAGCTCTGATGAACATTTATCTGAAAAGCACATGCAATGAAGAAGATTCTCAGTGTGATCAGCAGTATTTAGCAATCTTTCCATTTGCAGAAATATTGCTTAATGCCGCTTTAAAGGTACACAGAAAGCTACAGATAATGGTATAAAAACAAATGCAAATTTACAGTAGAAGCATTCAACTGATGAAGCTGCGTCACACTGCGATAAAATTTATTTTGTCGATCTCTCACCTTGACTTAAAATAAGTGCTAACAGAAGACATCAATCCCCCCCACCGTGCTCCTGCTTCCGCTCTCTCAGCCCTCCTCTCTCTCCACCCTTGTTATTATATAGCAGGTTTGGAGCACAAGAAAACATGCTCAATCTATTCCCTGATATCTGGAACATGAGGATTATTGTGATCACCGTGTTTGATGGACAGCAAACTGTGTGGTGCTTATCCCCAAGCTTATGGATGGTCTGTGCTTCTGGCCTTAATGATAATATTTATGCATAACAATACAAGTCAAGAGGAACGGTTTGAATCCAGGAGTGTTCAGCTGCTTATCGCGGTGCGGCTACAATGAAAGACAATTGGTATTATCTGTAAAACAGCCCATTACACACTATCAACTTAAGGATAGCGCCTGAGGCACTAATAACATGTGCGCGTACGCAAGTTTACAAGTGAACATCCATAGGCATTTCTACACACACACAGACACACACACACACACACACACACACACACACACACACACACACACACACACACACACACACACACACACACACACACACACACACACACACACACACACACACACACAACACAGGTTTATCTGTGAGGTCAAAGCCGTTATTAACCCCAGAAGGATCCGGAATTAAACTCTTCCTTCCCTGACGGACAAAAGATCCCTTCCAAGGAGAATAACAGTCATGCAGCTACAGGGAGAAGCGAGCCCAATAACTCCTGGAGAAAAGAAAAGAAAGGGGAAAAAGGCAAAGAAAACCACATGAAAAGATAAATAAGTTGTAATTGTCTCTTCTTCCTCCTCCAACCTCCTACTTCTCTTCCTCCTCCGCATTCTCTCTGCCGTCCCTTACCTGCATCCACAACCTAAGCCAAGGTGTCGGGTGAACGCCTGGGTTCCACTCTAGCGCTGTCCTTATTGTTTGCTGTCTTTTAATGTGGAATATTAGTTACAATAAGACAATGGGACGATGAAACCAACAGAAGCCAGGGCCACAGAAAGAGCGGGAAGGACAGGTGAGTTATTGAGTTAAGTTTATGTAGGTTCAGAAATAGCTACGCTTGGATTTTAGGTCAGAGGCTTAGGTATATGGGAAAAGTTAGGGTTAGGGTTAGGTTAGGTGTGGAAGGGTTAGGGTTAGCATTATTATTTTAGGTATGGAATTCCATGTGGTAATTGTTATAGGCTCCATATTAATTTTGGTGTGAAATTATCCAGGAGAAACAAAGCAAATTGTTTTCTATCCTCATCCTCACACACATGCATGCAGGGTTTCGTTGCGATGTTGGCCTCTTTGTCTTGGGATGTTGCCGAGGGTCCACTGGCCTCAGCAGGGATATATCACTGCTTACATCAGGCTCATTTGGAGTTGCAATAGGAGGATGATGAGGGCGAATGAAATATGTGTCTAATTTGGTCAGTTTGAGCACATTCCTTGTTCCATTTATTTTGTCTTTCCGTTTTTGAGCTCCACTTTTGTGTTTTTATAATAATCAGCTCATGTTGTGCGCTGACCTCCACTCATTCAAACTAGTTAATACTGTTGACAGAAGTGATTGATGATGACGTACAGATCTTTTCGGCAGTTGTTGATGACGAAGGCAGCATGTATTACCCTGCATACATTTGGAGGAAATTCACTCACACATCAGATGTAGAAATGTTAACTGTGAACATGCAAACAAAACAACTACTCATGCAGCACAACATTTCCAAATTATTTAATTAATTTAATGTTTTTATTTGAGTCTTGACTCAAATTGTTGTCAATTTACTACCAACCGTGAACGTAATTCCTATGTAACTTTGGTGGTATATACACATACATTTAAGTGCACTGATGCTTTAAAGGTGACATTCTATCACCGCTCACCAAACCAATTGCGTTACATTAATACATGTCTAGGGCCTGCTCGACATGCCAAGGGCTTGTGCAGTCGAAACAAAAATTTAAAGGTCGTGTCTCGGGCCCCCAGTAGTCCCAGGCCCAAGTGCAATATCCCCCCCAGCCCCTCCCAAAGCCCAACCCTCGCTAGAAGCTACTTCATAGTTGGAGAAAGTGGAAATATATTGTTTTATTGTCACTGGGGAGCGGAGAGAAAAAATACAATTCCTGCCTGACAAAAAAGACAAATTGAATGAAGAGAGATGAGAGAAACCAATTAAACAACACATGACATGGCACATTGGCGTCTGCTGAGACGTTCACAAATCTGTGGGTGTCAAAATTGTTGGAATTCAGTCGGCTCCATTGTAAGTAGGTTATAGGGAATAGGAAGGCCTTGGTAGTCTGCTGTATGTCTTGTCAATTTCCTCGCTCTTACACACACAAACACGCAGACAGCAGCTTGGATTAAAAAAAAAAATGCTAACAGAAAGACCTTGGGCCCAAGCTCTTCCAGAATGATGCAGATGGCCTCTTTCTCTCTCTCTCTCTCTATCTCCACATCTCTGTAACCATTAAACAAGTGGTATTCAGCCACAGCGTGGTTCAGTGCCATTGCTGTATCTCCCTCAGCCCCTAATGGAAGGTGTCGCTTGACCCGGGGGGTTGCACTGTCGTGGAAATTCCAGCCACTCAGGTGGTGGTTGATGCGTGGGATGAGATAGTTCAGGTTTAACAGAAAATACAACAACTATCACTTAGTCTAAGTTGGATAATATATGAATCAGCGGGGAGCTCTTCACAGATCACACAGAATAGCAAAGCGCGTCTCCCCCGAGCCAAGTTGCTCAAGGGTTTTTATAAACTACGTCACATGGGCTGTTATTTCAGCAGGAATGTTGCCTGGGTCATGTCGACAGTTAGGCTGAGTTCCTAGCGAGACCGTCTGGTGGAGTGCGATAAGTCAGGAGTGAAAGGCGACTTCTCCTTTCAGTCACTGAAATCAGCAGTACAAGATGTTCTCCTTGTTAGTGAAGCAGATATGGGTTTACAAGCGGGCATTGGGTTGGTTCAGTAATTTCCATTTCCCTCCTTTGATTAATCTTTTAATCAACACACATAAATAAAAATTAGCATTCACACAACTGCCACTACTCATTCCGGAATGGGCCCATCGTTGTCAGCATAGGGAGGGACCCACTTAAGTGGTATGGCAGTGAACTGACCTTGGCGGACAATTTGATCCTCCAGGGTCCGGATGATACAGCAAAACATAAACCCGAAAACTATGAGAATGGTTACAAATATCATAGCATATCTGGCTGTCATTGCTCCGTAACTACCAAACAGATTCTCCAACCACCCAGTCCATTCAAACTGCCCGTGTCCTGCATTGTCCTTCATCTCAATGGCCTCCGTGTCTGGGTTTCGGGAGGCCGAGCCATCCACATACCAGATATGATCGCTGTGGGGATGGGGTGTTTCCAGTAAGTCCGGCCGGGGCGTCTGTTCTGATATCATTGCCGCGCAGTCATGTGGTTCTCTATCCTCGTCTGTAGACAGGAGGGTGGCAGGATATAACACTGTACACCGTTCAAGGGTGATATGAGAAAGTGAAAGTATGTAAGAATAGTGGAGCTGTCTGGCCGGATGCAGATGGGCTGTGTTTTGTTGAAGTAGTATGGTTGCTACCACATGTAGAACTAATAGCCGCAGAGGGCTGTAAGCCAGAGGGCCAGCAGATGCTGTGACTGCTGCTGCTAAAGCGGCTACCGACCGGATGTGGACAGGCAGAATTGATGATACTGCATCCATTCGTTGAGAGTAATAAGCCATCGGCCTTAATTTGTCTCCATGGGGTTGCATAAGGACCTCTGACATAAACCCCCCCCTTCTCATTGATAGTCATAGTCTATGGTTGGTCTGGATTTGTTGAACCCAATGTCGGCACCATGCTGTGGGCCCTTTTCAGGCTCTCAAGCGCCATGTTGGTGCGTGCGTTGTCAGTCCACTCTACTTCATCCTGGCCCCTCAGGTCATGACCGTTGGCTATATCCTGAAGGGGCTGTGTCAGTACTGCATACTCAGTTATCCAGCTCCTGCAGTAGCCGGTGCAACCTAGATATTACATTAGATGTTTCTTAGTGTGGGGGCGAGGTCTTTTTTAAAATCACCTCTCCCCTTTCTGGGTCTATTTCCATCCCTTTTTTCTGAAAGGATGTGACCTAGATATGTCACTTCTGAACAGCCTATTTGTAATTTTGACTTGCTAACTTTGTGGCCATTGTTTGCAAGTTATTTTACCAATAATACTGTGTCTGCCTCGCAGACTTGCTGGTAAGGGTAGCATATTAATAAATCGTCAACATGTTGGATTACTGTGCTGCCGTGTTTGAACGTGAAACTATCAAGGTTTTCGCCTAATGCCACACTGAATATTGGGGGGACTCCGCGTACCCCTGGGGCAGGTGGGTCTAGGTGTATAGTTTACTACTGCAGCAAACCACTGCTGAGACAACTCTTCCACTAATATACTAAAGAACAAGTTTTTCAAATCAATCACGATTTTGGATGTACCTGCAGTGGGGTAGCTCCAGTCATTTACTCACATGGTGTTTGTTCTGAGCCCACTGGCACCGAGGCCAGGAGCACCTCTTAAGATTCCGTCAACACACTCTGTAGGGGCCATGTGGTGGAGCCATAATCTTTTTTACCTGGCACCAGGTGTACTCATCGGGCAAGGAACACCCAGTTCACCAGGTTCTCGGTAGGCCTGGTCCCTGAGTGACTATGAGGGTCCTCCCGGAATCGTGGCCTCCCAGTTCCCCCCCAATCCAGCCTATCCATCCACCTCCCCAGATCCTCCCAATCCTGGCCAGGGTCTTTTCATAACAACATGTGGGGCATGCTTCCCAGTACATCGAAAAACTTAAACTCTTCCTCATCCAATCCTACACTTGCTGTTACCCATGTCTCATCCCAATAAAGATATTTAGCCATAGCCAGGGTTGTCTCTTACCCTGTCTCAAACCATTCCATCTCGGGGTCTGCTTTGGCAGCTAAAAATACTATCACATGTAAATTTGCTGTGGGCATGACATCTCCTCACAGACATACCCTATGAGCATGTCATAATTACTCTGTCGTAACTGACCTTAGACCATCCTTTTCTTAATCCCAGGAATAATATAACAAGGGGGACCCTGAGCCAAATTTGACCATCTGATAAGACAGGTTCACGTCCCTCACCACATGTACTCCTGCCCCGTTACACACAACCAAAATACCTAATGCAACACATTAAATCTCAACCACACAGATTTATAGGGCAAACAGCTGACTGTATGAATGAGTATTTCACTCACTGGCTGGGGCCTTCTCCCTCCCTGTCCTCCACGAGAATGGAGATGGTGAAAGGCTCCACCGTCTTGGTCCCTATGGCCTGATAGCACAAAAAGTTTGTCCGTTCAGGGCCAGAACGGGCGTCAGTTCAGACAGCCATATGACACAATGACCTGCCCCGGAATCTACCAAAAACTTAAATTTTTGTTCCATTAGCAAGAGTATAATTACGGGCAGCTCAGTGGTTGAAGTAGGAAAAATACACACATGAAGCATTATCTTTTTCATTTTCATTTTGTAAGTCTGTGTGGTGGTAGCCATGTGGTTCTGTATCTCTACCTGAATGGTCTGCTGAGTGGTTGTGCCCGTCCCCCCGTCAACATTTGTCCTCCCTGCTGTGCTCTCTGTCCCGCCGTCCCCACCCGCCATCGCCTCCGTCGCGCTTCTTCTTTGGTTCCTTGCAGTCCCGGGCAAAATTCCCAAGCTTTTCGCAGTTGTAACATGGCAGGTGTCGTCTCTCACTCTGTCCGCGTCCTTGGCCTCTCACAGGTCCTCGGTCTCACTTGTCCCTCTGATTTCTGTCCATGTCTCTAAGAAAATACTAGGTGTCAGATTATTATTGGTAGTAGATATCTTTTATTCTTATATTGTATATTGTATCATATTGAATATTTACAAATGTTTACTTATTGTGGTTTGAATATGCAACTTACATTTAGTTCAAATTCAGCAATATCATTGTACTTTTAAAGAGGGGGTGGCACTTAAAAGGGCCTTACATAAAATTCAGGGCTTTGCAAATTAAATTTGTAAATTCTGACAATGCAGGTATATTGAACGATCAAATTAACCCCTAGTAACACATGCATGTAATTTTTCATTTTACATTTACATTATTCATTTAGTAGATACTTTTGACCAAAGCGACTTACATGAGAGACTAGAAACAATCATTGCATACATCAACCATTGGAGCAACATCGAGCTAAAGTGCATGATCTCATGTTTCTCATTTCAACCAAATACAAGTGCAAGATGCTGTGAGTAATCAGAATAAAAGGTGTTAACAGCAAGTCAATATCAAAAACCCATATGTTTTTAATGTATTTTCAATACAACACCTTCAAGGTAGTCAACCTCAACAGAAACAAGAATAGTTAGTGACAGCTAATATAGTTTGTTGGTGGTGTGTGCGTGTGTGTATGATGGGACCGTCTGCATGTGTGTGTGTGTGTGTGTATGTGTGTGTGTGTGTGTGTGTGTGTGTCTGTGTGTGTGTGTATGTGTGTGTGTGTGTGTGTGTGTGTGTGTATGTATGTATGTGTGTGTGTGTGTGTGTGTGTGTTTGTGTGTGTGTGTGTGAGGTGTCCACTGGTTGGTGTACAGAACTTATCCCAATTGATTCTGGTGTATAAGGTCGGTATTATGTCGTGGTGCCTCCAAACAGCGGAAAGGGACCCAAAGCCACAGCTCCACAGCTGCATAGACACCCCATGTCTGCAGGAAAACCCCAAGAATCCATTCACATAGCAGAGTGTGCTCAGCGAGGCACGGGAGCAAGGGCCGACAGCCGCCCCCCACACCCCAACCAACTTCCGTAAAAGCAAGCAGCACTCCAGGCGCCCCAGAAGTCTGCGCTCTCCTCAGCCCCACAAGGTCGCAGCACACCTTAAGCCACCAGATGCAAGCTGCCAGGACTCCAGCCCAGCTGGCAGGCAGCCAACCCGGCCGCCCCCCTGGCCAACCACGCCACGACACGGTGCACCAGCAACCACCCCGGAAAACCCCAGTGCCCAATGTGTACTCTTGACAAATGCAGTTAAAATTGCTGGGTGTGGGGGTGCGAGTCATTCAGGCAAGCCAAACCTGAATCACTCACACCCCTCCTGCCCCGCAGACCCTGGACTGGTGGAGTGTTTTTCGGAGTAGGATTGGTGTGCAAGTGTATGCGTTCTAAGCTAATAGTGTGATGAGTGGGATTTAAATTCAGAGACAGAAGAGAAGCATGTCGGGGCAGTAGCATGACGGGCAAGATAGCAGCCCGCTACATCCCCAACCACATAGATCGCACCCCACCCAACCCGCAAGCCCTAGGCCTATTGTGTGGTGTATGTACTGAGTATGAGTTTTGGCAATGGCAGAGATAAGCGAAGTGCAACCACGCGGACACCCCCCCCCCCCAGACCACGCCCACCTCCTGTACCTGGAGGCACCAAACCTACAGCAACCAGCGGACAGGTACCCCGGCAGCCTGGTGTGACAACAGGAGTCCACCGCCCACCGAAGGAGACCACATGGTGAGCCCTGCGCAGAGCACATCCCACCAGGCTCAGGCCCCCGGGCCAGGTTCTAGGATTTTTAGGATAAAGTCATAACATGCAACAAGTGTATTAGCTTGTATTCATAATTCTGTGTCCCACTAAGACTCTGAAAACTTGCGTCACCACGTCATTATGTGAGCCGATGCTGCGTTCATTGGAAACTCTGAAGATTTTACTTGTTTTAGATGTAATGCTGTGACAAACTGATGCTACATTTCATGGGAACTCGAAAATTTGTAATTGCCATTGATAATGCATATTGCTGCATGCAGCTATATTCAATATTATTATTATTATTATAATAATAATAATTATTATTATCATAATTGTTATTTTCATAATAAACCATTTGAATCTTGAATTATTTATATTATTATTTGTATTTTCTTCTATAAATAATAATAATAATAATAATAATAATAATAATAATAATAATAATAATAATTATTATTATTATTATATTATTATTATTATTATTAATAATAATAATAATAATAAGAATAATAATAAGAATCATTATTATTATTATTATTATTATTATTAATATCATTATTATTATTATTATTATCTTATTTTATTTTATTTTATTTTTTAATTACTTTCATACTTTCTACTAATGCTACTTCTTCCTCGAGAAGGTTTATCTGGTTGCTGGTATTTACAGTTTGATACTACCGACAAAATTTTTAACATCCACTAAATCACTTAATACAATGTAAAGAAGCACAACGTTGTCGCAGACAGTTCAACAGAATTTAATTAGAATTGGCTTGAAAAATAATATTAATTAAAGAAATTAATATAAAAAAATTTATGGTAATCTTAGATACATTAACTCCTAAGCTTTTGTTTAAATATTTTTTTAAATCAGCACACTTTCCCTGGGTTTATCATTACAGGAACAACACCTGTTCGTTATGATGGGGCTCAAACTCCCGTTCGACCCATGAGATGACCGCATTCCAGAAATCCCTTTGATGGTGGCCGAGCTTTGTCGTTTCCCATGGTGCTCTCTGGTTTCACGGCAGGTTCGGGGGACATGAGAATGACCTAGCCGGCAGGTGAGATCATAGGTCAGAGGTTCCAAGACCAGGTAAAGGCACCCAGGTCGCATTACACACCGGGAGATAGGAGCGGGGCTCCTGTCACTCACTGTCTGCAGATCTCAGCATTGAGAGGCGAAGCCTGCATTTCTCCCCCCAAATCATTCAGCATACCTATGTGGGCAGTGGCTCAGGCGGTAGAGTGGGTTGTCCAGTAATTGGAAGATTGCTGGTTAGATTCCCATCTTCTCCTGGTGGTGTGCTGATTTTTCCTTGAGCAAGATACTTAACCCTCTTACTCAGGGATTGGGAACCTTTTTGGCTGGGAGAGCCATAAAAGCCAAATATTTCTAAATGTATTTCCTTGTGAGCCATATAAAATTTAATGCAACTTAATGTGTGCATTTTTTAAGTAAGGCATACATTTTTAACGTATAACACATCTCTGAGTACTTAAAAAAGCGCTATATATAATACATTTCTCTTTATTCTTCTTAATAATATTGTTGTTATACTGTAGCTAACCAATAATAAATGAAATACTTTTTACCATTAATGCGACTTCTGGCATGGTTTTGCTCATGGCCTTGAGCTTCATGCAGGTGTTGAGGCTTCCATCAGTTAAACTAGAGCGTAGGTTGGTCTTAATGACTAAATGAAAGACTGCTCACATGCGTATGTAGGGCCAAACATGATCAATACGGCAGTACTCACACGCTGCATTGTGTGGTATGTGACGGGAAGCTCGTTCCGAGTTTTAAGAATCAGCTGGTCTTCAGGTTCAAGTTCAAGTTCAATTTCAACAGATTATTTGTCACATACATATTGAAGTTTTTTCCATTTCTGTCCACTTGTGTTCAGCTGATTGGTCCGACTCGAGGCAGGGAGTTTTCTTAATGTTTGTCTGTCTTACAGAGGGTATCAGCGCACAGGCTCGTAAGCAGCCCAGCATTGGAACCCCATTCCTCCGGCACCCAAGAGGATCATTATTATGCACAATTATTATAAAATCCTCAGTGATAGATATAATTGTGGCCTGCGTGCCGCATATTAAAATGAAAAATAAAACTCTCGCCAAGTCAGCGCACCACGGCCATCTCCCTCCCTGAACCCTTACCTGTGAGACTCCCACAAGTTGCAACTGAGCAGAGACCCGGGAGGGTCAGGGCGCCGAGTAAAAGGCGCCCCGTAGTCTTTCTGTGGTCCGCAGCCGGTGCTTGACTACGCCTCTTTGTCCACCACATTTATATTTAGAATTCTATTTTCAAAATTGTAATTTCTCTTACCTGTTTTACTTTAAAATGACACAGAATAATAATTTATTACTTGTTAATCATGATGAAAAATTTAAGCTCAAAATTGTCTGCGAGCCATATACTGTCATCGAAAGAGCCATAATTGGCTCGCAAGCCATAGTTTCCCGACCGCTGCTCTAACTACTCACCGGGCGCTTCTACATGGCAGCCCACGGCACTAGATACATCAGTTACTAGGATGGGTGAAATGCATTTCGTTGCCTCAGTACATGTACTCTGTGCAATGACAATTAGTTGAATCTAAACCTTTTTTTGTTGGCCTCTAATTAACCTTGTTGTTACCAAGTAGAATTTTATACCAAAAAATGGGAGTGTTTCTATGTTCCCAAGGTCCTATGTTCCTAGGGTCCTATATTCCCCAGTTCAATATTCTGTTTACACACATTAACCCTCCTATTGTGTTCGGTTCAAATTTGACCCGTTTCAAGTTAAAATATTTTATAAATATTATAATTTTTATTTTGTTATTAGAACACGGCTTCAAATCAGCTATATAAACACAACAAAAGCAATGAATTTCATTTAATTTGATTTTGAAAGTATAAAAATATTGTTACAACTGCGGTGTTCCAGGTCAAATCATTGACCCTTAACCTAACCCTAACTTAACCGTAACCCTAACCCATTATGTGCTATGTAAATGTGGGGAACATCGGACCCTGGGAACATACGAATGACCCCCCAAAGGACCCCAACATTGAAATGACTCTCTAAATAAAGTAAATTATTGTACAAGAATAGGTTTTATTTACAAAAACAACAATCTTGTCCTGTGGCTAGTCCTGTGAGCATTGATAATATGTTGAATTTCCTCCACCCACAATCACATCTAGAAAAAATGTGAGATTATCATGTATGTTTTGGTCAGTGTATCATAAATATACATGGCCATGACTTGTGAGCTACATTTTGAAACATTTTTTCTGACCCATCTTCTGGGAACTACTTTTAAATAACAAAATGACCTTCTAAGCTCACTCTAACATAATTATGGTATTTAAAAGGAATCTCATCTAGATTCATCAAAATGTATTCATATCTAATCTAAATCCAGAGTTAAATCTAAATCTAGATCTTAATTTAAATGTAGGTTCAATCTAAATCTAGAGCTTGATCAAATCTAAATCTAGATTTAATCTTACTCTAGAGCTAGATCAAAATCTTGATGAAAATATAAATCTAGATCAAATCTAAATCTAGAAGTATTCTCCTCGTCAAAATCCATTCTAAAACAAAGTTTCTGGCTATCCAAATCTCTATCTGATTTTCAAGAGAGGAAAAGTTAAAAAATAACAACACACAATCAATTTCCATGTGATGTATTTCACTGGAATACATTAAACAATACTCTAACACGGACTGTCATTGAGGTAATAGTGAATGCACAGGACTTATTACTGACTGTAGTAAGACTGGAGTAAACCTGCGCAAAATCTTATTAAAAAGCTGCCTGGCCCCTATTCCAATTCTTTGTCTCCCTCTAGTGCTGGTCACAACTTTGAAATTCAAACCTCGAAGTCTAAACCAAAGTTCTCCCATTCAATTTTTACTGGCCTGAATTATCACTCATTGAGGTTGCACATCCAACAGTAACAAAACTGACAGTAACAAATGTTTTTTGTCCAAAAAGTGTCAAAGCCATACATCAGGTAGGACCAGGTAGGACAGATGTGACTGAAGTGTATGGTGTGTATATAGGGAAGTGGCCAGAAAAGTCATCAAACCATTAGGGGAGCCATCATGGCCATACTGTGCCACATGCGTTTAATTGTGGTTTTTGTCACAAAGCGCAAGAAGGAGTCTGACCTGAGTCCATATGCACTCATACAGAGAGACTCATCAACCAGTGGGATCGAACAGCTTAGCATGAAAGCAAAGGTGAAACAGAATCTGTAAATTGCAGAGAAGGGAAAACAAGAGAGAGACAGGGGGAGAGATAGAGAGAGAATAAGCAGGGAGGGATAGAGGGATAGACAGAGAGTTGTTATCAGAGGAGGGGTTTATGTAACTTCATATGCCTGCTAGAGTTTCCTGTTTGGGTCAGCTGACCGTGGCAACGGGGCAGGATTGGCTGATTGGCTCTGGCAGCCAGGTAATGATGTAAGGTGAGTGTGTGGGAATGGTAGAGGGTGATAAACCTGTGTGTGTGTGTGTGTGTGTGTGCGAGTGTATGTGTGTGTGTGTGTGTGTGTGTGTGTGTGTGTGTGTGTGTGTGTGTGTGTGTGTGTGTGTGTGTGTGTGTGTGTGTGTGTGTGTGTGTGTGTGGAACAGGGCAAGTTGATAACAGCTTTTCCCACTGCTGTCATATGACCCTCTCACCTTCTTCACCGGTGCTGCCAACACTGGTTAACTGGTTATCACCAAGTCTCGCACAGCAGAATGGGTGTTTGTGCGTCTACGCCAATACTTAGTTGTGTGCTCCTTCAGAGATAGCGTATGTATATATGTATGTATGTATGTACAGTGTGTATACATGTATTTGCATTTGCATTTGCATATAGTTCTAACATTTCTGTGTTGCACATGTATGTGCATTTCCAAAGCATTGTGGGTATACAGGTGACAAAACAGAAAATAAACAGGAATCTGCCTAAAGTGTACTGTGGGTGATACGTTTGCAGATAACAGGGACTTCCAGACAGTCAGTAAAACACCACCATCCGAGTCTCCTAAACCTTAATAGCTCTTGTGTGTGTCAGAGAGAGAGAGAGTAAGAGAGAGAGAGAGAGAGAGAGAGAGAGAGAGAGAGAGAGAGAGATATTCTGGGAGTGGATTTTCATGGAACTAAGAAACTCTCACATACTCACCCGCCTTTTTATGCTGGAAGACGCTGGCTTGCCCTCAGACACCTGGTCATTACCATTGCTAATTAACCGCAGTTATTCAGGCCTGTGTGTTTGCACCCATGCCCACATTTTGCTTGGGAGTGGAAAAGACTGGTCCGTGAAGGAAGAGGAGTAACAACAAAGTGAGAAAGGATAATGTCAGCCAAAAGTTGACACTAAAGCCCCTTTCCCACTTTCACTGAAAGCTGTAAATCCGTAAACTGGCAATGTTATGTATTGGCATATTGTTGGAACAGGAGCCGGTTTTGATGTTCTGTAAAAGTTGTTCCGTAATTTCCCCACCCTCGACCGAGTATAATTTATGAGAAAATGGCTGTAAATGGAAGTGTGTGGGAATGGAAGCAATAACATCGCTGGGACAAGCACTTAAAGTAGGAGCAGAATCCGAATACCAGCAAAGCACAAATAGTGGGTTTTTACTTCTATTTAGTACAAATATTTCAAAAGTTATTTGTTTTTGGGATGAAAAAAAACATTTGGAAAAATGCCGAGCCCAATCTGATCCGGGTCTGCAAAGACGAGAAACTTTTAAGATGTAGTCTTTTCTTAAAAATGCCACACCCTAGACATAAGGGTTGTGGTGTGGGGACATCGGGCACAAGCGCTTCGCTGGTCCGCTAGCTGCACTGCAGGGAAAGAGTGGAGAGGGAGAGGTAGAACAGGTAGAGAACGTTCCTTCTCCGGAAGCAGAGGGTGTAGGACAGGTTGAAAATGATCACACTGATTTAATAACACTGGGTTAGGATTATTGCATCTGGGGATGGGAACTCTGTCCCCGCTCCATCATCAGAAGGATCCGAGTCTGTCCAGGAGGCACGGGGAGATGGGGAGGTGAAACCGAAGAGCTGGCCTCTGAGAGCCAGGAAAAAAAACAAACCGATTCAGATAGTACGTCCATTGCCGACCGATTGTTTAAACGATCACATCTTCACTGGACATAACCGTCTAAACCTAACCCATTACGTTCTCTATACGTAACAGTCATCTAATATGGGAATAGACTCCATACGGAACTATTTCGTAAAGGAGGCCAATGTGTAAATGACTACCTCTGCCTTAGCCAGATATTTTTTATCCAGAAATTTTACAGATTATGTGGGGAAGGGGCTTTAAAGACACAGCAGCGAACTCTCTTTGAGAGAAATTGGTTCACTTCCCAGCCAGCAGGTTTGTGGCTCACAACCCAAGACTCCTGTATCTTGGAGTGTGGAGTAACTACATCTAAAGTGTTCATTTTAACATGGGTATGGTCAAATTCATCAACTCATGGAAATGGTGATATACTTTGGAGATATCTCTTTGAGCCACAATTCCAAACTTACTGAAAATTCTACAAGAGTATCGACAGTTGCAATAGAGAGCGTGTACTGTTTTTATTTTTCAAGCCTGTGCCGAAAGACAGGCGAGCAAGAGAGAGAACAGCAGTGTGCTATATGTGGGACATTCCTGCTGATTTCTCATGACAGACTGATCAGCAAATAGTAGTGGTTATGCAGACACCCCCCGACTCCAACGTAAACAAAAACATAAAAAACACAATAGCATATTGGGTGAAGCAACCTCTAATTAGAATGTGTGTGAGACTGAGCAGCTTGCATCTTATTGCACTCTGGCGTGAATTTATTTTATGCTACACAACTAAAGTAAATAATAAATACATAAACTTTCAGCTGCTCCCGTTACGGGTCGCCACAGCGGATCAACTGCCTCCAATACCGTCTGTTCTGCGCATCTTCCTCCCTTACACCAACCACCTGCATGTCCTCCCTCACCACATCCATAAACCTTCTCTTTGGCCTTCCTCTTTTCCTCTTGCCTGGCAGCTCTATCCTCACCATCCCTCTCCCAATCTAACTCTCATCTCTCCTACACACGTGTCCACACCATCTCAATCTGGCCTCTCTCACTTTTTCACCAAACAGTCCAACCTGAGCTGTCCCTCTAATGTACTCATTCTTAATCCTTTCCATCCTTGTCACTCCCAATGAAAATCTCAACATCCTCAACTCTGCCACCTCCAGCTCAGCCACCTGCGTTTTTTCAGTGCCACCACCTCTAAACCGTACAACATAGCTGGTCTCACTACCGTCCTGTAGACCTTCCGCTTCACTCTTGCTGGGACCCTTCTGACACAGATCACTCCGAACACTCTTCTCCACCCATTCCACCCTGCCTGTACTCTCTTCTTCACCTCCCTCCCGCATTCTCCGCTGTTTTGGATGGTCAAGCCCAAGTACATGAACTCATCCGCCTTCTCCACCTCCACTCCTTGCTTTTTCAGCTTTTCGCTGCCTTCCCTCCCATTCAGGCACATGTATTCTGTCTTACTCCATATGCCTCCACTTCTCCAGGCTCTCCTCAACCTGCTCCCTACTCTCGCTACAGATCACAATGTCATCCCTGAACATCATAGTCCATGGAGACTCCTGCCTGATCTCATCTGTTAACTTGTTCATCACCATTGCAAACAAGAAATGGCTCAGAGCTGATCCTTGATGCAATACCCCCTCCACTTTGAATGCCTTCGTCATGCCTACTGCACATCTTACTACTGTCTGACTGCCCTCATACATATCCTGTACCACTCTTATGTACTTCTCTGCCACCCCCGAATTCCTCATGCAATACCACACTTCTTCTCTCAGCACCCTATCATATGCTTTCTCTAAATCCACAAAGACGCAGCGCAACTTGCTCTGGCCTTCCCTGTACTTTTCCATCAGCATTCTTAAAGCAAACATTGCATCTGTAGTACTCTTTCCTGGCATGAAACCATACTGCTACTCGCTGATCCCCACCTCTCCTCTTAACCAAGCCTCCACTACCCTTTCTCATAGCTTCATGCTGTGGCTGGTCAACATTATTCCCCTGTAGTTACTACAGCTCTGTAAATCTCCCTTATTGTTGAAGATGGGTACCAGTACACTTCTTCTCCACTCCCAGCATCCTCTCCCTTTCCAGGATGGTGTTTAACAGTCTCGTTAGGAACGCCACTGCCATCTCACCTAAACATTTTCATGCTTCCCCTGGTATGTCATCTGGGCCAACTGCCTTTCCACTCTTCATCTTCTTTAACGCTGTTCTCACATCACCCTTGCTAATTTGCTGCACTTCTTGATCCACTATCCCCATATCATCCACTCTTCTCTCGCTCTCATTTTCTTCATTCATCAACTCAATGTACTCCCTCCCCCTTCTCAACACACTCTCCTCACTAGTCAGCACATTCCTATCATTATCCTTCATCACCCTAACCTGCTGTACATCCTTCCCAGCTTGGTCCCTTTGTCTTGCCAATTGGTAGAAGTCCTTTTCTCCTTCCTTATTCTCCAACCTCTCATACAACTCATCGTAAGCCTTTTCATTTGTCTTTGCCACTTCTCTCTTCAACTTTCGTCGCATCAGCCTGTACTCCTGTCTACTTTCTTCATCTCTCTGACTATACCATTTCTTCTTCGCCAACCTCTTCTGCTCTATGCTCTCCTGTACTTCCTCATTCCACCACCAAGAGTCCTTGTCTTCCTTCCTCTTCCCGCATGATACACCGAGTACCTTCTTGGCCGTCTCCCTCACCACTTCTGCAGTTGTTTCCCAGTCATCTGGTAACCGTTCATTCCCACCAATTGCCTGCCTTACCTAAATTTGATGAAAAACTCCTCCTTTTTCAACTTCCACCAATTTATCTTTGGCTCTTCTTTCACTCTCTTCCTCTTCTTGGCCTCCAGAGTCATCCTACAGACCACCATCTGATGCTACCTAGCAAAACAGTACCCTCCCACCACATTGCAGTCACTAATCTCTTTCAGATCGCACCTCCTGCACAAGATGTAGTGAACCTGTGTGCACCTTCCTCAACTCTTGTATGTCACCCTGTGTTCCTCCCTCTTCTTGAAATACGTATTCACAACAGCCAATTCCATCCATTGGGTGAAATCCACCACCATCTGGCCTTCCACATTCCTCTCCTTGACACCATACCTACCCATCACCTTCTCATTGCCTATGTCTCTGATCCCTTCGCCAACATGCCCATTGAGATCTGCTCCAACGACCACTCTCTCTCCCTTGGGGATGCTCTCCACTAGTTCATCCAACTCACTGAAGAATTCCTCTTTCTGTTCCATCCCACACCCAACTTGGGGAGCATGTGCACTGACCACATTCGTTATCACCCCATCAATTTCCAGCTTCATGCTCATCACTCTGTCCGACACTCTCATCAACTACCAAACAGTCTTGACATATTCTTCCATCAAGACTATCCCTACCCCATTTCTCCTGCCATCCACTCCATGGTAGAACAGTTTGTACCCAGCTCCGATACTCCTGGCATTACTCCCCTTCCACCTCTTGTATGCACAGTACATTTACCTTCCTTCTCATCATCATGTCAGCCAGCTCTCTCTCTTCACCCTTCATCGTGCCAACGTTAAAAGTTCCTACTCTCAACTCTACTCTCCTACCCTTCTTCCTCTCCTTCTGTCTCAGGACACGCCTTCCCCCTCTTCTTCTTCTTCGGTGGACAATAGCGCAATTTCCAATGGCACCCTTTTGGCTGTCGTTGTTAACCCGAGCCTCGACCCATCCAGTATGGAAATCAGATTTGTTGTCCACATGTTTGATATGGCATGGTTTTTACGCCGGATGCCCTTCCTAACGCAACTCTCTTCATTCATCCGGTCTTGGGACCCGCACTGATGATACACTGGCTTGTGCACCCCCAGTGGCTTGATTCAAAGCTAGATTCAGTTAATTAAATACATAAATAATGATAAAAAATTATTATAATTATTATGATAATATATTATTAGGATAAATTACTGGTGCAGTTTCGCCTATCACACATCACCTCAAGTGGAATTCTCAGGCCCCTCTTGCACAGAGACACAGAGGATGGACTTGCAGACACACAAGTTTATTTTAGAGCTTAGGCTAGGTGGAACAAGCCCCAGAGCAGATGGACAGCATGTCATGACAAAAGCTCCTATCCTGTGTGCGTGTGGGGATGGGGGTTTAACCTGTTGCTCCTCCGACCAATCAATGAGCAACAGGTATGTGGCCACACTGATCCTGGGCCCCAATTACCTCGACCCAGGACAGGTGTGGCTAGTCAAACCACACCATCCCCACACCACAATTACCAAACCTTCCCCCCCTTACCAAACCTTGCCATGCCTAACCTCCTCAGCTTGCAGAGGGAGATGAAAATGTGGAGATCAAAAATAACATGAAATGGATGCACAACACTGATGCCCTGTTCAGGAAAGGACAGAGCATGTTGTTCTTCCAGAGGAGGCTTAGGTCTTTCAATGTGTTCAACAGGCTGCTGCAGATGTTCTACAAGTTGGTAGTAGTCAGTGTACAAATCTTTGCTGTCATGGGCTGTGGAGTGACATCAAGGCTAGTGATGCCAACAGGCTCAACAAGCTGGAGAGGAAGCCAGCTCTGTTGTTGGGCTTGAACTTGAGGTCTGGAGGTAGTGGCAGAGAGGCGGATGAGGATGAGGATGACAAAGATCAACGGCATCCTGGCAAAACCCTCTCATCCTTTCCACCAGTAGCTGAGGCAGACATCCTAGAAAACCCCTCTTATCTGCTCTACAAGTAGCAGAGGCAGACAAGGGGCACCTTCAGCCACAGGCTCATTCCCCTGTGGTGCACAGTAGAGCGTTTCAGGTGTGCCAACGGCAATCAGACTGTTTAACACCACCTGCGACCCCAGCACCAGGCGACTACATGGAAATCAAATACCATCTTGGAGTATAAATATTAGGACCGTTACTTTTTAAGACTACTGTCATATTACGACCATTAGTACTACTCTTTTTTAATACTTGATTCCATTTCTGAATACAATCACAGTGTACCACTTTTTGACTGCTGCTATCACTGTATGCCACTATTGACTTCTGTCCTTTTACTTACTGTAGACTAACTGCCACACAATCACGAGCCACTACATAGCATAGTGCTTCTCCATAGTAACTTTGTGTAAAGCGTACTGTATGTGCATGTAAATGTATCTCTTATGCCTTTGTAATTTCTATCCCTTTCTTGCACTATTTTTGCTGCTTTAATACCTGAATTTGATATACGTAGGTTTCAACACATCTTGAGAAAGGACCGCAGTCAAAAATTAGCCAGCTGGGTAACACTGGAACATTTACAGAAATGTTGATTAATGTGTGTTGTAGAAATGAAATGAAAAGCGATTAACAAAGTGTTGATATTATCTTACCTTATATTTGTCCTCAACTCTTCATTGCCTCTCACCTGCACCTGTGCTTAGCCACAGTTTCCCAATTCCCCCATATTTATTCCAGGCCCAACTAGTTTCGGGTTGTTTATCGGGTAAACGTTTTCCACACAGAAAGCTCACCAATGCACACAAGTTAACACCTCACATCGGACTGCCCCACACACTGATATACCACCTCTGCTGTTTTTGAGCGGCAACTTCCTCAACAGGCTTTTAATGACAGTTGCTAATGGTGACAGTTTTCCCCCACACTTGGCTTCATTCAGCCAGCTCCCAGAATGCAAATAGCATGGCAGACCAACACAGCTGCATGGCTACTTGCCACATGGCCACTTGAAACCCTGCTGAATGGGGCAATCTCTGCATTGTTCTTCTGTTTTGAGGGAATGTTGAACAGTGTCATCGACACACAACATCTTTGTTTATAAAAAAGCTTTTATTTAACAGTAAGAATATACATGTTTTATAAAAGTGGAATAATTTAGGAGTAAAAAAGTGCTTACAACACACATCAATAATATGAGTCTCTGTTTATCAGCCTCGGTGTGTCATTTAATATATAAATGTGTGTATGCCAAATATTTTGTTGTTTTTGGAGTTATTATGTGGGCTAACCCCCACCCTACCCCAGCAACACTCTGAGAGCCTGTTTGAGGCCTCTTTTCATTGTCTTTTCACCCTTGGCTGCATTTGCAGGTAAACTTGAGAATCTTGTGCATTGCTACTTGTTCATAATTATATCATGATATTATATTCTATTATAATATATGATATATTATATTATATCATTATACATCAATGCGTTTTTTTGTTTGCTTGTGTGTGCATGCAGGTGGGTAAATGGTCCAGGGCTAGGCTACACCTGCACAACAGTAGAGGTAGAGGCATGTTGACAACTCTTTCATCCCATAGTGGATAGACAAAGACATACACACACACACACCCAAACGCATGCACACACAAAACACCTCAACTTAAATTTTAATAAATCTCATAATAGTAGTCGACTAGTAGATTAATCGTTTTACCTATTATGTAAGAAAGATGCAGAGAGAGGAGGTAGGTAACAATGAAAATTTTATTTTCTAAATTAAAGGTGCAGAGTGTAGAATTTACAGAACGGACTTGGCAGAAAAGGAATATACATATATATAATATATATATTCATATATATATATGAATATATATATTCATAAGTATGTTTCAATTTGTGAATAATCCCATGAAAATAAGAATTGCCGTGTTGGCGTAAACGTAGAATGAGCTGTTTTTCATCTGCGGGTCCCCTTCCATGGAGCCCACTATGTTGCACCACCATGGGGAGGTGTATTCTGTTGGTTGCGATCTGCAACCTTCCAGCTAAATGCCCCTTAATTCTACACATTGCACCTTAAAATTAATTAGGACAATTTTTAAATACAGTGGTACCTCGACTTACGACTGTTATTCGTTCTATAAGAACGGTCGTATGTTAAAACAGTCGTATGTCAAAGCAATTTTTCCCATATACACCACGCTCGTATTTTTCTATGATTTCCTTCTTAGTTTCAATGGGAATCATTGCCTTTTTCTTTTTCTCTTCATTCTTCTTCTTAGGACTCATCATGAAGGGTGAAAATAAACAAAAAACACAGCACAAACACAGTAAATATGAAAAAAATATCGATAAGCCACGAACTACGTGACCCGACTGCTGACTGGCCGCCGACGCGCCAACTGCAAACTTCCACAGTCGTATCTTGGAGCAGTCAGTGGCAAGTCAATACAATTTTTCGCGACTATTGCTACTCGTATCTTGGATTAGTCGTAAGTAGATGCAGTCGTAAGTGGACAAAAATTATTTTGTCCATGACAAGTTGACTGCTGCCCACAGCGCCGTCTAGTGGTTAAAGTAGTCAACTAATTGACTAGTTGGTGAAACCCTTACTACACATACGACACACCGTTTGAAAAAGACTATAATAATAAACATAAAATCAGTGCTTTATTTCCACACTATATTATTCCTTCTTTCGTCACCTTCCTTGCAGTTTTCAGTGTATGTGTCATTGAAAAAATAAACCATAGTGGTAGAAAGATCACCATGTAACCAGATAGCCCAGACAGAGAGCCAGAGAATCAGAGTCAGAATGATTTTATTTCGCCAGAAAAATATAAATAAATTAATATTAAATAGAATTAAATAAAAAGTAAAAAAGAAAAGATAAAGAAAATTTGCCAAATATACAGAAGTAGCCGAAAAATACAAAACAGAAATAGTCAAATATATTAAAAAAATATACAAATGTGATTCTAAGCACAGGATAAGTTATTGATATCGGTATAAATGACAAATTATTCTAAATAGTACCAAATAGTATGCTGGTACACGTTTTCATGCTGAGCGAATGATGAAAATTAACCTTTCACCTTTAGCATGGTACCAGAAACAGAAGTGTAATAAGAAGGGTTGGCGTGTCCAAAATGCTCAGCCTAAGAAAAGTTGGCGATGAACAAAGGAACAGCCACTGCCCAAGCCTGATTGAAGCCCCCAGCCAGCTTGTATGTTCTCCAGATGAGCTGTACCGTGAATAGGCCTTTTGGTAAAAAAGATAAAAAGAAAATCAGAGAGCGCTCAAAGCCCAGAATGACCTTAAGATGTCCATTCACTGTATATATAAGGTGTTGACTTAGTATATCCACAAACAGGACTCTGTTGAGAAGTGAGAAGTGAGAGTAAGAAGTGAACCCTAACGTCCATTTGAGCTAGCTAACTTTAATTTGGGCAACAAGGGGACCAAAAACATTCGGCGCAGTATCAAAGTCACCATGGACGTTTATTTAAGATGGGGTTATATTCCCCTGTATACCTGGCGCACAGAGGAGAGCCTTTCCGGGGCCTAGAAGGCTTTGAAACTAATTTGGTCTGGCATTCGGAAGCTGGAGATTGGGACGCCACATCAACATTTGAGCCAGGGATCGCACATGTTGGTTAAAAGGATTAATTAGCAAAGGGTTTTTTTTCCATTTCATTCAAGGCCATTTTGAAAAGCTACTGAATCAAAGGTGCAAACCATGGCTCTTGGTGCCACTATGTGAATAAGTGTGTGTGTCTGTGTGAACAATCATGAGTGTGCCGTGTGTGTGTGTGTGTGTGTGTGTGTGTGTGTGTGTGTGTGTGTGTGTGTGTGTGTGTGTGTGTCTCTGTGTGAATAATTTAGAACCACAAGTAGCACCAATCCGTTAAGTAGTCCAGTTGGTGCGACAGCATGACAAAATGTTACAAAACGGACAAACAAAGATCCATATGGCCAAATTGTGTTTGTGCCAACCTCTCTCTCTCTCTCTCTCTCTCTCTCTCTCTCTCTCTCTCTCTCTCTGAGAGCCAAGTCAAATCTTGTTGCTAGGCTTTTACATGCCGGTGACATTCCAAGCCACTCATGCATTGTAGTGGACTGTTGGACTCTACTGGAGACCCCCCCCCCCACCTCTCTCACACATACTATGCGCAAGATTCATATTCATCATGCAAAGCGGAGAGAAGGGCCCAATTCATAGTGCGAGAGCCAAAATTAAGAAGTGTAAGGAGATAGATGGATAGAAAATCTAACAGGAGGACACACACACACACACACACACACACACACACACACACACACACACACACACACACACACACACACACACACACACACACACACACACACACACTCACATACACACACACACACCACATTTCTCCCTCTTACCCACACCATGCATCCTATGCGTTCTGTTTCAATTTCCTGTTCTAGTACAGCAGCTACCAACCGGGGGTCTGGACCCTCTCATAGAGGGGTGACAACAGCGTTAGAAGAAGTACTTAGACCTTTTGACTTGTGTAAAAGTATAAATACCATGAAGCAAATCTACTCTAGTAAAAGTGAAAGTACCACATTGGCATTTTTACTTAATTAAAAGTATAAAAGTACCTTCCCTCAAATATACTTAAAGTATTACAAGTAGTCATCATATCCAGTGCCCTGTATGACAGAGACTAAAATATGGCATGAATCGCATCTTGCATTGTGACATCAAAATTGCAAGGCTGTCCTAATTCAACAATTCCAGTTCCTTGTTCATCAAAACGAGATAATCGAAAGTGAAAACTATTAGTTGACCATATTTATAATAAGCACTGTTATACATGTTTGTGGTTTTTTTTTGTTGATAATGGAAGAGTGGTGTGCTGTTTTTACTGTAAAAAAAAATGTGTGCCATGGACAAAAAAATGTTGGGAAACACGATTCTACTGTACTGCCCCAGTACACTACTGTACCTTTTTTTTTTCCACATGCATATCCTCTCTACTCTACCTATCCTCTCAAACAATCATAATTTCCAAGTATATGACAAACAGCAACAATCCTAAATTGGAACTTTGATAGATCCTGATAGATCCCTGATTTTGATATACAACATATAAATATAAATCAAGATTTTTTTTTAAACTAAAGTAACATATTAGAAATGTAGTAAAAAATTATAGATATTTGCTTTAAAGTGTAGTGGAGTTAAAGTCAAAAGTCTCTCAAACTGAATATACTTAGGTAAGTACAGATAGGACAGGGACAAAGCAGTTGTACTTGAGTACTTTCCACCGCCACCATTTTTGTTTGAGTGCTTCGTTTTAACCTCGTTAACAAGTCCATGATTATTACTTCATGCCCATGGGCCAAGGCCGAGGTCATCAAAGGTAAATTTTCAGTACTACCAACAGCAATGCTGCCGTAGAACGGAAGCAAATACACGCGCACACGCACACACACACACACACACACACACACACACACACACACACACACATCCACACACACACACACACACACACACACGTGTTGAGTTGGGTCAGGACAGCGGGCCTAAATAATCTGAAAAAGCAAAAACCAGTAGTGTATTGGAAGGTCTGAAATGTATGAGCTCAAAACTGTTCTTTTTTCTTTTCTTTTTAATAGATGAAATAAAATGCAGGAGAGACCCCGTGGAGGGTTCGGAAGTCAATATTTACTCTTGAAATAGAACGAGGAAGGGCAGACAGGTGCAGTTCCCTAACAGTGTGTGTGTGTGTGTGTGTGTGTGTGTGTGTGTGTGTAAGACAAAGAGAGAGAGCATTTCTGGCTTTGTCAGTCAGGGATTACCATCGCTATTAAAGTAAATATAAAAGTATCTGCTCAAGGCAAGTAAACACAGACAGAGATTGTCCATGTATCGTGTGTGTGTGTGTGTGTGTGTGTGTTTTCAGGGTTGTCTCAGTTCATAGTGTGCCAGTGATGTTGCGCACCTGTAGAATAGCGCGTTTATAACGCAAGACAGACAGGCGCGCACACCTGACAGATGCACGAACATGTCAAAACGTGTGCAGAGTGAGAGTCGGAGACATGCACACAAGCCGAGGTGAGTGCAAAACAATTGACGGGCATGAAGTAGAATTAGATATGCTGTCGGTGAAAAAAAAAACCTGCTGATGCATGTAGGTTCACTTTTAATTCCATAAAGTTGAATGTATTCCTTCAAAAAATAATTGTTCACATTATTGGTGGTGGTGGTGGTGGGGGGGCGTCATGTGGGTGGTGCTGCACTGGTCCTCTTCCCCTTCTGCTTATTGCCAGGTATGTAGAGCCATCTAGTGCTTGAAGGCAGAACTGACATAGGATTGCCAGTATAACAACTTTTTATCTTTAGAACTATTTTGTTTTTTACTGTTGATTTTTTTTATTTGGTTTATTCTTCATTCTGATTTAAATCCTTCAGATTCATAATGTATGTAGGTTTTCAGTTTTTTTTCCACTATCCTGCCATATTTCTAAAATTTTATTGTTATTATTCATTATTTATATTGTGCACAGTTAACTTAGTTTATATTGTAAATTTTAATTTTTTACATTTATTGATTTTTGTGAGCTTCTGGGATGTTGCAATTTCCTTCTGGGGATGAATAAAGTATTTCCATCTATACATCTATCTATCTATACAGTACATCAATCCATCTATATAATTTAGGGGCTACAAGAATATCTCTTTATCGAGGTAGCAGTCTTCAGAAATCCTTAAGAGATTAGCAGCCGCCCGACTAGGTTTAAATAGCTAAATGTAGTATGTCTCCCTGGTGCTGCTGTGTCTTTTCAAAATCACAGTGATTTTGTAAATGACTTAAAACATCCCAACAATGAATGTTAAAATCAAAACGTCACCTGGGTGCTGCATCATGGTTGGTTGGTTGAATGAGAATGGAATGCAACATCAGTATCATCATCAATATCAGCGGAAAGGATCCACATCTGTTGATTCCCCCATAACCCCCCTATTTCCTTGCTCCAAATGATCCATCTGTGCATTCCAAAGCACTCACACCTGACCAAAAAGCTTAGTGCGGCCTGGCCCAGCCCGTGCTGCAGCCAAAACCTGCTTCCCCCACCTGGCGCTCCTAATCTCCCCCTACTCCCTCTGTCTCCTTGTACTTACTCAGCCATTCAATCCCCGAACACACAGACCCTAGTATTGACATTAACGCGCAAGATCACTCAAAAGGTTCGCCCACGGCCAAGTCGGCCTTACACACACACGCACGCACGCACGCACGCAGGCACGCACTCGTTCATTAAAACACAGCCCGTTGTTTAAGGTTTCTGTTTTCCCCCTTGGCTTTTTGTCTTTGAAAGCTCTGGCCGTATCAGTTTTACCATTAGAGCACTTCAGTTAAGCACACCAGAACCAAATTGTTGGCATGACAAAAACATAATTGAAGATTTAAACCAGTCTCTAAGGTATATATTTCACAAAAATGAACAAGCACAATGCAAACAATCAAGTGTAATAGGGGCTAAGAATCCTAGGAAATAGAAGGAATTGATCTCAATAGCAATAGACAGCATTTACTTTGCTTTAACAAAATGGATATACTATTCTTCCACAGTCCACTTTAAATGGACCCACGACACGCAGTTTGGACCCACCAGGACCCGCCTGTTTGAGAAATCACTGCACATACATACATACATGCAGATCTATGTACACCAACACTAGGGTGGCAGTCGTGTAATGCACAACTTCAGTCGAGACCCAGATATGTGAAATCTTTCCAGTTCCATCTGAACTCGTATTGGAGCTCTGTGGCTAATTAGTTGACATACGTCACATAGTGTAGTTGTGACTACCCTGGTGGTCTCTCTCACTCGCCCACCCCCCTGTTTTTGCCATACTCTCAGGCCTGTGGATTAGCCTGCTGAAGGATAGGTATGTGTGTCTCAATTCATAGACAGTAGAGTCAGACTACAGGTGCAGTGGGCCTTAGCAAGATCCCACATTTGTATACGATACAAAGAAGCGACGCTTTCCATTCTAGCCATATCAATCTGTCCTCTAAAATTTATAAATATCTTCATATAACTTCCAAGGGCATCATTTTTGGATGGCATTTTTGGATGACTTTTTCTTTGTCAAAAAAGAAAGAAAAATTTGCCTAAAGTTCATGACAAACAAATGGCTCTGACAAAAGACCTTTGCACTGTGGTTTGATACGTTACACTGCATGTGATGTGAATTTTGGTTTTAAAATAAAAAAAAAAACAGGTAAAAAAAACTGCTTCCTATATGGGAGGCTATACAACCAGAAAACTTGAAGGAGACGGGTTGGGTAGAATTGCATGTGTGTGTGTGTGTGCGTGTGTGTGTGTGTGTGTGTGTGTGTGTGTTCAAGTTCAAATTCAAGTTCAAGAGATCATACATATATGCAGTGAAATGTCATGACACCCAGTGATTACACATAATAAATTCTATAAGCTCTAAAAATACTAAAAGTTCAAGTTCAAGAGATCATTTGTCACATGCATATACTGTACATACAGTCATACATATATGCAGTGAAATGTCATGAAACTAAAAATTCTAAAATGTGTGTGATCGACACGAGGTGCTCGGCTGCAGCAAGGGACGGCGCCACAATCGCGATTCTGGTTTCTATAATTCATAATAGAATTAATTGTCTGTGTTGTATTAAATATACATTTAAATCCTCCTAAATGAAACTTACCTTAACTTACCTAGAACAGCACAGTCTGAGATGATGTGTGTGTGTGTGTGTGGGGGGGGGGAGTGCCGGAGCAGAACAAACATGTATTACGCTACACCGTCATGCAGGTAGCAACAAATTGCCGCCCTCCTTACACAAACACACTCGAACAGCCAGCTGCTGCAGCTTTCATGATGTCAGGGCCATTAAATTTGTGTTGTAGGAGAGGAGGGAGAGGGGTAGACGGACAGATGAAAGGCCTGCCATTTAAACATGACTAAACACTCCACAGCCCACTTAGATGGACAGACTGGCTTTACAACCCCAGAAATGGTAGGTTTAAAGCAAAAACAAGGTGCTGTATATCTCACAAACGCTACCTCACTTTATTCACATGCCACATTAATGCACATATCTGTATATACATAATTAGCCTATCCCATATACATACTGTAAGTCTATCCCTTATACATAAGCCTATTCCCTTTATCTATTCTATTTTATTTTTTATTTTTTTATTTGTCCCATTAAGAAGTCCCATTAATCACCAAGGGCGCGTGCCCTTGGTGATTAATGGTTGTACGGTTGTAATCCTCGCCTAAAGTCCACAATCAGCTCCTTAGTTTTGCCTCCTCCCGGTAGGCCTTCTTATCACAGTCGGTGATCAGGCCCATGACAACTGTGTCATCAGCAAACTTGAAGGTGGTGTTGGAGCTGGACCTGGCCACACAGTCATGTGTGTACAGGGATTACAGTAGGAGGCTGAGGACGCAGCCCTGGGGTGATCCTGTGTTCAGGGTGAGGGAGCTGGACATGTGCTTCCCCACCCTAACCATCTGGGGCCGGGCTGAGAGGAAGTCCAGGATCCAGGCACACAGCGGAGTATTCAGTCCGAGCTCCTCCAGCTTGACAGCCAGTCTGGCAGGGACTATGCTATTGAAAGCTGAACTATAATCGATGAACAACAATCCCACATAGGCCCCCTTCTGGCCATCCAGGTGCGTGAGCGTGGTGTGCAGTACCTGGGAGACTGCGTCATCCGTGGATCTGTTTTGCCGGTACGCGAACTGCAACGGGTCCAAGGTGCGGGGGAGGGAGGCGCAGATATAATCCTTAATCAGCCTCTCAAAACACTTCATGACCAGCGAGGTGAGGGCCACCGGACGGTAGTCATTCAGGCAGGCAGGAGAGGTGATCTTCGGGACAGGAACGACGGTGGACCTCTTGAAGCAGGACGGGACCACTGATTCAGCCAGGGAGATGCTGAATATTGTAGTGAACACCGGGGCTAGCTGGTTAGCACAGGTCTTCAGTACTCACCCTGATATGCCATCTGGGCCCGCAGCTTTCCTGGTGTTCACGCGTATCAAAGCCCACCTGATGTCATGCTCGGACACTGAGAGTGCTCGCTCATCCCCAGCGGTGTAACTCCAATTAGCTGGCGAGCTAGCGGTGCTTTTGCCAGACTCAAACCGCGCATAAAATTAGTTCAGTTCGTTGGCTAGGGAGGCGTCCACACTCGTGGCTGGGGAGGAGCTGCTCTTGTAGTTTGTTATAGTCCGCAACCCCTCCCGCAAGCGTCTGGTGTCACGTTGCTCCATCTCTAGCTCCACAGTCTCTCTGTATGTCCGTTTAGCGTCCTTTACCGCCCTCCGCAGATTGTAAGACGCTTCTTTGTAATTGCCCATATTACCGGATACAAGACCGTCGTTGTAAGCAGCCCTGCGAGCATTCAGAGTGCAGCGGATGGATTTAACGACCCACGGCTTCTGGTTTGGAAATATCCAAACTTTCACCGTGGGAACGATGCTGTCCGCTAACGTAGCCACGAAGCTCACCGCTACGTCTGTAAACTCGCTGACATCACTTGAACTTGATTGGAACATGTCCCAGTCGACGTCAGTCAAAGTGTCCTGAAGCGCAGCCTCTGATTGGTCCGTCCACCGCTTCACTTCCCTCGTCATCACCAATTCTCGCACGATCAGAGGCCTGTAAACGGGAACAAGCAAAATCATGGCGTCATCTTACTTCCCAAAAGCAGGGAGCGAGACGGTCTTGTATCCGCTCTAGTATGGTGTGTAGCAATGGTCCAAAGTTCTATCTCCCCTGGTGGCATACGTGATGTGTTGGTGGAAATTAGGCAGAACTTTTTTAAGGTTCACCCTGTTAAAGTCCCCAGTCAACACCACAGCCGCGTCGGGATGTTTGTTTTGAAATCCGCCTACACATCATACAGGTCCGACAGTGCTGTGTCGTTGTCTGCTTGTGGTGGGATATAAACAGCTGTAATGATGACCGTGCTGAATTCCCGGGGTAAAATTATAAAATCCCAGATAAAATGGACGGCATAAAATTGTCAGCTGTTCCAGGTTCGGTGAGCAGGAGCGGGAGAGAGTCTTGGTGTTTTTGGGGTTTTGGTTGTTTACCATTAGGTAGACGCCTCCACCTTTGGATTTCCCCGACTCCCCCGATTTGTCGCCACGGAACACGGAGAAGGACTCAGCTGGACGAATGGCTTCATCCAGCACCAGCGGGTTCAGCCATGTCTCCGTCAGGCAGAGGACACAACAGTTCCTCGTGTCCCGTTGGAATTTAATCCTTGCTCGAAGTTCATCCGTATTGTTCTCCAGAGACTGAACGTTGGCAAGAAGGATGCTTGGCAGAGGTGGACAGTAAGGTTGCGTCCTCATTCTCATCCGAAT